>NC_143028.1:14394166-14729583 GCF_057628025.1 Oncorhynchus mykiss | reverse complement strand
CTAGTTCATGTATTGTATCAGTCGTACACTTGAATATAACTGCAAGAACTTTTAAGGTTGACTTTCAACTTCAAAGGATGCTACCTTCACGGTGCGCCTTCTGTTGCAAAATAACCTCCTCTTATATAAGATCATCCTGACGAGGGAAATGTGACGAAGCCTGAAGCTCTATGGATTTGGAGAGGAGGAGAGTCTTGTCCAATGTCTCCAAATGATACCCACTCAATAATTATTTTTTTTTGTGGCAGTGAGAAGAGAAGACAAGATTGTGGAGGTCGTGTGTTTGGATACTGGGTGACGTGGGAGGCTTGGCCACAACTGATTAAAGATAGAGGAACGTGTCTCTGGGCCTGAATGTACTGTATAATCTAAATAATGACTTACTCTTTAGCAATACAATGCTGGCTTATTCAAGAATCCATTCCACACTAAAAAAACAAAACAAAGAGTGGACCTTTACTGAATTTGAAGAATGGTTTGGCTGTCTTAGTTTCAATGGGAAGAGGATGCATTAGTGTTTTATAAGTTAAAGCTGCACAATGCAGAAATTGCTCCACCATTTCCTGGTTGAAAAAAGTTGAATAGTTCCTCTAATTTCCGTTTGACAAAGCAAGTAAGTATATGTTTTTATTTTCCATAACCCAAAATATTGTATTTTCAGCTGTTTGAAGCTGGTGTACAAAACTGAAAGTAAAAGACATAAAACCTTAAAGCAAAGACAGGAAGCATAGAAATGGCACACATAGAACTTCTTAGATTTTATGTCGTTTTTATGTCTTTTACTTTCTTTTACTTTTTCGTTCAGTGAGTAACAGATCTATAACTCGGCTCGGGTCTCCCAGAAAGTTACATATTGCAACTTTAAATGACTGTGGTTTCTGCCAAGGATGCCATGTAACCGTCACTACCTTTGGTACACTGCCTTTTCTCAACTCATGTAGATGATGAATCCATTCTGCTGCCCGGTAAGGATATATTATTAAAGACATGCTCCTGAAATTTGGCGACTACTAAGTCTTTTTTAAATCTCCCGCTTTGGGCTGGGTGTGTGAATGTGTAGTTTATACATGCATAATCTAGGACCATAATTATTGTCTTACCACCAAATCCATAGTTTGAAAGCCACTGTATTTCTGAAAGCTGTGCAGCCCTACATTTCCCCCACGTGGGTCAGCCCCCTAGTAATTTGAGTTCAACAATTGAGCTTAAGCCCCTCGCCATGTGAGTGACATGTGAGTGACAGCTAGCAAGATGCACATAATGCACACACAGGAGAGAGAGAGGGAGAGAGAGAGAGAGAGAGAGAGAGAGAGAGAGAGAGAGAGAGAGAGAGAGAGAAAGAAAGAGAGAGAGAGCGAGAGAGAGAGAGAGAGAGAGAGAGAGATCGAGAGAGAGAGAGAGAGAGTGTCACGTTCTGACTTCTATTTCCTTTGTTTTGCTTTTATTTAGTATGGTCAGGGCGTGAGTTGGGTGGGCAGTCTATGTTTGTTTTTCTATGTTTTGGGGCAGTTCTATGTTTTCGGCCTAGTATGGTTCTCAATCAGAGGCAGGTGTCATTAGTTGTCTCTGATTGAGAATCATACTTAGGTAGCCTGGGTTTCACTGTTTGTGTGTGGGTGATTGTTCCTGTCTTTGTGTAGTGTTCACCAGATAGGCTGTATTAGGTTTTGAGTTCTCACGTTTCTTGTTTTTTCGTTAGTTTGTTCTTGTATAGTGTCGTAAATAAAGTACAATGAACAACCACCACGCTGCGCTTTGGTCCGCCTCAACTTCACAACAAGAGAATCGTTACAGAATCACCCACCACAACAGGACCAAGCGGTGTGGTAATGGGCAACGGAGAAAGCAGCAGCAGGAGCAGCGCGAGGAGGTATGGACATGGGAGGACGTTATGGACAGCAATGGCATGGGTTATACTACTTGGGAGGAGATCGACAGGTGGGCGGCCGACCCAGGGAGAGTGCCGGAGCCCGCCTGGGATTCGATGGAGCAGTGCGCGGAGGGCTATCAGAGAATGGAGTTGGCGAAGCAGGCACGGCGGCGCGGAAGGAAGCCCGAGAGGCAGCCCCAAAAATTTATTGGGGGGGGGCTAACAGGGAGTATGGCTACGCCAGGTAGGAGACCTGGGCAGACTCCCTGTGCTTACCGGGGGGCTAGAGAGACCGGGCAGGCACCGTGTTATGCAGTGGTGCGCACGGTGTCTCCAGTGCGGGTGCATAGCCCGGTGCGGTATATTCCAGCTCCGCGTGTCGGCCGGGCTAGATTGAGCGTCGAGCCTAATGCCATGAAGCCGGCTCTACGCAGCTGGTCCCCAGTGCGTTTCCTTGGGCCGGCTTACATGGCACCAGCCTTGCGCTCGGTGTCTCCGGTTCGCCTGCATAGCCCAGTGCGGGCTATTCCACCACGCCGCACTGGCAGGGCGACCGTGAGCATTCAACCAGGTAAGGTTGGGCAGGCTTGGTGCTCAAGAGCTCCAGTGCGCCTGCACGGTCCGGTCTTTCCAGTACCACCTCCACACCCCAGCCCTCCGGTAGCAGCTCCCCGCACAAGGCTTCCTGTGCGTGTCCTCGGCCCAGTACCACCAGTGCCAGCACCACGCATCAGGCCTACAGTGCGCCTCGCCTGTCCAGCACTACCAGAGCCTTCCTCCTCTCCAGCGCTGCCGGAGTCTCCCGCCTGTTCGGCGCTAGGAGAGCTACTCTGCCCAGCGCCGCCAGTGCCGCCCGTCTGCCCAGCGCCGCCAGTGCCGCCCGTCTGCCCAGCGCCGCCAGTGCCGCCCGTCTGCCCAGCGCCGCCAGTGCCGCCCGTCTGCCCAGTGCCGCCAGTCAGCCAGGGGCCGCCAGTTCCGCCAGTCAGCCAGGGGCCGCCAGTTCCGCCAGTAAGCCAGGGGCCGCCAGTAAGCCAGGGGCCGCCAGTGCCGCCAGTCAGCCAGGGGCCGCCAGTAAGCCAGGGGCCGCCAGTGCCGTCAGTCAGCCAGGGGCCGCCCGAGCAGCTGCCCCTCTGTCCAGAGCAGCTGTCGCCCCTCTGTCCCAAGCTGCTGCCGCCCCTCTGTCCCGAGCAGCTGTCCCCCCTCTGTCCCGAGCAGCTGTCCCTCTGTCCCGAGCAGCTGTCCCTCTGTCCCGAGCAGCTGCTTCACCTCTGTCCCGAGCTGCCCCTCTGTCCCAAGCAGCCCCTCTGTCCCGAGCTGCTGCCGCCCTTCTGTCCCGAGCTGCTGCCGCCCCTCGGTCCCGAGCAGCTGCCGCCCCTCTGTCCCGAGCTGCTGCCGCCCCTCTGTCCCGAGCTGCTGCCGCCCCTCTGTCCCGAGCTGCTGCCGCCCCTCTGTCCCGAGCAGCTGCCGCCCCTCTGTCCCGAGCAGCTGCTTCACCTCTGTCCCGAGCTGCCCCTCTGTCCCAAGCAGCCCCTCTGTCCAGTGGGGTCATTGAGAGGGGTGGGCATGGTGAGTAAGCCACGGAGGCGGACAATAAGGCGGACTAAGACAATGGCGAAGTGGGGTCCGCATCCCGCGCCAGAGCCGCCACCGCGGACAGACGCCCACCCAGACCCTCCCCTATAGGTCAAGGTTTTGCGGCCGGAGTCTGCACCTTTGGGGGGGGGGTACTGTCACGTTCTGACTTCTATTTCCTTTGTTTTGCTTTTATTTAGTATGGTCAGGGTGTGAGTTGGGTGGGCAGTCTATGTTTGTTTTTCTATGTTTTGGGGCAGTTCTATGTTTTCGGCCTAGTATGGTTCTCAATCAGAGGCAGGTGTCATTAGTTGTCTCTGATTGAGAATCATACTTAGGTAGCCTGGGTTTCACTGTTTGTGTGTGGGTGATTGTTCCTGTCTTTGTGTAGTGTTCACCAGATAGGCTGTATTAGGTTTTGAGTTCTCACGTTTCTTGTTTTTTCGTTAGTTTGTTCTTGTATAGTGTCGTAAATAAAGTACAATGAACAACCACCACGCTGCGCTTTGGTCCGCCTCAACTTCACAACAAGAGAATCGTTACAGTGAGAGCAATGACGTTGCTGAATCTGTGATCTTCCTTTTTCACTCAGTGTAAGGTGTTACTTGTAAGAGGTACTTTTAGGATAGGACTTACTGGTTTGAATCTTGTAAAAGTCGCATGATAATTTAAGCTTCGGACATTTCTGTTGCAGTCTTTGGTGGCTTTTTTAATGGATACGTTCTAAAAGGGGCAGCTGGCATGTTTAAGGACAGAATTCAAAGGAGAGGTTTACAATTTAGTTGCTGCCAATCAAGAGTGAATGGGGGAGCTTGACTCATAATGGAAAACTGATCATTCTTCAAAGTAGACAAGAGAACATTGATCCATGCCAGCTTACTCTGTCATTTCTTAGGCAAGTGATACATGCCTTTTCAGTATCCAGTACAGTTCGTAGTATAGATTTCTCTGAGATTCCGCTCAACATTAACCTTGAATCACCAGGCCTTTCCTCAATGAAAGCATACATATTTCTCCACCAGCTCCATCCAAAATCGTTCATTCTGTACATTCATCCCGTTTCTCCAATCTCCTGTGAGTCTTTAAACAGCATTACGGCAGATTGATTGGTGACTTCGCCTGGATCAGCATGTTTGAACCGAGCAGCACTCAGAGTGAGCACTGTAGCGGGCTTCCATTTGTTTCCCCCGTGACAGAAGCAATATCTATCCTGTAGACTCATTAGAAGACAGGGAACAGAGTGAGTAGCAGCTGGGCTCAGGGGAGAAGAGGAGTGGAGGAGAGGGATTGGGGGGAAGACATTTCTTGCAGCACATGCCTTGAGATGGTTTAATGTTAGCCCTTTGCTGATAGCACCTTGGCCCCATCTATTAGCCATTGAGGGTTTATTTATGGGTGTCTCTGAGGCTGTAGTCGCTGTGATAGACAGTGTGGGGGAGTGAGAATAGCTCTGTCTTGGTATCACCGGATCTTTGAGTTGATCTCTGTACCCACCGGGAGAGAGCTATGTCTCAGCTCAAGTGAATAGGCCCAATGAGACTCTGACACTGTCCTAACATGGACACCACATGTATTGTCTACCAAATGTATGTAATAGTAACCAAGACACACAGCCAAAAGCTGGAACACAATGTACATGCAGTCAATTAAACCTGAAAGGTGAAAGGTGTTCCAGCTTTCCAAAGCCGGACAAATAAAGAGGAGTTATTTTGATGCTCTTACAAGACATACTGTACATTCAACCTGGTCTCAGAGCATTTCGTATTATCCTGTACGTAAATCCGCAAACTCCGTTTAGTATGATATGTTACGTTTCACATGGTATGTAATTCATTTCTGGATGTCCATGACCCATTTAGTATGATGTGTTGCGTATTACAATTTGTATTATATGTTTTGAAGTTTCAAAATGTACATTATGTTACGTATTTGCAAAACGTATGATGTGTTACCGAATTCTAGCTAGGTGGCTAATGTTGTCTAGCTGGCTAACATCAGCTAGGCTAGGGGTTAGGAGTTAGGGTTAAGGTTCAGGTTATGTTTAGAAGTTAGGTTAAAGGGTTAGGGTTAGGGGAAGGGTTAGCTAACATGCTAAGTAGCTGCAAAGTAGCTAAAAAGTACTAAGCAGCTGAAAAGTTGCTAATGAGCTAAAGTTGTCCACGATGAGATTCGAACTCGCAACCTTTAGTTTGCTATAAGTCCAAGTTATACGCCCAGCCATCCACCCCGACCAACCACCCTACTTTTGTTTCTGCCATAAGTAACCATCTGCCTTACGTAACCATACGAAATGTAACATATCGTACTATTTTGATAGTCCAGGATGAACTTTGACTATGTTACGTCTGTATATGCAATTCTCTGAAACAGTAAACAAACTGGAGTTTCACTCCCTCTGCTGTACACTCAAGGTACATGTGTGGTGTGTGCCTGCCTGCCTACCTCCTTTCTAACTGTCAACCACATTCATACCATCAGGACCTTAATTAAAAGAGAACCATACCCAGTAATTATGAAATGTTCTCTAACTATATCTAGCTAATTAAAGTATTACAAATGATCTACTAATGAATACCAAGTCATTGAATCCATTAGGTGACATTATGTGTATGTTTGGACATTTCGGTAGATTCAGCTATGGGATAATTACACATTTAATTAATAGCAATAACAGACGGAGGAAACCTGCAGTTGAAATACATGACATGATGACCTAGGAAGCTATTAAAGCATTTCATTGGTTCGTACACGGTCTCTAGACAACTGCTGACATATGTGTGTGTACAGTAATGCAGCCAGAGTTCCCAGCATTCATTTTCTAAGCAATCTCCTCTCACAGTAATTATATTTATTTGGAGGCTGCTATTATTCAGAGGAAAACGCTTTCAACCTTGCAAGAGCCAAGAGAGGGTGTCTTTGTCACGGCGTACATCTCAAATGGCACCTTATTCCCTGTCTAGTGCACTACTTTTGACCAGGGCCGATAGGTGCACTATGTAGGGAATAGGGTGCCAATTGTTATGCACATAAGGTACTAGCCGCTGGACAGAAAAAATAAATACACTCATCTTTTGTTGGGTTTTCTAAAGTCCAGTTACCTTGTCATGTTGCCAGGTAACTGCAGCCACGTGTGGTGGGTTTGTGTCAAATACATGGTTAATGGCATTCCTGGGCACTGAAACAGGGCAGACGCCCTGTGAAATGACTTGAAGCATCACACATACGTGTACACACACACACACACACAACTGCACGCATGCACTTGGCGTAATAAACACACAGAAAAAAATACTAGAGCCTACAAAACCCAGAAACATATCTCTACACCTTAATAACCCTAATGTCTTCTCCTCTTCCCCCTCTATTTTAACCTGCTGATGTTGGATAATAGGAGGGCTCTTAGCAAAGATGTCTGAACTACTTAGCTAATACAACTTCCTGTATGTAATCCTTTATTATAAAGCAATGGGATTAATGTAAGGCTTATTTCAATATCCCATGTGTAGTCATGATTCACTGTATTTGATGTGTTCGCCAAAAAAGAAATCAATTGTGAGTAAAAGGAAGACTAGACATAAGTCAATAACAAAGCTAATCCCCTTTATCCTCGTTGCAACAGCACAACAGATACAGTTGTAACATGCTTAGGCCAATAACATGCAATCTCCAAATCAACTTTTGTCAGAATTCTCACTTCTGTACTGCACTAACAATACGTTATGTGTCTTTAGGGGAATCCAGGAATGTGCTTTAATGCGATCTGACAGTCATTGGATTATACACACTTTACAGAAAAGGATAGATTTCCCTGGATGGACATTCAGGCTTTAATTTGGTTCACCGAGAGGTAGGTCCAGTTTTGAACTGCTGTGAGTAGAGATATCCGTCCCAGCTCTGTGAACCTTCAACCGGGCATGAGTCTGCCCGACAGCTACCTGGGAGAATCCAGAACCTAAAATCTCCATATTTAAATTACCTTGATTCTGTCCACTCCTTTCTCTGTTGAGGTTGGTGATATTTCAATCACAGACACCCACTTGCCAAAAGCCAATGTTTCTTGACCCTTCACAGTATACCATTGGGGTCTCTTTACTGAAATTTCCAACAATGTTAAAGCTGGAATCCTTAATTGAAACAATTATAAAGTGCCCCCCCCCCTCCCCACAGTGTTTTTGGTAAAATAAAAAGCTGAGGGATGGGGCCTGAGAAATCGAACCAGTCTGAAACTCAATGCGAGAGCTATGGTTATGATATCAAAATGATAGTTTCAACCATGTTTTTATGGTGTTTGGTTACATTTACATTGGAGTAAAACAAGCTTATATTTTGTGTTCTGATGGGGTATAACAGTTGAACTTAGCTCATGAGGATTCTAGCTTTAAACCACCTAATTGAAAAAGGTACGCCTAGTTGTTACTATTCAGTGCAACATGCAAAGTGCCATACAGACACATTTCATTCCACTGCTTTCTGTTTATATACAGCCTCCCTCTTCATGCCCTTACAGGAGGGCTTGCCATCTCTTTTGCCTGAAGCATTGCTGAGCGAACTCGGATGGAAAACCATTTTGGGGTAGGCTTTGTAAGTACCTTGAGAGCGTTGGGTGCCTCTGTAGTGCTCCGACGGTTTGGATCCAACTCTGCGTTTAGCTCTGTGGGTGTGATGCGGCTCTCGTTTGCAGTACAAATGTAGAACGCGGGCTCTCCTACATGAAGGGTATCTGAAGAAGTTATTGCCATGGGCTGTGTAATGTTCATCTTATCATCTTATGAAAAGAACTGCAGGTAAACCACGAGTCAACACAGGCCAGTCTAGTGTATCTATCTGCATGGGTTATCATGATTCATTGGAGGGTAGCATCACTCACTGTCCCACCTACGCAGCTAAAAAAGGACCCTGATTGAAGAACCCAGTTTGTAATGGATACACATGGAAACAATAATAGCCTGGAGAAAACAAACAGTAATCAGATCACTGGCTCACCGGAACACATTAAAACAAGTGAGAAATGTGAACGTCATGGAATACCCAGTAAAATGTTCACATCCTAGGTACAATAGCATTTTATATATTTGTGAAATCATTTTGTTCAAGCAGGACTCCCACTGAGATGAAGAAGAACACCTGGTATTCCAGTGTGTCTTGTCTATGCCTACAAGGATAAATGAAACAAATCTTCTTGAAAGTTGCATGCATAATCTCACACAGCATCATGACACTCTACACTTTGGTTCCAGTACACCAAATGCATGAAGCATATCAAGATTTTGCTCAGCAGTATGATGTCCTTGCAGTGTTCCAAGCAGACCTGGATTCAAATACTATTTTGAATCTTTCAAATCCTTGTTAAGCCTGTCTGGATTGCCAGATGGGCGGGGTTTGTTATTTTGCTTCTATTCTATTGGTTCCATTACACAGAGGAAACTCAATCAAACGCAGATAATATATTGAAATTACTTCAAATAGTATTTGAACCCTGGTCTGGTTTCAGTAAGCTCGCCTGATTTGTTTCAAATGAGGAGAGCTGTTTAACTACACCATTTGTACTGATCAGCATGATGTAAGCAGCTGAGTCAGCTTGTTAGCCAAGGCTAAATGGCTGCCATGAGCACTAAACTTGGTCAGACATCACTGGTCTCAGTTGTAAGGCAGTCAGCATTCAGTAGCCTCAGGGGTGAGAGTGGTATATCTATTGAACTGTACGTATGTGGGTGGCTCTTGGAGCCGTCTAAGACAAGCAGACCCAGCTCTGCTGACGACCTGCCTGTGACCCACAGGTCATAGAGCCTCTGGGCAGAGCACTCTGTTGTAATGATGGGCTATGAAATGTCTCACTGTGTTCATGTATCTGGATAACTGTGCACTCATCTAATCCATCTTGTATTTCTTACATAAAAGGGCAGCTATGAAGGCATCCTGGAGATGTTGATCAGTGAAGGTATTCAGCTGTTGCATGTTTGCATCTGGGCCCCAGCATGTTTGCGTGAGTGCCCTCCTCAGATGGCCCCAAACTCCCAGCGGAGGGAGTTAGTCTCAGGTGCCTATAAGATCTCTTGGGTTCTGACCCCCAATCCCCTCTTTCCCTAGATGATTTATATGCACACAGTTCTCTTATAATCAGGTGAGACAAAACTGGCCTGGAATAGAAACCTGCTCACACTGTAGCTGTATGGGACCGGGTTGGTCACCCCTGTTGCATGTTGTCAATGTTTTACATACATTTTCAGACAAGGACACCTTTACTAATTGGTATGATTATGGTGACTCCCTGTGGTCATGTATGAATACTGCAAGTTAAAGTAAGAATCAATTCCTCTCAAACTCACACACGTGTTGCGGTCATGAAGCTATTGCTTTACTTTTGATATGTGGCAACAATCCAACAGTTCCAAATGTAACAGCAACTGTAAATGTTGCTCTAATATTTGCTGTGTTGTTTGTAAATGTTCTCTTCTCTATTTGGTCTGATTGGATAGCTATAATCTACTGCTCAGTTACTCCCATTGTATTTGTAGTACACATGAGCCTAGATAGACCATATCTTGCACAGCCTGCATTGGATATAATTTACAACTGTCTTAGTCTAATTAAAGACTGAAACAGCCGTTTCAGTCTCTCCCTCCTTCTCTCTCTCCCTTTCTCCTTTAATGGCCAAACACACATTTCACTAACAAGCACTAGCAGGGAAAGAAAATAGAAGGAAAATAGAAGTTGATTGGGTCCTCTGGGTTTGTTTTGGAACTCTCACTCCACGGTGGTAGGAGCCAAAGGGGCCTAATGTATTCTCTATGAAATCAGGGCCCCATACATTCCTAATATCCCCAATGTTCTCCCCAATGTTTTCTAACAAGGTCTCTCCTTACCAACGCTTACAGCAGGGATCATCAACTAGATTAAGCCGCGGGCCGATTTATTCTTGACTGGATTGTCTGTGGGCCACGTGGGAATACTTTGGAACAATCAATTGCAGATAAGTTCCTGGTGCTTTTAGTCTTATGTCTAACAATGAAAATTGTACATAAAAAAAAATATTTTAAAAAGTGTTTTGGCTCAGAAAACTTGGGGTGCCAAATAAAAACAACCCGCAGTCCAAATTCGGTCCGCGGGCCGCCATTTAGGGAGCCCTGGTTTACAGTTACAGCAGCCAATCCAATGAGTCCTGATATACTATAAACCAAGAGTACCAACAAGTAGGCCTATCTGTCCAAGTGCAAAGTCCCACAACCCAAAATGGGGAAATAGCTATTTTGCCGAAATCTACGGTTGGATAATAGCGAACAGTGTGTGTGCGTGTAGGCTTCTGACCGTCCGTCTCTGCCTCTCGGAATAACTATTGAGTTTTTTGCACCACCTAGTGGTCAAATGTTTTATATTCCACAGTAGAGTAGAATGCCCAATTCCAATTCGACCACTAGCACCTATTTCCTAGCCTATACACGGTCTTGTCTACAGTCAAATCTGATGAGATTGGATAGGTATTAAGAATAAGATGACATCTTATATTTTCACTGTATTGTTTAGATTCACCCAATATCTTTCAGCTCTTCAGGGATGAAGGAAGTATAGTGGGTAGGAGTAGATTTGGAATTCGGAGGCATTGCGTCACAAGTCAAAGAGCCCTCTGTGTTTCCACTCACTCGACGTTTCCTATCGAAAGTAGTTTTGCTTAATTTGAAGCGTAAATGGACGTTTTATTGTACGTCCCAGCGTGTATATTTAATCTACTTCACCTGAATGATGGCCATTAAAAAGTAAAATCAAGTTACGAAATAGCTAAATACACGATTGTTGACTTTTCGCTTGCTGGCTAGCTCCGCCAGCTGAGTCTAACGTCAAGATGGACCAGGCAGCGAGCCGATACCAAGTGGTGAGCCAAAACAATCGACATTGCCATCTGTTTGGGAACTCTAACTAGTATAAACAACCTATTTACAATATTACTTGGTGTCAGCCTAGACTATACATGTTTAAATTGACGGCTTGTATAATCAAACGGATGTTCCTCGTGCCGATCACTTCCGCATTATTCAGCAGCAGATCAACAATAGCTAACCTAGCTAAACGTTAGCTAGCAAGTTCCAATTCAATTTGAGTCTTTGAGTCGTTAATCATCCACATGACAGCACTTTATCACTTAGTTAACTCCGCTTGTATTGGTTTTCTGAACGGATAAGTAACTTGGCTAGCTAGCAAACGTTAGTTCGCTGTATGTCAGCAAGTGCCATGTAAGCTAACCCAGGCTGGACTTCAATTATATGCAGCCATTTGTGGCAACACTACCAAATAAGCTACCTCGCTCAAGTATAGTTAGAGCCCCCAAAACACGTACATAATACAAACAATGTTCCATGACATCTCTGTAGTGCTCAATAATTGGCTTTCCATGAGAACAATATACACTCCCCCCACAAAGAAGATGGCATTCGTAGTTACATAATAATGGTCAGAAAAACAAGGTGGTTCGGTTATTGTTCAAGCCAGTTTGCTAGGTAGTTATTAGCTATTTCAGCAGTGGTGGGGGAGGCGGTTTGAGGCCGCCCTTTTGGCCGCAGACATGTTGCTGTTTTAATTCAAAATAGTTCAAATTCTTCACAATTTACCATGGAGCAGATAGCTTTAAAACTGTAAAATATTCTAATTTCCTGCATTTCTATACATTTTGCCATGGGGCTGATAGAAAATGTGCAGTTTAAAAGTACATTTTCTGCAATTCACACATTTTGGCATGGCAAAACAACATGCCATGACATTTGTTTTATTTGTATTCCCCCAGTCTAGTTTTCATTTTGGTGGTTGTTAGTGCTCAAAGATGGTCTTACAAAAAAATATATAGCTCTGTTATGTTCTCTACATACATTATTTCTGGTCTTAGTCATTTAAGTTTACACTGAAAATGAACATCCCCCAATATATTTTCACAAAAAAAAAAAAAAAAAAAATATATATATATATATATATATATATATATATATAATAGAAATTACAAAAAATAAATACATGCATTATATATACTGAACAAAAATTGAAACGCAACATGTCAAGTGTTTCATGAGCTGAAATGAAAGATCCCGGAAATGTTCCATATGCACAAATTTGTTTACATCCCGGTTAGTGAGCATTTCTCCTTTGCCAAGATAATCCATCCACCTGACAGGTTTTGCATATCAAGAAGCGGATTAAACAGCATGAACATTACACAGGTGCACCTCGTGCTGGGGACAATGAAAGGGCACTCTAAAATGTGCAGTTTTGTCACACAACACAATGCCACAGATGTCTCAAGTTTTGAAAGTGTGCAATTGGCATGCTGACTGCAGGAATGTCCACCAGAGAATTGAACGTTAATTTCTCTACCAAAAGCCACCACCAACGTCGTTTTAGAGAATTTGGCAGTGCGTCCAACTGGCATCACAACCGCAGACCACGTGTATGGTGTCGTGTGGGTGAGCGGTTTGCTGATGTCAACGTTGAGAACAGAGTGCCCCATGGTAGTGGTGGGGTTATGGTATGGGCAGACATAAGCTACAGACAATGAACACAATTGCATTTTATCAGCAACAATTTGAATGCACAAAAATACAGTGACAAGATCCTGAGGCCCATTGTGAGGTCAATTTTTATTAAAGGTATCTGTGACCAACATGCATATCTGTATCCCCAGTCATACAGATATCCATAGATTAGGGCCTAATTTATTTAAAATGACTGATTTCCTCCATATGAACTGTAACTCAGTAAAATCAGTGAAGTTGTTGCATGTAGTGTTTGCTCTTTTTGTTCAGTATATATCTTTAAAAAAAACACAAAATTGGAGTGGAGGTTGTCATTTAGAAGTGGCGGCCCACCGCTTCTAAATTAATATAGAGGAAACACTGGGGTTCTAGAGTAGGATGGGTAATGGATAGGGGAACAGTGTTCAACCTACCTTTCTACTTGGCGATACTTCCATAATTATCGATTTGGTAGGCACCGGTGTCTTATAAACACCTTTTTCCAGTTTCAGCTGGAACTCCGATAACGAGGAAATATTCAGAAAGATATTGAATCCACTTTTTGTGCCAATTGAAAAATGACTCTTACATGTGTGTAAATATTTGTTTGGGTCGTGTTGTGTGACGCGCTGTCATCTAATTCACTTGGCCTCTAGCACCAGCTTTAGCTATGCTGCTGGAGGTTTGCTATTGCTCGGATGTCTAGTTGTCGATGTGAATGCCGTGTATCCAAGGCTAGGGTCACTTCTGGTTTAGTCCTGTATCGGCCCATCACTCTCGAAAGCAGACATTTTTTACTTTCATAGTCGTTATCATGCCATGTGTATTTAGGTTATCAATAATTACTTCCACAGACTGATTTGATATGGGATAAGTTAATTAGGCAGTTGTTGTAAGCCATTTAATAATGTTGCCTACTGGCCTTAAAAGTCCAAATGCCCACTGCTGCACTATGCTGGAATGCTTGCTAACGTCAGACATACCATGGTATGCCTTACCTTTTTTGCTTTTTTCGAAGTGCAAAACTTTTTCAGCCACAGCTGTGCTATTTTCGATCCTGCCTCTGCACTTTCCTCGGTCGCTAGGCAACTGTGGATTTGCCTCTGTGTCATCTCTTTCAGGTTTTGAGGGTAGCCTGTATTTAGATGCGTCATACAGGCTGTTTTATAATGTAAACTCCCCAACCATCCTTGTTATTTGTGTACACTCATTCTGAACAGGTCTTTAAACATGTAGGCCTAACCTAACTATTTGGACTTTTATCCAACACGTATGCTAGATAACCTCAGGAGTTCTTGTTTAGGCCTTGGTGTGCCGATGGTGAAAACTCATTCACCCCTGGCCAATTATGCAGTTGTTTAGCTCTTGCATAACTGGTGTCCTTGACACCGGATAGCATCGCACTCACTCATTCTCCTGGCTTTGCACATTGACCCCGCAGTGCATAGAGTGCTGCTGGACATGATGCCAAACTACAGCTAAGCCACAAGTTAAACGCTGGTCTGTTGACCTACGCAAACGCCAAGTGAGCCTCAAGTGAGCTGCAAGACTAAAGCAACATTTGGCACTGCTGCCACACTGATCAAGGCTTAGGCTATGCATCCGCTTAAGCTACATCATTTGTCATTGGCCAGATATAAGGCTGTGCTGTCTTCTCTATAACATTACGGTCACCCTTCTGTTTCCCATGACCATGTTGTCTTCTTCCAACTGGATGCTATGCTGGAAATTAGCCTAGATCACATGTTGTTTTGGATGTCTTCAGTGCCCTTAGCACTGGAATCAAATGTTGCCTACTTAGTTTATTACAAAACACCAGATGATCTTTCAGTGTTGGGCCATGACCATATCTCTCCAAGCGCCTCAGTTTACAGGGCTTCCCTCTCCTTCCTCACCTTTGACATTCTGTGTCGTGAACTTGTGACGTTGGTTTTATTGAAGTGATACTTAACTCCTCTCTACCCCCCTGCCCCCCCTTCTCTCTCAGTTTGAGAATGATGAAGACGACTCCTGTGAGCCCTCCACCAGCGCCCAGCAGCCGTGCACCTCGGCCCAGGCCAACTCGTCCTCCCAGGCCTGCCCTGTCCCAGTAGCCCTGGGGGTGGATGCAGAGGCCCCACCTCCCCCGTATGCCAGCATCGCCCTGGGAGCCACCGCTGCCATGCCTGGTACAGAACCAAAGACTCCATATACTGTCTGTTTGGCTCTTTTTCTGTGTCTCACTTTGTCTTTCTGCCCCTTTCTCCATCTCATTCTCTTGTAGCGTCTGTAGCTCTCATGTAGTTCTTTCAAACACGTTGGAACCAGCTAGTTGCCCTAAGTAGAGGCCGATAATTCACACTCCTGGAATTAAGCCGATGTGATTTCCTTATTTGATTGAATTGATTCCGAATCTGATTTGTTGTGGTCTAATTGGCCATGTCTCTTTCCTGTGGTCCCCCAGTAGAGAGCAGTTGTTACCCAAGTGATTTCCCCGTGCCGCCTCCCTACAGCGTGGCCACCTCTCTTCCCACCTACGACGAGGCAGAGAAAGCCAAAGCTGCAGCCATGGTACTCTCTGCTGTGGAGGTGATACCAGGGGTAGGACACACACACAGACACGTGTTTGAGTATGGGATGTTTACCCATGAAAACAGGATTATTCTGCTGGAATGCTGTAAGAAAAACTTCAATGCTGCTATTAACTACCCAGTGTAACAACATATTTCAGGATCAAAACAACTTTGATAGCTATATTGTCCAAGTCATAGCTACAACAGTATTTACAGTATGTTAGCTCTATTTTATGTAGGTCTAGTAAAAATGCCCATTGAGCTTTATTTCTGCTTTCTCAACAACTCTAAAAGAGAAGGAAATGTCGACACACAACGGTACTATACCGCCCATCTCCTTATTCATTGGGATGACTGAGCTATTGCAACGTTTCTGCAGAAGAGATGGATGAGTTGTTTTCCTGTCCCATTTATCTTAAACAGGAGGATGACTTCCCTCCAAGGGATGACTTCAGCGATGTCGACCAGCTGAGGGTGGGGAACGACGGCATTTTCATGCTGGCCTTTTTCAGTAAGTGCATCTGTTGTTTTTGCACGAACCCCCCCGATTCTTCAGTGAGTTGACAAGCCCAAATAGCCTCTTTCACTGAGCGGACTGGCCCATTTCAGTCTGATTATGGAAACGTAACAAAAGTTTGCTTGGATGAAAATGTGAGTAAGCAATTGAAGGTGTTTTCTATGGATTCACCACAAGGTGGCAACAGTCACTAATTGAAGACAACATTATCTGTTCCTCCAATAGGAATGGGAGGTGGGAAAGGTTAGCAATTCTCTGGCTGCACTCTGTCTTTAAGTATGTATAGAAGGACATCCAATTTGTGATATACTGAAAAGTATACTCAACAGAAATGTGGTCTGTGCTTGTAACTGCACGCTTTCTTTTTTTTTTTTTACCCCTTTTTCTCCCCAATTTCATGGTATCCAATTGTTGTAGTAGCTACTATCTTGTCTCATCGCTACAACTCCCGTACGGGCTCAAGAGAGACGAAGGTTGAAAGTCATGCGTCCTCCGATACACAACCCAACCAAGCCGCACTGCTTCTTAACAGCCAGCCGCACCAATGTGTCGGAGGAAACACCGTGCACCTTGGTTAGCGCGCACTGCGCCTGGCCTGCCACAAGAGTCGCTGGTGCACGATGAGACAAGGATATCCCTACTGACCAAGCCCTCCCTAACCCGGATGACGCTAGGCCAATTGTGCGTCGCCCCACGGACCTCCCAGTCGCGGCCGGTTACGACGGAGCCTGGGCGCGAACCCAGGGTCTCTGCGCGCCCTTGACCACTGCACCACCCGGAAGACCCCTTAACTGCATGCTTTCTTCCATCTCCAAACAGTGGCCTTCCTGTTCAATTGGATTGGGTTTTGCCTGTCATTCTGCCTGACCAACACCATCGCCGGCCGATACGGGGCCATCTGCGGCTTTGGCCTCTCTCTCATCAAGTGGATTCTCATCGTCAGAGTAAGTGCAGTATTGGGTTAAAGGGGCCTAATCAATGTATCTAAAACAACGTACAGAGTTGATTTCAATATGGGACAGGACATACAGTCCACCACTTTAAAAGCAGCCCATACAAAGTGTATACTTCAAACATCAATGTTACAAATGGTTTACTTTAAATTAACAAGCTGGCTTGCAGTATCCTGCTTAATCCAGACAAATCTGTGCACGTAATTGCGGCAGGTAGCCTAGCGGTAAAGAGCGTTGGGCCAGTAACCAAAAGGTCGCTGGTTCAAATCCCCAAGCCGACTAGGAGAAACATCTGCCAGTGTGCCTTTGAGCAAGGCACTTAACCCTAATTGCTCTGGATAAGAGCGTCTGCTAAATTACTAAAATGTAAAAAATTATTTTTTTTTAAAAAAAAAACGTAAATGCTTCACTTAGCTAGCATGTTAATGACTTGAATGTTACAAAATACATGTCAAGTATGTTCAGAATATCACTGCATATCCCAGGCATGGCTTGTGCAGTAGGAAGCAGATGCTTGCTAAGGCTTGTTAGCCCTAGATGTGAGGAGGACGCCCTTAAGAGCAGGAACCCAGTGTGATCTCTGTGCTCTGGGCATCAATCAAAGCCCTGTACAATTTCCACATGTAGAAGCAACACACTGGTGGGCATAGAGTTATTAACCCCGGGCTTTCATCATTGATCTGGTGCACACAGCTACTCCCACTAGATGTTGTGCAATACTAGGCTATACAGGAGTTTAGGCCTTTATCTGAGCAGTGCCGAATTGAAGGCCTGGTTTCCTGGGACTGGGCTGATTTTTTTTTTTTGTCCTGGAAACCGGCCCATAGTCTCAATTAGGACACCCAACATTCGAGGAATTGAGGCTTGAGGAGGCCTAATCCTAGCGCATGTACATTTCTGCCATGGTGATTCTGTTCATCTGCATGTGTTTATAGTAACTGATTGTCATTCAAAAGTATTCTCATGATGGTAGGACATGTTGAATTTCCATTTCCTGTAAATTCTACTTTCCCACAGTTCTCGGACTACTTTACTGGATACTTCAATGGGCAGTACTGGCTCTGGTGGATTTTCCTGGTCCTCGGTAAGTTTACAGATCTGCATCGCAAGTGCTGCATTCTTCAACTAGCCAAATGCTGAGGAATTAAGCTGTACTAATATATCCACCTAGAATGATGTACACCAATGCCATCTGTTGGCTGAAATGATGTACTACTAATCTTCCCACAGTAAAGTGAATTCCTTGACCTTGGATGAATAGTGGTGTTTTTTTTTACTAATGATTTTGAATCCCTTCCTCAGGTCTCCTGCTTTTCTTCAGAGGGTTCGTGAACTACCTGAAAGTGCGCAACATGTCTGAAAGCATGGCTGCCTCGCACAGAACACGCTTCTTCTTCCTGTACTGAGGTAAAACATCTATTTTTAATTGAACCTTTATTTAACTAGGCAAGTCAGTTAAGAACAAATTCTTATTTACAACGACGGCCTACCCCGGACAAACCCGGACGACACTGGGCCAATTGTGCGCTGCCCTATGGGACCAGGTACTGCAGTGACGCCTCTTGCGCTGAGATGCAGTGTCTTAGATCACTGCGCCACTCGGGAGCCCAACTACTAATGAAGACCTTAGTACACAGTCACCGCATACTAACATGTATAGTAGATATTATCCTTGAGACTTGACATTCATATAAAGACATGCATATAAATGAAGTTATTGTTTATGAAATAATACTATATCTTGTTGTTCCAATTTGTCTTTCTGTAAATGGCAGGTTGTAATATCTGCTACCCGTAGTCTGCGAATTCTACAACAGTTGCGCTTTCAGAATTATTTTCCCACTTCCTTTGCTCCAGGTTGTCGCTCCAAACATTCCTCCTTAATGTGAAATTCCCTGAGGATTTGCGAGCCTTTTCTCGAATGACCAGGACAAAAAAAAAACACAGTGAAAAGACGTGAGGAAGAAAAGAACCAGTGCGTCATTACAGCTGCGAAAGTCTGGCGTCTTTCATTAAAAGCAAAAACAGCTGACTCGTCTCTTTTTTTCAGAAAGTCCATACAATACAGATTAACTCAGCTAAATATACCCTGTGTCTTTCTGATATTTCCACCAGCTTTGTTTGGCTCTGTCGATTTCAATTGCCTTCCTGATCTAACCCCTGTAATGGTCCCACCCTGCTTAATATCCCAAGTCTTGTACAGTGAATACACCTTAACAGGGGGGGGGGTAGTATTGTGCAGTGTAGTAGCTGGGTCTACCTGTTGTGGATGTTTGTGGAAAAGCACACACAAGAAGATGGAAGAAAACAGTATGCAGCCAAGAGGTCTTATGCAGTTGTGTCCTTACCTGAACTGGATATCTGCTCCTAATGAGGAGGATGATAATGAAATGGTTAGTCTAGAGCTCTATCGGGAGTGTCAATATTACAATTTGAATTGTATCCCTTAATTTTAATCCCTGTATTTAATTGTCTTTGGTATAAAAAATGTTATTTGATGAAACTCATGACTTTTCTTATTGTGAAATGATTGAACTGTATCACAGCTTATGCCAATTTATATGTGCAACCTCTTTCTCCATCAGTTGTGAATTGCTTACTTGTCATAGTGCGTATACTGATCTCTCTGTCAGTCCAATTTTGAACTGGAATTTGTGTTTATCCCTAAAAAGGATATCTGCCTTTTGCACCATTTTTATTTTCAAAAAAATGTAATTTTCATTAAGTTGATTATTGCAATTAGCCTGAACTGTGACATTTTAAAGTATTGTCGCCTTTCTTTAATGCTTGAATGATGCCTTTGTCATTTTGTTTCTGTTACACAGAAGCCTCATCAGCAATATCGAAAAACGTAACTTAAATGCATGATTAGTCTGGCCGAGTTGGTTATAATAGTATTCAGCTAAAGCAACGTTATTATTATATTTGTTTGTTTGTAAAACAGCCAAACAATTTTTGTCAGAAATGATGGTACTCAGAGATGATGATGCGTGCTTGTTAACCCTTTAACCTGAAGTCTTGCAAAATGCAAATAAAGTTCCAAATGCACCCTGTGACTGCCTCATGTTAGAATTAATTTGATGTTGAATAGGCCTATCGTGTGCTATTGTGAGCCCTGGAGGATGTTGAATAGCCTCTCTTATTTAGGGCTGTGTCTGAAAACGCTACTAGCCGTTAAATCCTTGCTTCTGTCCTTGTTTCCTCAATTGCTCTCAAAGCGCATTGGAGGACAGGATACAAGGTCCCTCCCTCCAACCTCTTCCTCCAATGGTCTTTGAGAGGAATTGAGAAACGGCCCATGACTGATTCTCTCTAAACCCTCAGAGGTTATAGTTTGGTTGTTGGTTTCGTTAGATGGCATACATTTACCTCACTCTGGCATTTGTCCAACCAAAAATGTTTTATCGAAATGACAAAGTATAAACCTCTTCCTGAAAAGCTCATTGTTTGCCATACAGAGGCCTGCTTTTACTGAATGAATGTGGGTTTTATTTGTTCTTTCGGTGGCTGTCCCCAATCCAGCCTCTTTATAAACTGTTAATGAGTGACCCATTTACAGAACTCCCTTCCGGTTGGCAAATGTTCTCTATTATAAGGCACTTTTTTTTTCTCCCTTTTTATCAGGCTGGGATAGCTTAGGCCCTACTTCTCACAACCTCAATACTTATCCACCTCTTCCCTCCCTCCCTCCCTCCATCCACCCTTTAACTAGAGCGATTTGGAAGAGAGGCCAGGGCACAAAGTAAACTCTGTCACACGCACAAGCCCAGAGGGAACAGTGCTGACAATTGCTGTCGGCAGCATATCTGAGGTCTCGTTAGCCTATAGCTCCTTACGGCCAAACTAAGCATGCGCCTGCCCTGCTGCTACAGGTTCCCCGCTTCCCGGCCTGTTGTGGACGCTACCGGGGCTTTAAGTCAACACTCTCCTCACTCTCTGAAGGGTGATCAAGCTGAGCTCTTAGAATCAGTTGACTCAAAGATGACAACTCCCTCCAGGGGACAGGAGAGAGCGAGGGGGGAACTGAGTTGAAACTAAATAGGAGACAGTAATAGGGTTGCTGTGTGTGCTTCCTGATGGCTTTGGAAGTCGGTGTGTATAGGTGTAAATAATCGTGTGTGTGGTGTGGATGCATAATGTGTACAAGTGAGTTTCATACATTCTATGTTGCTGATTTCTATGTTTGTGCCTGCATACATGAGGATTTGTGTGTGTGCGTCTGTGAATGTGTCTCTGTGATGTATTAGCACACTCGCAATAAGCATGTTGCCAAGAAACGGCGGGATATGTAATCTCAGCAGCACAAGGCTGCTACAGCTTTCAAGTGGGCACAAAACATTGTGGAGGGTGTGGAGGGAAGAGTGGCTTGGCTCACCTGTTGGTTTGGCAGATACACTCTTGTCTCTTTACATCAGAGTAAAGTAACCACAAATAGAGCCTTGGGCTCTCTGCTGTGTGTGGAGGGTTCTGGAAGGATTTCCTAAATGCCTGCCTGTCTTCAGTCAAAGCGGGCTATGGTTCTTTGTTATCGTCATACAGGCATGCTAGAATTCTCATGCATACTGACTACTTCAAATTGGGTTGTTGCATTTCACTGTGTACACATTTAGCTAATTAGTACAAGATCAGGAAATATTCCTTCTCACTGAATGAACTGACGTCAAGTGATGCTCATAAAGAATTGCACTTTTTGTGGCCGTTACCAAGCACATTTCCAACTGCAATGAAATCCAAAGGACTTACGTATTGTATGTCTGTGTGCGTTCGTGCGTATGCATAGCAATCCAGGCAGGTCTAAATCTACATAGGAACCCTTGGTCATTTCACACATCTGTGGGCTTTGGAAAACCCACCACAGCCTGACCCTATGGTCATCTCTATACCTAAAGAGGAATTCTACACCTGGCTGCAGAAACCAGTTCAAAGCCAGCCTTTCTGACACTGCATGCCAAACTATCAATACCCCTGAGGTGTCATGGTACAGTTTTAGGTGCAGGGATAGTCAGAACGGGCCTAAATATTCAACAACTTCTATTTGGATGAGAATAATTTCAGGGGACTGGAAGATGTAGGATGACGAGTTAAGGATAAGCACATTATGGCTGAGGTTCGTATAAGAGTTAGAGGGCTGATTTCAAAACGCAATTCCCATAACAGCTGATCCAGGGTTGTTTAAGTTGCTAACCTCATGTTTATGGGTTTCACTGAGATATTGGAGGGCTGATGCTAGACCAGTCGTTAATGGCAGATTATAACCATAACCAATATTAAGACCTCAGATCTCTTGTGGGAACTGGTGGTGTGGCATTGGAGCTGGCAGGGAGGCTCAGATCTGTTGTGGGGACTGGTGGTGTGGCATTGGAGCTGGCAGGGAGGCTCAGATCTGTTGTGGGGACTGGTGGTGTGGCATTGGAGCTGGCAGGGAGGCTCAGATCTGTTGTGGGGACTGGTGGTGTGGCATTGGAGCTGGCAGGGAGGCTCAGATCTGTTGTGGGGACTGGTGGTGTGGCATTGGAGCTGGCAGGGAGGCTCAGATCTGTTGTGGGGACTGGTGGTGTGGCATTGGAGCTGGCAGGGAGGCTCAGATCTGTTGTGGGGACTGGTGGTGTGGCATTGGAGCTGGCAGGGAGGCTCAGATCTGTTGTGGGGACTGGTGGTGTGGCATTGGAGCTGGCAGGGAGGCTCAGATCTGTTGTGGGGACTGGTGGTGTGGCATTGGAGCTGGCAGGGAGGCTCAGATCTGTTGTGGGGACTGGTGGTGTGGCATTGGAGATGGCAGGGAGGCTCAGATCTGTTGTGGGGACTGGTGGTGTGGCATTGGAGCTGGCAGAGAGTTTCTTGCGCTCACTTCCCAAGCGCTCTCCACTTTGACAGGGTTAATCTGCTCTGACGATGAGCAGTTGTGCTCGGCTCCTCTTAGATTCCTCCCTGATTCCTTCCCATAGCAGTAACATGAACTCCTCCAGCGCGATAGGGAACCTGGAGAAGAAAGTAGAGGAGTGTGAGTGTTTCACGTTACTTCCTTGTGATGTGATCAAGGGATGCATCCTGTCAATGAATTTTGGTGAAGTGTGTGTGTGTGTGTAGGTTTGCATCAAGGGAAAGGAATATGGAACAAATAAATACCTTCTATGTGAGAGTCGACATGGACTTAGATTTGTCTTGAAATGGGATTTTTTTTTATCTGCATCAAATCATTTTTTCAAAATAATTGTCAATGGAGTCCAATCAATTTAAGAGGAACATAGCCTACAGTATAATCTGAACTAAAACATCTAATCATTAAAAATACAACAGGTTTCTTGCGTAGTAAAACGTACATTACATGTTAAACAGATTTTTTTAAAATAAACAGATATGTGTCACTTCTAGTCCCACATAAAAGTTGTTCTGGCAGAGCTCCATCAGGACAGGTTCTTCATGAAGTGAATCAAACCAGCTGTTGCTCAGCCGTCGCCGTGGCAACTGCCACACAATATTTGTATTAGGATGTGCGAGAGACATATGATACAGACAGTTCTGCTCGCGCCGGCCCTAGAGTACACAGCGTTATGCACAGCTGTTACGCACAAGAAAAACAGTGCCAGTTTTCTGCGCTGTCGATGACGAGCTTGTTTCAGTCTGTTGCATTGGGTCGTCTTGAGAATGGGTTCACGAAACAACCAAAGAGATGTTTCCAATTCCGGAACCCCAATATAACTGTTCCCTTTCTCTTGTTTGTGTTCCACAACATTTACCTCCTGTCTGTTGAGCCATCCATCCAGCAGCAGAGCGAGATATCAGCTCAACGTCTGCAAATATTGACATTCTTTGGAGGGTGCCACCTGGCCAACCTGTGGAGTAGTATTGCCCCACTTCCAGACCAGACCCCTTTTTAGCCACACCCCAAATGGCAAGGCTTCCTACTGTAGAGTTTGATGTATTGTAGGCACAGAGAGAGAATATCATTCCTTTCAAACGCATTTATACAAACAGATGTTGACCTAACGTGCATTCAATACCTCATTAAAGAGTGCCTTGATTGGATAAGTAAACACCTATAAATTGTTCTATTTTAGATTATGGAACGGGGGCCACCATCATCCCCTTTGTTTTCTCCAAGTCCTGTAGACTACCCTTTCAAAAGAGCACGTTGCATAGTTATAGAGCTATACAAGTTTGACCCATTTGAGAGCTCTGGCTCATTGTCTGCATTTGATAATATTTCCTATTTGGCAATATAGTGATGTTTCATCTTCGCCTGCCTATCTTGGCATATTTCTCTTGAAGCACACCGTCCAAGACAATTTGTCCTCTGCATAATACATTTTATTTTGCACTTAGCTAATACAGTGGAAGACTTCTACTATTTTTATGGTTTCCCATATTTCACAGATACACAGGAAAGCCATTTACGGTGCTGCTTGTGTTGACTCAACACAACTTACAACTGAGTGCTAAACCTGCCTTTTAAAAGGAATCTTTTTTTTTTTTAACTCTAAATTGATGGTAGGTGGGTTACAGGCTGAGGGATATAATGTTCCTTTCACTGAGGTTGAAATGGAACAGAGTTTTTGCAGTTAGTCGTTTTTGCTTTAGTAACTGATTGAGGATCCGTTCTTAACTCCTACTGCAACCTAATCTTAACCAACAACTCTTAATGAAAGCAAAGTTGGCCTTGCACCAGGGCATCGCTATTGTAATCCTCCATTGGGATTAAACAGTACCATGCTCAAATTCAGCAAAATATAATGTACTGAAACTAAAGTTGTCAATATAGATGAAAAAGAGGTGTTGCTTGGAGTTTGCTGCCGTGTTTTAAATGGCACTGGCCAATCATCTACCATGGTGCGGCCACTTTGGCCCCAATGTTCCGTCTGGGCCACACAGTGGACTGTAGTGTTAGCCTGGCATGAAAGGCCTCAATCACCGCCTTTCACCCACAGCCTGGGGCCAGTGAGAGGGAGTGGGGAAGAGTGAGACGGAGGGAGGAGAGAAGAAGAGAGAGAAAGTGGGAGAGGGGAGAGCAAGTGAAACCTGCTTTAACTCTTTCGTGTTTAGCGAGAAACCCCTCCATGTTTTCTCAGCAAACACATTCTCCCCCATGTTCTCTCCATGTCCGAACAACGGCAGCCTTTGATTTGCATCACTTAAGGGCCCTATTAATATTTTGACAAGTTTTCTCCGAGATTAATTGAGGTAATGCCTGGGGCCAGCGATTATGTGTGGCCAAAAGCTCCATAAACCAACTTAAGCTTCATTTCCACCCCTCATTTTCCACTTATCAAACTGTTGAAGGGAAGCATGGCATGTCACCGTGATGCATAGGTGCCGTCTGTTTTTAGGCTAAATCCCAATACCTCCCCTTAGTCCTCCCCCTTGTTTGAGCGTCCCTGGGTGGGGGAGTGTCCCTCAAATGGAGCAACTAGTGGTAGGGAGAGCAGCATAATCCTAGAGAATGGGACATCACTACATTGCTCGCGCACAGCAGAATCCACCAAAGGATAGCCTACCACGCAATTCTTCCACCAGCACAATACCTGTACTGGCGCCAGAAAATGCTTTCCTTTATATTTCTCATGCAACAAATGAAAGGACAGAAAATAAACAATGTTCTGTAATGCACCCATCTGGCTGTGGTTCAACGTGGGATAGTACTGAAGCAGGACTTTCATTTCACAATAGCAGTTTGACATGTAACAGCAGTTTGACATGTTTTTCTGCAATTTCCTAGGCTTGAATGATTAACCAGTGGAAGCCATAAAAGCCACTGTGCTTAACTAATATTTATACAAAATATTTTAGGGTCCATCTGCTACATAGCTATGGGCATACAGCTCTTTTTATCCTCCACTACACAATAAGCATGAAAAGCATTAGCTACGTTGCTTCAGCTAGATTTACATCCACTGGGTTTCACAAGATGACAGCCTGGTTTGCTCAGGAGTCCCTCAAATATATTAAACAACGCAAATGACAATTTATACAAATGTCAAACGCCCATATAGCAGGCTAAATATATAGGGCGGTGCACAATTGGCCCAGCATCACCCGGGTTTGGCCAGGGTAGGCCGTCATTGTAAATAAGAATTTGTTCTTAACTGACTTGCCTAGTTAAATAAAGGTTCAATTTAAACATTTAAAAATATATATATAGTTAGCTGGCTAATGTTAGCTAGTCAGAGCTTGTTAAATAGCAATTTTTATGTGCATAATTGTTTGTCTCTCCATAAACTAAAATATTCCTCTTAACTGTAATTTTCTTGCATGACTAATTATGAAGGTATCATTACTTAGATTTGCTTCCATCCTAGTATTTTTGTCAGCCATCTTTTCTGAAGCAAAGCTCCAGCCTTGGGTCACAGAGCTTCATGGGAGTTTTGGGAACCGCTCCATAGGAAGTCTGCATTTCGATTAACTTTGTTTGAAGGGTCAACAAGAGGTCTGTAAAGGCACTACGCCTCACTCAAAGTTGAATTGGTATACCACTTCAACTCGATGGGGCTCCCGGGATTGCACAAAATGGAGGGGTAGGCCTAAGGGTTAGGGCTAAGGGAGGGTATTGGGACTGAGCCTTAGATAAACCGAACGGCAGTCATTCGAAATCGTAATGTCCTTCATGACCTGAACCATTCGGAATGTCAGAATGGTTGCAATAACCCTATATATTGATGACCTGAACTCCTGGCCCCAGCCTCATAGCAGACATCATGCATTACTGCGTCATATACACCCCCATGGAAGAGTATGGCTCCTGTCCTCCCAGCAGATGTTGGTTAATTGGCAAGCCAGCAGGCATACAATGCAGTGAGTGTCCCCACTGCACAGGGTATTGGAGATAAGAACCACCTGCTTGTCTCACTCCACTCTCTCCACTAAGGTTCAGCCGCACTAGGATGGTGTCCAGACCACAGGCAGCTTTAGGAAAGGCACATTTTTTGTTTGTTTCAAAGTATTTCAATCGCATCAAATGTTAAACAGCCATAGCTTTTTTTACCCACAGACACATTTTACAATAAAAACGACATTAAACTGGCCTTTCACTCATTCCCCCTAGGATGAAAATTAGATGCAGAAAGACTAATTCAACTCCATCATATTCATGCATAAAATACCTAATAATGAAGAGGAAGCATTGTAATTTAGAATTTTGTGGTTGAGGTGGAAAAAATAACAGACTTTCAGGATGTTTGTAGAGAGGGGCACTTCTCTAATGTTAAGTGTGGTGTACCACAGGGCAGCTCTCTTGGCCCTCTCTTTTCTATTTTTGCCAATGACCTGCCACTGGTTTTAAACAAAGCCCATGTGTTTATGTATGCTGATGCTTCAACCTTATATGTGTCAGCAACCACAGCTAGTGAAATCACAACAACACTAAACAGAGAGTTGCAGTCAGTTTTAGAATGGGTGGCTAGTAATAAACCAGTCCTGGACGTCTCTAAAACTAAGAACATTGTATTTGGTACAAATAATTTCTTAAGTTTAGACCTCAGCTGAATATGATAATGAATAATGTGGCTGTTGAGCAAGTTTATGGAGACTCAATTACTTGGTGTTACCTTGAATTGTAAACTGTCATGGTCAAAATATATTGATGCAGTGGTTGTGAAGATGGGGAGAGGTCTGTTGTCTGAGATAAAAAGATGCTCAGATTTTTTTGGGGCTCTAGTTTTATCTTATCTTGATTATTATCCAGTCATATGGTCAGGTGCTGCAAAGAAGGACCTAGAAAAACTGCAGCTGGCCCAGAACAGAGCGGCACGTCTTGCTCTTCACTGTAATCAGAGGGCTAATATAAATACTATGCTATGAGTAATCCCTCTTGGCTAAAAGTAGAGGAGAAACTGACTGCATCACTTATTGTTTTTATAAAAACAGTTTTTTGAAAATTGCAAATTGTTTTCAAAGTCAACTTACATACACACTGACACACACACTTATGCCACCAGGGGTCTTCTCACAGTCACCAAATCCAGAACAAATTCAAGAAAACATAGTGTTATATAGAGAGCCGTGATTGCATTGAACTCCCCTCCATCAAAGATTGCTCAAGTGAACAGCAAACTTGGTTTAAATAAACAGATAATGCAAAACCTCACGCACATCGCCTCTCCTGTATTTGACCTAGATATTGTGTATGCACTGATATACAGTACCAGTCAAAAGTTTGGACACACTTACTCATTCCAGGGTTTTTCTTTATTTTTTTACTAATTTCTACATTGTAGAATAATAGTGAAGACATCAAAACTATGAAATAACACATATGGAATCATGTAGTAACCAAAAAAGGATTCTTCAAAGTATTCACCCTTTGCCTTGATGACAGCTTTGCACACTCTTGGCATTCTCTCAACCAGCTTCACCTGGAATGCTTCTCCAACAGTCTTGAAGGAGTTCCCACAAATGCTTGGGTGCATTTTCTTCACTCTGCAGTCCAACACATTCCAAACCATCTCCATTGGGTTGAGGTCGGATAATTGTGGAGGCCAGGTTATCTGATGCAGCACTCCATCACTCTTCTTCTTGGTCAAATAGCCCTTACACAGCCTGGAGGTGTGTTGGGTCATTGTCCTGTTGAAAAACTAATGATAGTCCTACTAACTGCAAACAAGATGGGATGCTGTGGTAGCCATGCTAGTTAAGTGTGCCTTGAATTTTAAATAAATCACCGACAGTGTCACCAGCAAAGCACCATCACACCTCCTCCAGAGATCATCCGTTCACTTCTGCTTCTCACAAAGACACAGCGGTTGCAAGCAAAAATGTCACATTTGGACTCATCAGACCAAAAGACAGATTTCCACGATCTAATGTCCATTACTCGTCTTTCTTGGCCCAAGTAAGTCTCTTTTTCTTATTGGTGCCCTTTAGTAGTGGTTTCTTTGCAGCAATTTGACCATGAAGGCCTGATTCATGCAGTCTCTTCTGAACAGTTGATGTCGAGATGTGTCTGTTACTTGAACTCTGTGAAGCAGTTATTTGGGCTGCAATTTCTGAGGCTGGTAACTCAAACTTATCCTCTGCAGGTGTAACTCTGGGTCTTCCTTTCCTGTGACGGTCCTCATGATAGCCAGTTTCATCATTGCGCTTGATGGTTTTTGTGACTGCATTTTCCGGATTGACTGACCTTCATGTCTTAAATTAGTGATGGACTGTCATTTCTCTTTGCTTATTTGAGCTGTTCTTTCCATAATATGGACTTGGTCTTTTACCAAATAGGGCTATCTTCTGTATACCACCCCTACCTGGTCACTACACAACTGATTGGTTCAAACGCATTAAGAAGGAAAGAAATTCGACATTCCAGGTGACTACCTCATGAAGCTGGTTGAGAGAATGCTAAAAGTGTGCAAATCTGTCATCAAGGCAAAAGGTGGCTACTTTGAAGAATCTCAATTTTTATTTGTTTAACACTTAACACTTTTTTGGTTACTACATGATTACATATGGGCTCCTGAGTGGCACATTGGTTTAAGGCACTGCATCTGTACAGGAGGCGTCACTACAGTCCCTGGTTCAAATCCAGGCTGTGTCACATCCGGCCTTGATTAAGAGTTCCATAGGGTATGCACACAATTGGCTCAGCATCGTCTGGGTTTGGCCGGGGTAGGCCGTCATTGTAAATAAGAATTTGTTTTTAACTGACTTACCTAGTTAAATAAAGGTTACATGTAAAAAAAAAAATTAAAAATGTTTTTAAAAAGACATGTTATTTCATAGTTTGGATGTCTTCAATTATTAAAAATAATGAAAAGCCCTGGAATGAGTAAGTGTCAACACTTTTGACTGGTAGTGTATATCCGTGCATACACAATATCTAGGTCAAATACGGGAGAGGCGATCTGCGGTGAACTTTTGCCAGGTACTGTATATAAATGTATTCAGTTTTGTTCTTTAGCTGTTCTTGTCAATGTTCTGCATTAGTTCATGTTTTTTTGTGGACCCCTGCTATGGCAACAGCTACTGGGGATCCTAATTAAATACCAAATACCCCATAAGTTATATATTTGACAGAAATCATCTGAATCTGTATCATTTCAATCCATCATGAATTCTGAAAAGTATTCTCACCAGGCTCCAAAAGGCCTTCTCGCATCCTGCACCACTAGCACTCCATTATCTAATACTGACCCCTCTTTACCCCATCCTCCCTTATCCTCCACTCATCCATCCCCGCCCCATCCCTCCATTTCTCCTCATCTACTGTGTCTCATCATGAGGGCCTGTGAACAGCAGGGTAGATGTCAGAGCTCTGCTGACACTTAAACAGCCCAGTCGGAGATCTGGCATTATGGCTGCATCTGGCAGCAAAGCTGCAGGATTGCATCAGGAAATCACACACGCACACACGTATGCATACACACACACATATTCAACCCCTTTGCTATGGCAAGCCTACATAAGTTCAGGAAAAATGTGCTTAAGTCACAAGTTGCATGGACTTACGTTGTGTGCAATAATAGTCATTCAAAAATAATGCTAAACACTATCTCATCTCTGTAACCCACACATGCAATGATCTGCAAGGTCCCTCAGTTTTGAGCAGTGAATTTCAACCACAAAGACCAGGGAGGTTTTCCAATGCCTCGTAAAGAAGTGCACCTATTGGTAGATGGGAGAAAAAAAAAACTTACGTTGAATATCCCTTTGACCATGCTGAAGTTATTAATTACACTTTGGATGGTGTATCGACACACTCAGTCACTACAAAGATACAGGTGTCCTTCCTAACTCAGAGGAAGCGCTCAGGATTTCACCATGAGGCCAATGGTGACTTTAAAACAGTTACAGAGTTGAATGGCTGTGATAGGAGAAAACTGAGCATGGATCAACAACATTATAGTTACTCCACAATGCTAAACTAAATGACAGCGTGAAAAGAAGGAATCCTGTACAGAATGAAAATACTCCAAAACATGCATCCTGTTTGTAACAAGGCACTAAAGTAATACTGAAACAAATGTTGCAAAGCAATTCACTTTTTGACCTGAATACAAAGTGTTATGTTTGGGGCAAATCCAATACAACATTTTACTGAGTACCACTCTCCATTTTTTCAAGGATAATGGTGGCTGCATCATGTTATGGGTATGCTTGTAATCGTTAAGGACTGGGGAGCTTTTCAGGATAAAAAAAGAAATGGAATGGAGCTAAGCACAGGCAAAATTCTACAGGAAAATGTGGTTCAGTCTACTTTCCTCCAGACACTGCGAGATGAATTCACCTTTCAGCAGGACATTAACCTAAAACACATCTACACTGGAGTTGTTTACCAAGAAGACAGTTTGGACTTAAATCTACTTGAAAATCTATGGCAACACCTGAAAATGGTTGTCTAGCAATGATCAGCAACCAATTTGACAGAGCTTGAATAATTTTGAAAAGAAATGTGAAAATATTGTACAATCCAGCTGTGGAAAGCTCCTAGAGATTTGTCCAGAAAGAATCACAGCTGTAATCGCTGACAAAGGTGATTCTAACATGTATTGACTCAGGGGTGTGAATATGTATGTGAATTCGATTTTTATGTATTTCATTTTCAATAATTTTGCAAAAATGTTTTCACTTTATCATTATGGGGTAATGTGTGTGAATAAGGGTGAGAAAAAAAAAGTTTTTTCAATTTTTAATTCTGGCTGTAACACAACAAAATGTGGAATAAGTCAAGGGAATAAATACTTTCTGAATGCAATATTTATCCAACCCAGTGTGAAAGAGACCCATTTAACCTTTTACGTGTTTATGCAAATGAAAACAGAACAACACTGGTGTGGGGCCATGTTGTCAGGCTCACAATAGACCAAGGTGGCAGGGACAATAAACAGGAACTAGAGACTGACAGGATCTCCTGGTTGGCCCTTCACTGAACATTTGACCTCTTGTGTTCCTGGGTACATGATAAGAACAGGTAAAAGAATAGCAGAATCTATTTTACCATAACTACAGAAGCATTTATTTTACTATACATTCTGAATAGTTTTAAGAAAGGTGTTCAACATCAGGTTCCTATCTGTCATTTCAACACCAAAACACATTACAACACACAAGAATTGGGAAGTTTGACAACTATTTCTGATGATAAATCCATTTCATACATCCCAAGGGATATGCAAACAAGGAGAAATACTCCTGAGTGGAACTGAGGATAAATCATAGGCCTGTAATCTGGGTTTTCAACAAGTCAAATCTACACTGAGAATCTCGGAAAAATGGCCACTCGTGCCAGGAAACAAATGGGCAAATATTGAAAGGGGTTGACCCTTCAAAACATCTTCACGCAACACAGGCATGAAAAGTGATGTAAAATACAACTTGGCACCCCCGACAATAGTTTTGAGAGTGTTGCCAACAAAACCAAGTGCCATGTTTGATAAGAAACAGATGACATAATGCACACGTTTGTGTACTCTGAGAAAAAATAAGTACAATATTTGCTTCATTCTCAACATTCCTTTCATCAAACGATCTGCTTTTGACCGTTATACATAGATATATATAGTTTAGTACATATAGTAACCAATCACAATGTCACACATAAGAAATGCAAGAAGAGAGCCCTATGCTTCTCTCAAGTGTGCTTCAAAAAAGAAACTGAGCCTACATTTTCCTCCGAATAATAACAGTTTACACTTGTTTCAGTCCAGTTTTTGCTGCTATTTTGATAGCACTCTCTCAAAACCAAACAGCATGTGTATTGGCAGATCAACCAGAGAATATCTGGTTTGATTTACACAATCAGAAATACAGTTTCACAGTGCTGACATGTGGATTGAGTCTAACTGGATCAGGGACGTATTGTTCTCCGAGCCATGGCAGGGAATAGGCTCCATCCAGACTTGTGTTCAAATACTATTTGAAATAATTTCATTTACATTATCTGTGCTTGATTGAGCTTGCCTGGCTTAATGGACCAATAGAGTAGTCCCATAGCTGTATACCTAAGCCCAGCTTTCCCTCCAGGCAGGCAAGAGCAAACTCTCAAAAGATTTCAAATAGTATTTGAACTCAGGTCTGCTCCATTGTAATTAGAACCACGCTACAGGAACTGAACAAGTCAGCCCAGAGCAGAGCAGGAGATAAGCTTGTTGCGTGATAGTCTCCTCAGAATCACAGGGGTGATGTCACTGTGCCTGGAGAAGGGTCGGAGGTTACTTTCATAACTTTATAACATGTTTGTGGTTGGACTTGTACAGGCATGCTACATGCTCCCCATCCTATTTCAGAATGTCATACCATTGATCAGAAGTGGGCTACATTGGCTACCTGGACTCATTAACACATGGCTAGTTCAGTGTTATAATAACTGACTATACATTTGCCTTAGGAACTGACAGCCATTGATTCAAATGAAATCTATAACAAGGAAATCATTGGGAGTGATAAAGAGTGATAAAATCGCTGGAAAATTGAATTTGCTTTATGCAAACACCAGGCATACAAATATATTATTGGGTTAGTGGTGGTGATGACATTCATGCAAAACGTTAGAACAAGGTTAGTATTGAGACATTAGCTGTTATTCATTATTATGCTACTTTCCTTTTAGACCTCAAAACCCAAATCTAATATACCAACACGCATGCCTGCTCGCACATACACACTCATACACACTCACACAGATCGAGAGTGAGAGAGATGCCAGCATGGGACACAAAGCCTGGATTGTTCTGACTGTCTGTCCGTGTTAACAATGTGCCATTCTGTACCTCAGCAGAACTTAATGTATTCCAACTCCATGCCCTGACCTGCAATCCCCCTTCCCCTCCTCTCCCCCTTCTCCCCATCCTCTTCTCTGCCACATCCAACTCTTCTATATCTTTATCTCTCATCCTCCTCTAATATCCTTCCTCCATCCCTTTTCCCCCATCCAACTCAACTCTTTCCACTTTTCCCCTTCTTTTTGCTGCCTTCCATCCTCCCCTCTCTCCATCCCCCCCATCCCCCCTCCCTGTGCCTCTTCCGACTCATCCATGCTTAATTTCCCCCCTGTCCTCCGTATCCCAAACAGGGCCCCTGGCCCCGGGCCCTTGTTAGGATCCCCTCTGCTCGGACAGAGTTTGGCTGGGTTTCTCTTCCTGCTCCTTGCATCCTAAAGAGAGAGAGAGGTGGGGGGACCATGAAATGGGGAAGGGGTCATGGTTGGGGGTTTGGGGGGAGAGAAGGGATGGGGAGTTGCAGAAAAAGAACAGAGGCTGCTTTGTCGATAGCAACGGCAAACGTTCTGGAAGCACTTTCAATCATTTGCTCTCTACTCCATACCCCAAACTCGAGTGCATTAATGCGATCAGCATCAAGCCTATCTGACGACAGTTTTTATTTTGCCCATACCCTTAAGTGAATAGAAAGCTAACTAATATTCCAGGCATGTATGAGTATCGCCCCCCTACTTTGCACCCTTTCCAAGAAACACGGCAAGGAATCTGAGGAGTGGGACCAGAAAGCTTAGCTTGGCACCAGTGGAGATGATTCTTAATAAGTGACTTCCTATTCTGGGAGCAGAGGCTTTGAGTTGCCAAAGTAAAGGTAAATCTGATAGTGCTTCACAGTGTAACATTATCTGATGAACTATAGAATAAGCTTTGACAACATCATCCATAAATGGTTACAGAGGTTGCTTGAGGTACTGTAGTTTGTTGAGAGCGTAGGGTTGCCAACAGGTGGTCCCGCAGGACAAAATCGTCCCGGCAAGGTTTTTGTTTTTGTTTTGTAAAGAAAACCATAAAACAATAATTGTGTAAAATCACAAGGAATTCAGCAAAAAACATTTAGGAAATCTGTTCCCAAGTATTCCCACGAATAAAAAATAGAGACATGATCGTGTCTCAATATAATGAAGGTATGAAATGATTGTATTTTAAAAAAAAAAGAACAATCTCTTTTTGGGATTAGTTGTGTCAATTTTCATTGTTACCATCCGCTCATAATAGCTAAGCTAGGTGCATACATTATGCTCCTAGTCCTATATAAAAAGGTCCATTGTATTTTTCTCTTGCTCATAATTGGCTTAGAAGTAATTATCAGTTAGCAGTTGTCATGGGCCAAAAGATACCATGGAACGTCTTCAATGCCCACTTGAGCCAACTTAAGTGAAGATCTAACTGGGATTGTATTGAGCACATGGCGGGCCAATGCACTGGCCTCTAATGTCAGTCTCTGTATTGTAACTGTCACCCCAACCCCCACCGTGACTAGCACCGCCCAACACCAGCCCATCGGACCAACACTTGGCAGGCATACAGCTTGGCAGCACCCAGGCTACTCTCTCTCTCTCTCTCTCTCTCTCTCTCTCTCTCTCTCTCTCTCTCTCTCTCTCTCTCTCTCTCTCTCTCTCTCTCTATATATATATATATCTATCTATCTCTATCTATCTCTATATGTATAGCACATTGACAATCCATGTCATTGTTAGTATAGTCTTACTGTCTGGGTTGTTCTAGAATCTGGTATGTCCCCATTTTGAGGTTGCCATTTTGGAACATGAGACAATGCGTGGTGGGACAGTAAGAAAAACACAAGGTGTTCTTTTGGACCTACACTATGTTTTTGTTCCTCCGGCTTGGGACTATATGGCCAATGGTTACTCAACAATCTGTTGGTTCTTGTCTAGGCTACACAGTGGGGTTCAGGACTTTAAGTACCACATTCACTACAATTCTATGGGGTCTACAGCTAATGTATTTGGAAAAATATAGTTGTGCAACCTATCTAGTAGTCTATATCAACTTGGACGTGTGACATGGGAAATAAAACATGGCTTCCTGGGGCCCCTTTCTGTATTACAATGAGACGTTCACCTGAAGTTTTGTACAGAGCAGACACCTATAATGACTTTCCGTGAAAACATCACTGGCCTCAACAGGAAAGGGAAGTGTTAAAACCGCAGGGAGTGGGCCCTAGGTTTCCACACGAGTGTAAATGGCGTCAGTAGATAATTGGTTACAGTTTTCATATGACTGCAAGGGTTCCCTGATTAAAACTGGAACAGACTAGAATCGATGAGACCTGGTAGTAAGATGGTACCATTTGTGATTGAACTTAAGTTGATTTCGGTAATGTGTATTTTTAAATGAATGTTTTGTTACAAATGCCATCAAGGTAAGCTTTGTTTGTGTCCTACCATGTCAATCTGTTATAAACTACAATTTGCAATGGTAGACAGAAGTGTTCACTGGAAACTATTTCCCCAAAACATACTACCCAATATGGCCTAAAACACACCTGAAATGGCATAATCACCTTCCCCGAGAACAGGTCCTCATTCTTTGTCTCTCCACCCAAGTAGCTGAAGAAATATTTATCCTATAAGAAGTAATTAAGCACAAGAGTACCTGTGAGATTTTTCCCCCTCCCTCCTTCCCTCCCTCTCTTTCCTCCCTCCTTCTCGCTCTGTAATTTTCTCTTAAGCCCCTATTCATCGTGGCTCTGCCTGGATGTCACAGCCAAGGCCCGGGCTACTGATTCACTCAGGCCGACGAGGGCCGCCCTCCAAAACCAGCAGGGCTGCGGCTCGGAGGGCGCGAGACATTATTTATGAGGCCCTTTTTCCCTTTTCCTCCCCGTCTACCGAATCACATGTCGGCGGGCTCGCTTGCGGGCGGACAGAGAGGATCAGGGCTTCTGGTGGGGGTGGTGGGGAGGTTTCTAAGGAACCCTTTCTTCTGGGTCACAGAGCCCAGGTGACCACAGGAAGTTGTTGAGAGGTTTTCCAGCCTAGGCGCACAGGGCCGTCTCACCACAGGAACTTCCTCCTTGGGCTTACGGGTCCATTTCAACAGCAGCAGTAGCTCTAGGCCTCCTGTATGTTATGTATAACTTCTAACGAGAGAAGAATACGTGTCAGCATGGATTAGGTGGAGAGAAACTCAAGGTAAACAATACGTTCTGTAAGTGGATATGTAAGTCGGTGAAGGCATTGAAGAAGCTATTGAATTTCATGGAGGATGTACCGTATGATTGCAATGTATGTTCTGAAGGATTAGATACGTCTGTGATGAAATATTCTACTATCCTGAGATGTTGTAATTCCCTTTTACATACAAAACATTATTGTGACATTAGTCCAGCTTTATAAAGGTTTTAAGTATACAACCTCTATACAAGATGTCTCCCAGTATGTGAGTCCAATCTATAGACAATCTATGTGCAATCAAGGAGACAGGCCGGCCTGCCTATTTTGAATGGTATCTTAATTTGGTTGCAAATGGGAATACTTACACATAATCAACCCTAGTGTTGGACTGTGTGTTCTGTATTAATCAAGCAGAAATTCCAAGCTGAAGGAATTCGGCTCCACTCCAGCAGCGCCATTCCTTGGCCCTCTCATTGGAATTGCATTTTAAGTGTGCGGCTTATTCGTCAAAGATCGGTACAGTGCACACCCCATTAATATAATGATAATGTTACATTTCAAGATTGGTGTTTCTCCGCACGGCTATATTTTTATTTGGGGGGGGTGGGTGAACAGCAACAATCCACCTCTCCGATAGCCTTTCCTCACATTAAGCTCTTTGTTCAAGTGAAATATTGCACCTGTGTTTGTTCCACAGACTCTACCTTTGGCAGAAAGGGGGCTTCCTTTCTCCCTGCTCTCTTGTCACTGCTTATTTTGAGTTAGGAGGAATCCCAGGCAGGCTGACAATCTCTCTTTGCCATTGACAAATGTCTTTCTTCGGGGCCGTGCGTGAGCAAACCTCACCTTGGCTGCTTTCAGCGGGTTGTCGGAGCGTTGCACCTGCGCCACGGAAACCTGACACCGTGCCTTGCAGCACCTCATAGTTGGGTGACGGCCTCAAGAGATCAATTTCCGCCCGTCAGGAGAGCCTCATGTTCCGGGTGGCTGTTCTAACATGGCTGAAACTATCGGGCTATCAGGAATGCATCAGGGAAAACAGTGAGAGAGGACATTTATGGTTATTTACCACCATGATCATTTATGGATACATGACTTAATGCTTCAGATACTGACATTGATTCACCACACGCAAGGAAATCATAGGCATGCTGTCTAAGTTAAGTGGAGTTTTCTACCAATTCTTCAAATGATCAATATTAAGTGTATCAATAGCTAATTCTTATAAACATTAATATTTGTTTGATCAAATTGTATTTCATTTTTTCCCTTTGCAGCAGCAAATTGAATGAATAAGCCAGAGCCTGCTATCTAAGAGCAAGCTGTTTCTAATGAGATCGAATTGCACATGGTTTCATCACATCTGTTCACACATCAGGTTTCTCCCTTGGTTAGCTACGGGCGTCCATCTGAGGAGAATGTGCTGCACAGCTGTTTCAGTTTTATGTCTCACCAAGCACGTCACACCAACACAAAACACCATATTACTGAGAGGGGATGAGGGGAAAGAATACCATTTATTCAAGGAAATGAACCCCTGCAACAACAACAAACTACGTGAACTTCCCCAAGCCACGTTCTATGCTAACACTGAATATAGGTACTATTAAAACTCATCTGCCCATTGACTGTAGTCGGCCACATTGATGCCCTAAAATGGACGCTGTACACATGGCCAGTTTGTCAAGGTAAAACATATCACAAACGGCCAGAGAGAAGAACACATAGCAACGTAAGTGGACTTCTTTTATGTCCTGGCTAACCAGCAGCACTAAAATTAATCAAAAGATGAATGTTTTCATGTGCTCCAGAGATATTGGGACCAGCCTGAATTCAACCCCATACGGACCAGCTTGAGGGCAGACCTCCGCGGTGACTGGGGTAATCGCAAGAGACAGCCACAAATCCTTTCGGAAATTGCTGGTTTGATAAAATAATATGACGGGGAAACCACTCAAGATGTCACCGTCTTTTGGTGTGCTCGTGTGGGCTCTTGTCCATTTGCATCATGGGTCTAGCTGGTAAACGGACACAGCATGGGGACTGTATCTTGGACATTGTGTGGATTTGGTGGTACATTTTATAGCATAACGTACTGGAGGTAGCTCAGTGTAGAGTTGCATTAGCTACCTGAGCTAATCCCAAGGTTTCGGGCCTAGAGGGCTAAAGAACATTATGGATTTTCAGAAGTCTTTGCAGAACGGGGTAGTTAGTGTTTCTGACAGCGGTGCGAGTATCAATGAGACATCTGTATGAACGATCAGCAGATGCACCTTTCTGTTTCCTCCTGTGCCAACTTCACCTCGTTCTTAGGCTTATTGATCTTATTAGTTAGACTCAAATGCTATTTCATTCAAGAGCTATAGAAATAAGCGCTACTAGCAATCCATGTCTCTCCACTATCTCCACAAAATATCTGTTGCCACCTTTCTGGGTGGTTGCTGCTTAGGCTACATCATGGAAAGGGCTTGTGCCAGTTACATCACTGGGTGTTTGGCTTGCAAATTCCCTCATGTATCTCACTGCTGGATTTTGAATATGTAAGCTGGGTCTGAAAGGATCCATTGAAGCGTGAGGTTTATGACACCATTGAGGTGAATGATCCCCCCCTTTTCTTTTGACGAGGAAACACAAGCCCAAATCAATAGCATGATCACGAACACCCAAAATGACTTTTCATAACCGTAACACTTTTTGCATATATTTTAATTAGCTGCCGTACGTCTGGCTGTTTGTTCCCCTTGGAAACAAGAACAAAAACACAGTGATTAGTAAAAGTTCCGCAACACATTTCGCGGCCAGGTCCCACAAGTTTAGTTCCTGGGACAAGATATGCTGATAGAGAGCTAATACAATGATAGTACTGCACCTTTCTGAATTCCAATTGCTTTCATGTTTTGATCCCATGCAAATGTTGCTGCGCACAAAAGTCTGCATCAAGACCATTAGCAAATGTCACGTTTATTCAGTACATTCGGAAAGTATTCAGACCCCTTGACTTTTTCCGCATTTTGTTACGTTACAGCCGTAGTCTAAAATGAATTAAATAAATGTTTTTCCTCTTCAATCTACACACAATACCCCATAATGACAAAGCAAAAACAGGTTTGTAGAAATTTTGGCACATTATTACAAATAAAAAAACAGAAATTACTTATTTACATATGTATTCAGACCTTTTGCTATGATTCTCAAAATTGAGCTCAGGTGCATCCTGTTTCCATTGATCATCCTTGAGATGTTTCTACAACTTGACTGGATACTGTGATACATGCAATTGATCAGAGATTATTTGGAAAGGCACACACATGTATATATAAGGTCCCACAGTTGACAGTGCATGTCAGAGCAAAAACCAAGCCATTAGGTGGAAGGAACTGTCCGTAGAGCCCCGAGAAAGTATTGTGTCGAGGCACAAATCTGGGGAAGGGTATCAAACAATGTCTGCAGTTTTGAAGGTCCTCAAGAACACAGTGGCCTCCATCATTCTTGAATGGAAGAAGTTTGGAACCACCACGATGGGAGAACCTTCCAGAAGGACAACCATCGCTGCAGCACCAATCAGGCCTTTATGGTAGAGTGGCCAGACTGAAGCCACTCCTCAGTTAAAGGCTCATGACAGCCCTCTTGGAGTTTGCCAAAAGGTACTCTCACACCATAAAAAAAGAGATTCTCTGGTCTGATGAAACCAAGATTGAACTCTTTGGCGTGAATGCCAAGCGTCATGTCTGGAGGAAACCTGGGACCTCAGACTTAGGTGAAGGTTCACCTTCCAACAGGACAACGACCCTAAGCACACAGCCAAGAAAACGCAGGAGTGGCTTCGGGATAAGTCTCTGAATGTCCTTGAGTGACCCAGCCAGAGCCCGGACTTGAACCCAATCGAACATCTCTAGAGAGACCTGAAATGAACTGTGCAGCGTCACTCCCCATACAACCTGACAGAGCTTGAGAGGATCTGCAGAGAAGATTGGGAGAAACTCCCCAAATACAGGTCTGCCAAGCTTGTAGCGTCATACCCAAGAAGACTCAAGGCTATAATCACTGCCAAAGGAGCTTCAACAAAGTAAATACTTATGTAAATGAATACTTATTTAAATGTGATATTTATGTGTTTAATTTTTAATAAATCAGCAAAAATGTCTGAAAACCTGTATTGCTTTGTCATTATGGGGTATTGTGTGTAGATTGATGAGTGGAAAAATCAATTTTAGAATAAGGCTGTAATGTAACAAAATGTGGAAAAAATCAAGGGGTCTGAATACTTTCCGAATGCACTGTACTTCTTGGATGGATCTTCCAAGTCCAACCATTGTTTGTGAGCACAAGTATTGTAGTAGGGAAGATCTATGCTTTGTAATTCGAGTGGGCTTTTATGTGTGTTTTAAAGGGAAGTCGCAGCAGGGTTCAATGCAATATCCCTCCCTTGAGATGAAGGGGTTTGGTTAACTTTTGAGGACCAAGTTGGCGCCTAGCCTGATGGGCGGAAGGCAGTAAAATTCACCAAGTGTTTGATATGCAGCTGTTCTTTTTTTTTATAACAGCCTCAAATCAAAATGGTTTGGTTGGCCACGACATTTCACACTTACTAAAATGCCTTGTCATTGACATCATTTTAATTCATGTTCGTAGAATGTTCCAGCTAGACACGGACGGTGTGTCTTGTCTGGGTACGGAGATCTAACACAACACACACCAACCCAACCCACACCAATCCCAGTCTGGCATTTCAGCCCCTACCGCAGTAGGTCCTATATGTATTTATATAGAATTCATATTCTCCCCTAACAAGGACGGGAGGATCATTGTTGCTTTCACGATGACAATTGCCTCTAAAGCTGTAAAGCAGATCCAGCGCCTCGGTGTCGCCATCAAACGTGCACTGGTTAATGATTTGCCAACACAGCGCCTCGCTTCCTGCCGTGGATTTATGTTAAATGACTGTTATTAGTCTTGCCTCTCCAGCCGCCCATTGTCTGTGAACTGGGACAGAGAGGGGTTGAAAGGCTAGTCAGCCTTTTATTACACAACGTGTCAATCAGGACGGTGGGCCTGCAAGCTTTATATAATCTCTCCCCCTGAGCCTGTGCTTTTGAACACACACACACACACGCACACACAACTGTAAATGATTGACTCCCCCCTCCCCTTTTTCACCTAGTGCTCTCACAGATTTTGCTGATCATAGACTCAGCCACACGGAACATGAACGAAATACACCACACGTTAGCTGTGTTCTTTTTGATTGCGACGCTGAAGTGATTGTGTTGTGGCGGTTGACTGATCGTCCATCTGTTTCATCAGAGTGCGTGCTTCATGTGTTGTGTGTATTTGGAGAGTGGGCAGGATGAAGGATGAACGATGAAGGGGATGACTTGTGACTTGTGACATGCTGTTTGTCTTAGTGTCAGTGTCCTGGAAGGTATATTTAGAGTTTAGTAATTAGTGCACATTTGACAACATTCTGATAATCCATCCACCTGAAAGGTGTGGCATTTCAAGAAGTTAATTAAACAGTCAGAGGAAGGCCCCCAAAAATTGTCAAAGACTCCAGTCACCCAAGTCATAGACTGTTATCTCTGCTACTGCACAGCAAGCTGGTACCGGAGTGCCAAGTCTAGGTCCAAAAGGTTCCTTAACACCTTCTACCCCAAGCCATAAGACTGCTGAACAATTAATCAAAGCGCCACCTGGACTACTTACATTGCTTTTACACTGCTGCTACTCGCTGTTTATTATCTATGCATAGTCACCTCACCACTACCTACTTGTATAAATTACCTCGAATAACCTGTGCCCCCGTACATTGACTCGGTACCGGTACCCCTTGTATATAACCTCATTATTGTTATGTAATTTTATTGTGTTACTTTCTATATTATTTTTTACTTTAGTTTATTTAGTAAATATTTTCTTAACTCTATTTCTTGAACTGCATTGTTGATTAAGGGAATTGGTGGGCTCCCGAGTGGTGCATCAGTCTAAGGCAGTGCATCTTAGTGCTAGAGGCGTCACTACAGACCCTGGTTTGATTCCGGGCTCTATCACAACCAGCCGTGATTGGGAGTCCCATAGGGCGGCGTACAATTGGCCCAGTGTCGTTAGAGTTTGGCTGGGGTAGGCCGTCATTGTAAAATAAGAATTTGTTCCTAACTGACTTGCCTAGTTAAATTAAGGTTAAATAAAATAATAAAACAATTAAATAAGGGCCTGTAAGTAATAATTTCACGGTAAGGTCTACTACACCTGTTGTATTCGGCGCATGTGACAAATACCATTTGATTTGATCATTACACAGGTGCACTTTTGTCACACAACACAATACCACAGATGTCTCAAATTTTGGGGGAGCATGTAATTGCTATGCTGACTGCAGGAATGTCCACCGGAGCTGTTGCTAGATAATTTAATGTTGATCTCTCTACCACAAGCCACTTCCAACGTTATTTTAGAGAATTTGGCAGTACGTCCAACCGGCCTGACAACCGCAGACCACCGTGTAACCACGCCAGACCAGGACCTCCACATCTGGCTTCTTCACTCGCGGCATCATCTGATACCAGCCACACAGAGAGCTGATGAAACTGTGGGTTTGTACAAGCAAAACACTTCAGGGAAACTCATCTGCATGCTCGTCATCCTCTCCAGGGTCTTGACCTGACCCGACAGCGTTGTAACCAACTTCAGTGGGCAAATGCTCACCTTTAAATGCTCACCGGGCAGATGGCAGACAGTGTGTATGGCGTCGTGTGGGCGAGCGGTTTGCCCATGGTGGCAGTGGGGTTATGGTATGGGCATGCATAAACTACACAATTACAATTTATCAATGGCAATTTGAATGCACAGACCTTCCGTGACGAGATCCTGAGGCCCATTGTCGTGCCATTTATCCGCCGCCATCACCTCGTGTCAGCATTCTCACCAGACATGTCACCCATCAAACATGTTTGGGATGCTCTGGATTGACGTTTATGAAAGCGTGTTCGGGTTCCCACCAATATCCAGCAACTTTACACAGCCGTTGTAGAGGAGTGAGACAACATTTCACAGGCCACAATCAACAGCCTGATCAACTCGATGCAAAGGAGATATGTCTCTCTGCATGAGACAAAATGTGGTCATACTAAATACTGACTGGTTTTCTGATCCACGGCCAATTTATTTTTTAGGAAGGTATGTGCGACCAACAGATGCATATCTGTATTCCCAACCATGTGAAATCCATCGATTAGGGACTAATGAATGAATTTCAATTGACTGATTTCCTTATATGAACTGTAACTCAGTAACAGTTTTGAAATTGTTGCCTGTTGCATTTATATTTTCGTTCAGTATATATCTATTGTGTGTCTAGTTCTTTAAATCACATTAAAATAAACATACAGACACATTAGCCCTCTGAAATCCTGCTCCAAACCATTGACTTAGTTAGTTTCTTGGTTAGAGGGTTACTTACAGACAGATTATTTCACTTATCATTCACTGTATCACAATTCCAGTGGGTCAGAAGTATACATACACTAAGTTGACTGTGCCTTTAAACAGCTTGGAAAATTCCAGAAAATGATGACATGGCTTTAGAAGCTTCTGATAAGCTAAATCATTTGAGTCAATTGGAGGTGTACTCGTGGATGTATTTCAAGGCCTACCTTCAAACTCAGTGCCTCTTTGCTTGACATTTTGGGAAAATCAAAAGAAATCAGCCAAGATCTCAGAAAATTTACAAACGCCTGAAGGTACCACGTTCATCTGTACAAACAATAGTAGGCCAGTATAAACACCTTGGGACCACTCAGCCGTCATACCGCTCAGGAAGGAGACGCGTTCTGTCTCCTAGAGATTAATGTACTTTGGTGCAAAAAGTGCAAATAAATCCCAGAGCAACAGCAAAGGACCTTGTGAAGATTCTGGAGGAAACAGGTACAAAAGTAAAACGAATCCTATATCAACATAACCTGAAAGGCCGCTCAGCAAGGAAGAAGCCACTGCTCCAAAACCGCCATAAAAAAGCCAGACTACAGTTTGAAACTGCACATGGGGACAAAGATATTACTTTTTGGAGAAATGTCCTCTGGTTGGATGAAACAAAAATAGAACTGTTTGGCCAAAATGACCATTGTTACGTTTGGAAGAAAAAGGGGGAGGCTTGCAAGCCGAAGAACACCATCCCAACCGTGAAGTACAGGGGTAGCAGCATCATGTTGTGGGGGTGCTTTGCTGCAGGAGGGACTGGTGCAATTCACAAAATAGATGGCCTCATGAGGATGGACAATTATGTGGATATAGTGAGCAATATCTCAAGACATCAGTTAAAGCTTGGTCGCAAATGGGTCTTCCAAATGTACAATGACCCCAAGCGTTCTACCAAAGTTCTGGCAAAATGGCTTAAGGACAACAAAGTCAAGGTATTGGAGTGGCCATCACAAAGCCCTGACCTCAATCCTATAGAAAATGTATGGGCAGAACTGAAAAAGTGTGTGCGAGCAAGGAGGCCTAGAAACCTGACTCAGTTACACCTGCTCTGTCAGGAGGAATGGGCCAAAATTCATCCAACTTATTGTGGGAAGCTTGTGGAAGGCTACCCGAAAAGTTTGACCCAAGTTAAACAATTTAAAGGCAATGCTAACAAATACTAATTGAGTGTATGTAAACTTCTGACCCACTGAGAATGTGATGAAAGAAATAAAATCTGAAATCAATCATTCTCTCTACTATTATTCTGACATTTCACATTCTTAAAACAAAGTGGTGATCCTAACTGACCTAAGACAGGGAATTTTTACAAGAATTAAATGTCAGGAATTGTGAAAAACTGAGTTTAAATGTATTTGGCTAAGCTGTATGTAAACTTCCATATACATATACATACACACACACACACACACTACATGACCAACAGTATAAGAACACCTGCTCGTCGAACAACTCATTGCAAAATCATGGGCATTAATGTGGAGTTGCATTGATGTGGAGTTGCCGTTTGCTGATGTAACAGCCTCCATTCTTCCTGATTAAATGTCAGGAATTGTGAAAAACTAAGTTTAAATGTATTTGGGTAAGGTTTATGTAAACTTCCGACTTCAACTGTATATATTGGTCAAAGGTGTAGTTTTGGAGGGCTTCTCGTTCCTATACCATTAGAATCCCAGTCAGTCCATATTGATCAAAGGTGTCGTTTTGGAGGGCTTCTCATTCCTATACCATTACAATCCCAGTCAGTCCCCAGACATACATCCCCCTCCCTCCCACCCCCCACACACACACACGCACACACATACACACACCACAGATTCACACAGTCTCCATCTGTCTGTCTGTGTCACGACTTCCGCAGAAGTTGGTCCCTCTCCTTGTACGGGTGGTGTCGACGTCACCGATCTTCTAGCCATCACTGATCCATTTTTCATTTTCCATTGGTTTTTGTCTTGTCTTCCTTCACACCTGGTTCCAATCCCATCAATTACATGTTGTGTATTTAACCCTCTATTTCCCCTCATGTCCTTGTCGGAGATTGTTTGTTTGTATGTTCGTGTATTATGTATTGGTGTGCCCACTTTTATTTATGTTGTATTTTGGTTTTGGAGTTTTGTTAAGTTTATTAAACGACTCCATTTATACCAAGTTCGATTCTCCTGCGCCTGACTTCCCTGCCACCTACACACACGTTGTTACAGTCTGCTCCTGTTCCATACTCATTAGTACTCGCTCCGGCTAACGAGCACTTCCCTTCAGCTCTCTGCTAATCTATTAACCCAGGCAGGCAGCCCCCCCCCCCCCTCTATCTCTCCCTCTGCCCACCTCTCTTCCAGAATCATTCGCCTCAAGGCAGATTGTTCATTTGGAGGTGTAACCAAGACATAATGCGTGGTGACGCCGGCTACGTAAGTTTAAAGAGCCCTCTTCTTTGATTTCACAGCGCGGCTGCCCCTAAATGCCCCCTGAGCTGGTCGCAGTTAATTCTAATAGGGCTAACTGATACCCCATAGCTATATAACTGTGGTATAATTGTATGGGTTACACGCCATGATAAAAATTAACAACAGCAGTGTGTAAAATTATGTTTTTGAAGGGAAATCCTTTACATTTCAGACTGATAGTGAATTATATAAATGTGAAAACTTATACAGTGTATATTTTTATTATACGGCCTGCAGCCTGCAGTGATTAGACATTTAAATACAAATATTGAAAGTTCATTCTAGATGTCCCACAAGCAGACACACATAATAGAAATGGAAACAGAAGTCAGGTAGGGACTAGAACCCGACACACTGAGCCTCTGTCACCCACAAACATCTGCCTGCACTTCTGGAAACAAGAACTCTGCTTCTGTGAAATCCATGAGTCGTGGTGTTGGCATTCTGATGCTCAGGTTTATACACCAGTTTGAGGTCTGAGGGCTGTATCCTGTCTAGGTGTCTGAGAGATTGTGAGCGCTCATTGTCACATATTGACATGCTTTCATCTATTCCAGGAAGGCCATGCGAACAACCGCAAGTCAGAGACACAAAGTAAAAGCACTTGATTTTGATGTTTGAATGATTTGAATAGTAGTTGGCCTGTACTGCTGAACATACTGTATATGCATTTCCTGCATCGCATCTCCTAAAGTGAATCATTTCAAAATGAGGATATTATCTAGCACTGTAGTAATACTATAACCTGTGCCAATTCGCCAATATTATAGAGAGCTTTTGACATGTTCTACTTGCTTGTGTGAGAGGAAGAGAGAGTCTCTGCAATTATGGGATTTTTATCCCATCCTCACTCTGAAACCCTGTCTGTAGGGCCTTTGGGTAGAGCTGAAAGATCGTCCAGACAGGAACGGTGCATGGTAATAGCTTGAGATACGATTGAAAAGAGCTTGCTGGTGCCACGGTAAAGACTTACAGATGGGGCTAGTGAAGTGTTTCGCTAAATTTGCAGCATTCAACCACAGCTCCTCCGCGACCACTCTGAAAATGTCTCATTCCCTCTCTCCCATTTAACATGGTTCATGTTTAAGTTCTGGAATATAATCCTTTTCTCCCAGCTTCAAAATACAGGATGTTTATGTGAAGTGGACATTTGAAGTGAGGACTGGTAGAAAGTATATATGACTACAGACAGGGCTTAGATACCTACCCCTTCCCCAACTCCCACAGTACCCTGCCTATTTGGTGAGCTCTCTCGCTCTCCTTTGTGTGTGTGCGTGAGTGTGTGTCTCCCTACTCTCTCTGTCTCTCTCCTTACCCTCTCTCTCTGTGCTCTTTCCCCGCATAGCTGTTTGATTGCTTAAGCCCAGTGGTCAGACAATGGGGGTATAAAGAATGTCTGCTTCCTTCCTTCCTTCCTGTTGAGTGTTCTGCCTTGGTGAGCAGATTCAATAGCACTCCGCTTCACAGCAACGCTGGAGCGCGGGGGCCTGGCTACAACCAACAAAGAGCCATTCTGGGGCCCGCTCCAATCGCTGCCTCTGCCAAGTCACTGGCTGCAATGAGGGACACGCACACGAACCTTCTCTCTCTCTCTCTCTTTCTTTGGATGAGTGAGCAACCGATCTGTGTTTTTCGGTGCATGTTAAGGAGGAAGTGGTGGGAGTGGAGGGGTATTGTGGTAAATGTAGGTTTCCTAGGGAAAATTGTAGTTTGTCAGGTTTTTATCATCAGAATGTGACATCATGGCTATTCGGTTCAGAGGAGTGGTGATGACACACCACAAACAGTATATGAAGTATTCCTGAGAGACTAGGACCATGAAAAATTGGGGGATATAATTTTCCATCTTCTAATCATTGTTCATCGCTGAAAAAAAGTAGTCTGCTATATTTAATAGAGTCATGTAACAGTGAAAGGAAAACATCCAGGATGTTTGATCCTGTATTCAGGTTAATCCAACTCTTATTCATCTGACCCACTCATCATCCCCAATATGCAAGTTCCATATTCCACACCATCATGAACTCCTCATGCACCCAGAATGGCGCCTTTTCAAAAGGGTGTCAGTTTTCAGCTTCCCTCCCAGTACTGCTTTTGTAGCTGGTGAACCCATAACATGTTGACGACTGGTGTCCCTTGCCTGCAACCAGAAATGCTTGTGCGCGTTAGTCTCTCTCTCTCTCTCTCTCTCTCTCTCTCTCTCTCTCTCTCTCTCTCTCTCTCTCTCTCTCTCTCTCTCTCTCTCTCTCTCTCTCTCTCTCGCTCTCTCGCTCTCTCGCTCTCTCTCTCTATGAAACCCCCAAAAATGTTGCTCTGAGAATACCAAGTAGGGGCAGGTAGTTGAGAGGGGCTTAGAGAGCCAAAATAGTAGAGGCCATAGAAAATAGGATGAATACATGAGGCTGAATGCAGGGTAAACTGTTAGCCCTTTGTCATTTAAAGTGATGTCTTTAACCCTTTGCGGGCCTTCCTCCCAACCACCCCCAACCGCCTTTTCCCTCTATTCTCTATCCAACCATTAAGACAATAGTGGCAAGGGGAAGCCTTGCCAAACTGTGACATTAAAAACCCCATGCACTCCGATGGGAGTTTTTTTCCCCCCGCCGCTGATTAAATGGGGGAAAGGGGATAATTATATGAAAGGGGGAGGTGAGACGAACTGTCATTCAAGCTCCGAGACGAATAACAAACAAGTGCGTGCAGGTCAGACTGGGCTTGTCAATCAACGTTCGCCATGCATACCGTGTTCCAAACACGTCCGCGTGTTCTTCAACCGGTGACAGGGCTTATGTTTTAAACTGCTAGCCTGGAGGAACACTCCATACCAGAGGAATTCCTGGCAAAACCATTGATAATACAACAGAGCAAATGTTATCTTGGTTCCTTTTCTTCTTTATGGGTAAGGCCATCTGCTGCGTGTTCAAAAGGAACACGTACATTTAAGATATTCACGTTGTAAGACTTCTCGTCAGCATGAATGAACCCCTTGTTTTCTTATGACGTCATAATTATCCTGACTAAATAACAGCCACTGATAGACACAACATAGTATAAGCCTTATAATAAGATAAGGGCTTGTAGCTGGTTATAACAAGTAATGAAGTGTTATACCTGTCAGCTTTAGACTGAGGGAGCACTTCTGATACGATGTTACCATTGAGTGTGTTTTTTATTTTACCTTTATTTAACTAGGCAAGTCAGTTAAGAACAAATTTTTATTTTCAATGACAGCCTAGGAACAGTGGGTTAACTGCCTTTTCAGGGACAGAACGACAGATTTGTACCTTGTCAGCTCGGGGGTTTGAACTTGCAACCTTCCGGTTACTAGTCCAACGCTCTAACCACTAGGCTACCCTGAATGAGAGGACAACCAAATAATGTGTTCCCACAGCTACAAACGATGGCCCTCCCAATGCAGAGCCACAGTTCACAGCCCCAGTTAAATGATCCAACGAAAGCCAGATGTTTCCCTTGGAGGTGAACTCGTTCAGTATGAGTTCCTTATTTGAGTTCCTTATTTCATAGCTCTAATCAGTTTGGGGAAATGATCCAGTCTAGTCTGGCTGTCCAAAATAGGAAATTGGAATCAAGAACAGTGTAGGGGTTTGGAGTTTGACTAAGAAGTGAAAATGTCTGCGTTTTGTTAGTTATGGTAAACTAGATTATTTCCAACAATCTCTCTTGGTTAAAGATAATTCAGTTACTAAAGTAAGTTCATTCGAAAAGTATTCAGACCTCTACACTTTTTCCACATTTTGTTTTTGTCCCCCATCAATCTACACACAATACCCTATAATGACAAAGCAAAAACTGTTTTTTTTAGAAATGTTTGCAAATAAGAAAATAACTGAAATATCACATTTACATAAGTACTCTTTATTGCGACAAATGATGGAAAACGGTTTTTAGAATACATTATGATCATTTTTAAGGTCATCACGTAACTATAAAGCTCCACTCCACATTTAATTCTAAACGCTTACTGCTTGCGAAATACATTTTTCAACAATAAAAATTTTTAAAAAATCATGTTTCTTTGCATGACAAGGATTGTTCTGACTTTCAAGAATGCATTAATTGCTTTGCCTTGCTTTTCTGGTTGGCTGGATGCAAATTTTACCGTCCAATTATATGGCAAATATTAGTCAATTATTGCATTCTATCAAGGCTTTCGCAGGCTACCTGAGATATGAAACCGATAGGTGGGAGGGCATAGGCTAGACTGTCGCCAATTTATTGGGCCTAATGCGCAATTTACCTAAATGGAAACAGTTCAACCAGTTTATTAATTCGACACTAGGTTTTTGGCGAAAAAGTGTTTTTTAGGTGATATGTCATTAAGCCCAGCTAGTTCAAGATAGTTCAATGGAAACGCGCCGTAGCATGCAATAGTCACATTTATTTTCTTGGCAAACTGTAAATGTCGACTAAAAAAAATAAAATCACTGGACAAGTTAATGGAAACATAGCTAGTGATGCTACTTGGTCAAGTGAGAAATCCTCATTCTTGGTCTCTGAAGTTTTGAGTTTGAAGCTGTGGAACATGTGGGGCTAAGACCATGTGGCTGTGTGTTCCTCCCTACCATCTGGCACACAGGAAACACAGATGGGTTAGTGAGTTACTGCTCTGCTCTAACCCCCTAGCTACATACCTCAGAAGAGGAGGCTAATCAGACTTCTCTCAAACATTCTACTGAACTAAAGTGAGTAGATGGGTGGGAGATCTTGAGTTTAGTCAACATTCTCCTCTCCTACATGAAGATACATAAATGAGTTCTGATTCAAATCCATATAGCCTTATTGTTCTGCTTTTTAATCCATCTAGAACTGAAAAGTCTAAATGTAAAGTGTCAGTTTCTCTGACTCTGACAGTGTAGCATTTTGGGTTATTACATAGATTCCAAAGGATTGGATTTGGGCAGTGAAGCCATAATGTCAAGCTGGCAAAGTGTGCATTGGAATATCAGTCCCTGCCGAGACAATTCCAAGACAATAAAAGATAGTGTCCCAATCTGATATCATAAAACATTACCCTGACAAGAGCTTGAAGATACTGGGCATGCACACACAAAAACTGACAAAAACAGCAGGGTTTTAATTTCAAACGTTAATATATTTTTCTATTTCATAGCGAACATATGCATCCAATTTGACACCCTAGCCACCCTAACTTGCAACAACATCAGAGTACTTGAACAGGCTGATGTTTTTTTAAGATGCTTCTCAAAATAAATATTTTCTTTATAAAATAATAAAACTTCAAATAAATATTCTTTCCACTAAAACAATGTTGAAAATAGAAAATAAAGATTTTCTTATAGGGTCACTGTACAATTTACAAGTAGAGTTGAAGGGATAAGATGTGTAAATGTCCTTCTCTTGTAAGGCAAACATCAAAAATGATTGATATACATTCCCATGAATGTACAACATTAAACATTGTATTATATAATATATATGGATCTATCATCAAGGTGCCTCTGGTTTGGCAGAATGCTTTTCACAGTTGAAATATTATATATACAAAAATAAAAAATCTCTGAGGAGGTCATTTGCTAATTTACATACTTTTGCGATTACTATTCACAAACAAGTTAGTCAGGAGAGTCTGTCCATAGCATATCAGTTGTATTAAATGTCAAAAGGGCTAACATTCTGGACTTCGATTAAAACAGTACAAAATCAGGGCACTTGGTGATCAAGCAGCCAGTATTAACAACCATAGCTGAAAACAAACGACACAAACCATGTCAAACAGCTCAGCTTAGCCAATCCCCCAATCAACTTCTGACTACTGGGCCAAAACGTGATGAGGTGATCGTTTCAGTCGCCCAAAGTTGTCAAACCCCCATCAATTCTCCACAACACCCAAGGTACTTTCCCTTTACGTTGGCTTACAGTCAACGCTCTTACAGTGGACAACGTTAGTGTTCTTACACCGGCACCCCGGTCGCTTGACGCGGTCATAGCAGCTCTGGCACGCGGCGAGACACCCTTTAGCTGGGAGGTAGCACAGGAGACAGGGTAGGAACAGGGAAAGGAGGCCCATGGCCGACCAGCGCACGCAGCAGTGCGACTGGCTGCAGGAGAAGGGCTTGTCGGCGCATGTATCCTCGTCGTCACTGGAGCAGTGATAGAACAGGCCCTTGACGCAGCACACGCAAGTCCCGTAGTCCACCGCGTTCTGCGCCGAGCACACACACCGCCGGCCGCACATCCAGCAGGAGGGCAGGGCACGCGGGCACATGCACTCCTGGCACTTGCACCGGCCACAGTCCTCACAGCGGTAGGCGTGTTTACCCAGCAGCCCCTCCCTAACGGTGGGGGCACCGCAACCGGGCACCGTGACCACCACCGCCCCTCCAGCCATACTCGCCAGGGGCTTCAATTCCTCCTGTTTAAGCTCCACACTTATGGGCTGGGTCCTGATTATCTGTTCGCTAATCTCCGGGCTATTCAGGAGCCTCTGCACGGAAGACGTGCTGCCTGTACTGGTCCTCGGGCTGTTTCTGGAGCCCTCTGTGCTAGAAGAAAGAGATGGGGCATCCATAAGGGGGACTGTGGAGTGTGTGGGCTGGGGATGTTGTTGAAGTTGGGGGAGTAAGTTCCTCTGGTTGGGCCTGGGGTCCTGGGGCTCCAGTTGCTCGTTGGTCTCCAGGCCTAGGTCGTTCTTCTGCTGGGTGGGCAACGAGCCAGGGGGCCTAGGGACCACAATGGGTCCCACCGTTGGTCCCTCTGTGTACTCATTACTGCTCCCGGTGATCCTGATCTGGTCCAGCGAGAGCACAGGGGCCTGCTGGCCGGGGTTTACCCCAGGATCGGGCTGCCCTTCCTGGGCATGGTGAGGCCGGTGTAGCCTCCCGCTGTCACGCAGAGCACGCAGCAAGCCGGCCGACCCTCCGCCACCACTGCCATTTTGAGTACTGGTCTCCATCTTGGCTCTGAAGAAGGACCCCTCCGGCTGGCATTGAACACATCTGAAGTCCTGGAGAGAAAGACAGGCAAATATATATATGAGACGACAAGGTGACATTTGAGTAGAAACGACCCTATGTAAATCATAACTGATGATACAACTGTGTGGGCAAATACATACGATATGCAAATCTCAACTCTACACACACACACCACTGAAATTTGCATTGAAGAGATAAGGGTTTGGCAACATGGGTTGTCTAGCTACCGACTGGAGTTGTTTTGCTTGACAAATCAACACCTTACATTAGGAATTACTGTTCCAATGTAAAAGTGTAAGCATATGCCCAATTTCAATTACAATCATATCCCCTAACCCTAGGCACTTTCTGTTTGGTGTTAAAAGGATGCGATAGGTAACAACAACCAAATATATACCTAACAGTACCTCTAAGGCAACATTTCACCATTTGTTTACCATTTCACATGACAGGAGAACAAAAAGAAAGATTTAACATAATAAAACAGTCAGTGGATTGATTATGTTTCTGTATGTTGGGAAATTGACAGTAGGCATGTTAGGCCACTCTGATTGGAGGATTTAGGTACATACCGACTATTTCCATTACATGAGATATAAACAGGGAATATAAAGAGCATGCAAGGAAGAGAACACAAGGCAATGCTGAGACAGGCCTAGTCTACAACTTCAACAAAAGTTGAGGCACTCAAACATGTCATCATGCACATACTTGCATCCTCACATGTCCCATAACTAGAAGTCAGAGACTTTAGATGTGTTGCCACCATTTCCAAATGAGTGAAAAACAAATGATTGCTAGTTTCGAGGGACTCATAATTGAACATTTCTAAAGATTGTTTTATTTCACTCTGGAGGCAATTATTAGCCTAATAAATCATGGTGTGCATGACGCGCGTGTCTGTGTGTGTGTGAGGCAGCGGATGAGCCCAACTATCATGACATTTGAGATGGGCATTTGATAGGCAAATGGACTTGGCGAGTCAGAAGAGTAAAATCCCTAATTTCCTATTATGAAATAGCCTAACTTAAACACCAATAGCCCCACCCAAACATCAATACAAAAATATTGACTTTTATCATTCCACGTTTCTTCTATAATGTAAGAGAGCCCTCTATTTTTGTTGTTCTGAATATAAAACAAAAACTGTTAAACTGCGCTAAATCTGTGTTCATGTGTAGGCTACCGTTCACAGATTTGTATTTACTTAATCGATCTAGTCAAAATGTATTATCTACTGACAGGCTATCCATTTTTGAATAAGAGGGTGATGTCTAGAACATTAATCAGAAGGGGGGAAACTAAAACCCTACTTTTTAGAGCAAGGAGCTGTAGGCCTATTCAGATGAGAAAATGCTGGGATTGCACGGGGAAGGTTGGAGAGAGGATGGGGAAAGTCAATGCGGGTCGGCAGTTGGAACTCCCTAGTCCGAGAGCATGCAACAATGCAGAATTGTTAAGGCTACGCTTATGTTACAACTTTTAAACATTGTAACGGCCATAGTTAGGCTACATTGTTGTTGAAATAGTACAAACTTGTTTTCACGAACTCACCGTGTTCGCACCACTTCAGCCCCGTTTGTTGTATTAAATTCCTAAATCTGAAAGTGCACACGATCCAGTGCAACGATAAAGTAGCTACAAACAATATTTCCAGATTCCAATTTTAAGAGATCAAAAACATAGCCACTGCGAGAGTACCCGAGGCGAAATACTGCCAAAAACGAATCAATCACTAAGGGCTTGCTGGCTCTCCACTTTTTTAGTAAATTAGAAAAGTGAAAATGCGCACTCGATACTTTTGAATCCGTTGAGTTTGTTGCACTCCGACGTAAGCTGGAGTTCGAAAAAAATACTCGATGTAATTGTTGAATGTTTGGCTGCCTTACACGCCGAGGTGCTTTCAAGTTTTTCTCGTCTTGTTTTTTCCTCTTTCCGGAGAAGAGGTCGGGTTTATGCTGTAAATGGCGTCATATGGAAGTGAGGGAGGACAAAGCAGTTGCTGTTTCAGAGGATATCTTGTATCCGGTCCCAGCTCATTGGCTGTAGCTACAGGGCTCGCATTCACACCCTTGTGCTATCAAACTGTTCCCAACTGCAAAGGGACGGGCCACATTCCCAGTGACAAAACTTCAGGCATTGCAAAACGTTCTAACATAGCCCAGACTACGTTAATTGAAGGAATATCAGGTCTGCAGCTTGATAGGCAGCATTTGTTCAAATCGTGTGTAGTAGCACTGAATCCAGTTCTAAAAGTATACTTTCTTGCAAAACAATATACTATATTTTTCTGTTTCCAATGGTTATTGCAATTGAAACTATTGATAATAGAGAAGGTGTAGGGTAGGCTATTATCAATCTATTTTAATATGCTTATTACTGTGCTATTGTCAGAGGAGAGGACCATATAGGTTGTAAGAAAAGCCCTGGTTTTCACTTGGGCCATTTGCAGAAGTTGTAATTGGACAGCAATTTCAGATTAAGAATAGTAAAGCAAATGAGGAGGTGATTATGCATGTAGGGTGGAATTCGATAGTGTGAGTAGGCCATTTCTGAATGAGGCAACATGGAGGGGCATCATGCATTTCCAAAGGCACTCTCTTGAACTCTCAAATGCCTTGTAAATGTTTCAGCTGTATCAAAGCATGGGAGATACAGGAAGCAAATCTACGTCAGAGAGGGAAAAGCATGGGAAGTGGCAGTCAGATCATCTCTGGGAATGGGATGATCATTCCTACTCACGATGCAGTACTTGTTTCCCTACATTCTAGTTTGTTATGTTAATGATTTACTGGAATTAAGAACCTGGTACTGTACACAATGTTTGTGTTGATTGTACCTCTATGACTGTGTTTAGACCTTGTTTACCTCCATTTTTGGGTGTATTAAATTTACAACTGACATTCACTTTAGGCTGCATTTTATATTATCCACCTCAATTTGTGATTATGTGAAAAGTAGTGCCCTCTTGTGGAATTACAGATGAACAGGACACTACTTGTTTCTGCAGGAACACCCTTCAGATTATAATTTTCTTGTTCAACTACATTGAACCTATACAGCGATTGATTCATTGATATGGATCGTCTGCAAATACTACCCTTCCCTCCTTCAATACAGCCCACACACTATCATTCTGTCCTGACTCGTTTCCTTCCCTGCATACTTCATCCAATATTCAAAGCCAGTCCTCCCATCCCCCTCTCCCTAGCAGGGCCCATGTAAAGCTGGGATGTTCATACATAGTAGTTCAGGCCTCCGTAAAGAAATATCCTTATAACCATTTGATTGACATAAAGTGTACCCTTAGCCACTTACAGAGAGTACAAGTTCGCTCCACCACTACTTGGTTTGCTTCATTGTTTGTGGTAAGAGTTGAACTTTAAAGGAATGGAAGCCTAAACATGGCAACAACATAACTTTTTTAAAATGATCATCAAAGAAAGAGAGGGAGATAGAGAGAAAGGGGGAACATGCATATACCTCTCTAGAATGCAGTAAAAGAGAAAGGAGAGTGGTGAGGGGTCAAGGTAGGGTTTCTATAGTGATGAATGCCTCTTGTTGGCTGGGAGTGTTCCCAAAAAGAGACACTGCGACCTCCAGCTGAGGGGGAGCCATTGTTCAGGGCCTCCCTTTCAGCGGAAGAGGGGAAAAGGTAAGTGACAGCCCTATTGTCTGTCTGGAACTCCCGCTGCTCGATAGGTCCTAGATTCCTCTTGTCACATGTTGTCAATGCCAAGCCCCCCGGGCGAGAAGGGAGGAGGGGGAGTGGAGTGACGAGGAGAGAGGGACATTCAGGAAGTTAACTTTTAAAAAGTCTGTCAACAACAACAATGTCTCTTACACCGACCCCCTACCCCTACACCCCCCTTCCAGGGGAATAACAAGGACTGTGCCCCCCCCAGATCCCTTGGCTTCAGCTGTGTTTCCTGTCTTCACTGCTGTGTCCCATCCATCCCAAAATAACCCTAAAGCCATACTTTAAATCCTGCTTCCTGAACCATACAAGGAACAGCTGTCTCTCTCTCTCTCTCTCTCTCTCTCTCTCTCTCTCTAATTCTCTCTCACTCTCAACCCCCCCCCCCCCCCCCCCCTCTCTCAACCCCTTTCCCATCTCTACACAAAAGATGAAATGGGGATGCAACGGAAATGGTGCATGCAGAGCTTGGGGATTTCAGGCAAAAGATAAACATGACATGACTGGAGTTTGGCTTTACAAAGCCACCCCCCGCCAACATCTGAGACAATCTCCTCTATGCTTACACTGTATGGGGTTGAAACAAATGGGAGTTCGCTAATGGAACAAAATAGCATGTTTATCAATTAATTCCACAGCTATCTTGTCTGTCTTTATTTTTTACTGTTACTTTACCTGTTCATTTACCTGGTTTAAGACACAGTTTGTTTAGTTTTTCTCATGATGTAAAAATAAGAGATAGAGAAACAAAGAGACATTACTATTATTAATGAGAAAAGCCTATCGAGCCCTGAGTAGAAGCAGGAAGTGGTATGTGGTGTGTGGTCTGTAATAAAAGCGCATCACATATTGATAACACAAGTGGGTTAGCCTTCTCGCTCTAACCACAACTGTTGACTCCGAAGACTGTTGGTCCAATTAAGATCGGGTTATGAACAGCCATTACACCAGGTTAGACTGAGAGTGCAGGAAGTATAGCCTCTTATATTAAATCCTGACTGATTTTGAACCAGCTACGGCATTCTCCCTCCCTACTGTCATAGTAACGGAGCCAGAAATTGAGTCACTGAAGAATGCCAGGTCTGGATTAATGAGAAAGTCCTGGCACTTGATTGGACTGGCGAGGTCAGTTACATAAGATTAGGACACAGTGTAATAAACCCCATATCTCAGGTCATATTGGTTGTGTGATTACTTCTGACAGCTACGTTTCGCTTTTAAGCTGTTCATTCCTTTTTTAGAACTGGTTGTGTTGTAAAATACATCTGCCACGTTGCGTATTGTGCAGGAAAGTGTACTAGGCTAGGCTACATCAGGTTAAACTCAATGTCTATTTGTTAGGGCTACTTATACGTGTATTGTTCATATATGCCCGTCAGTTAGTTTATTTGACTTCCATCTAGGTTAGCTCAAGTTAAGGGTCAACCTTTTCCCATTTGACCCTCAAAATTCCATAACAAATTCTCAAAATCCCTTTATCTCAGGGTCAGATGAGGTAGAGTATTCACAAGTCATGCACGGGTTAGAGTACGTACAATGACTGTCTTCACAGATGTCAGACCCTTATAATACCCTTTCTTGACCCATTAAACGGACCGCTGGTGTACATGAGGGGAGTACGTTTGCTGCTGCGTTTGCACACTAGGCTGAATCTGGTGCATTGGTTGATGCTTAGGTAGGAGGGGGAGACTGGACAAACCACTAACCACTCATTGGGAATCAATGAGGTGATGTAAGGATTGGGGCTAACTAGAAGACACTCAGAGTGACACAAATTAGGAGCTTAGAGGAGTGAAAAGGAGTTAAACATTTGTTGTTGCTCTATGGGTTGCATCATTGCTTACAATGGTAGTATAAACTATCTATCCTCAAGCCTAAAGTATGATAGGTATTGGCATTTCAGTTTCAGATCAGGGCCTTTACACTGTTTTTTATATTCACTTCTCTGGAAGAATAGTGAAATTGATACTTGGCAACCTTGTCCACACTCCAGAATCTAGGAATCCAGACCAACATAAAGAACTATTCTAATTTCCTCAGCCTATTTATCTTAATAGAAGTCTTGCACATAAGAACACAACCAGAGCAACATGACACCGTTTTAACGACAGCATAATGTACACTAAAGCAGGATAGGTATCACAAATTAACAGCCCAAACTATTACCCCGGAACATTGTGTAACAAATGAAGGCAAAATCCAGAAAGGAAATATGTGTACAAGATACAAACAGATTATTCTCCAGCATTGCACACACCTGGGCTATATGAACTTGACCGTGTGCTTTTATTCATTAAAATGTACCAAGTTGACAGAAATCACTCATTTCTTTTTTTCACTCAGAGTATACCATGCAAAAGCAATCATATCCCATCACGTTATAATAGATTTGGATCCTTAATAGCACAATGATTCCTGAGTGCGCCCATATCCATAAAACAAACAATAAATCAGTGTGTTTATTCATTAAATAAACATGCCTCATCTCCCTTTAAGTACCTCATTTAATGGTGTAATCATTACTTTGGAGAAAAGGTGGCAGGCCAGTCTTCTAGAGACACAGTTTGGACTGTTTGGGTCTGTGGAATGCAAAAAGTCTCTCATGAAAATGTATTAAAGGAAAGAACTTGGTCTGCTGCAGCAACCCTACACTGTTAAGGGCCCCTGTGCCCATTCACTCTCTGTGCTCACTGTTAGACCGCTGTGTGTGTCTATGTTTTGGCTGATTTATGGATACCTCCCTAAAGACCGGAGCCAAAAAATGTCTCCCTGGGTACCCTCTGTTTATCCACTCTTTGTATCTGAAAGGGGAAAAGTGCAGCGGTACACAATTTCTTGGCAGTTGGGCATGGTTACAATGTGACTATGATCATATTGAAATAGTCTGAAATGTGCTGAGGTAGAAGTGAAAAGTTGGCTCCACTGTTAGAAATAATACCTCCTTTTCGACTGTGAGGGTGTTTTTTTGTCATTGCTGTTTCTTTTATATGAGTTGCTATTAGCTAAACTTGGACAACATGTTTATGGGAAGAATAGGACACCAGAATAGCAGTCAAAATCTCAATTTGTACATTGTGTTATAAAGTGTCCCCAATGACTAAATCTAACAATACATACCACACAGATCCTCTTTTCTGTTATAAATCCACCCACCTATACTCTTTTTTTATGGCTAAAGTTGCATGTATTAATGATTTAGTTTAGTATTTACTGGAAAATGAACTCTTTAGACACCATACAATAATCAAAAACATATTCACATAATTGGCCAATGTTTGGCTATTTGTAACATATACCGTTTCTGTTTTTTACCTCACACGAAGCCAATTGGTTTGCTATTTTCATTTAGAACCACTCTTCTATTTGTTCCAATGGATGGCGTTTGAATGAAATATTTTGTCTCATCATTCAATAAGGTGCCCCAATCCTGCACCAGGACTACAGAGATCATACTCTATGCATTTTAATGAACCACATGTTTCTGGCACACAAGGCTGCCCAGGAAAGTCTCAACAGCACGAGACGTTGTTCAGAAGCATGCCATCGATGACATGATTGGGGAAAATGGGGGAAAACACTACCCACAATGCTTCTACAGGACAATCACTAATTAGACATGTACACAAGTCTATAGAAAACAACGTTGCTAGAAGACTGACAGGTTCTTACTGTGGATGAAATCCCCAAGCAGTAGCCTCGTGTCACTCAACACCATTTTAGTTCAAGTGTAGGAATGTGTAATGTATTCTGTCTGATTTAATGGCTCGGCCTAAGTCTTTGCTCTTGCTTTTCTCTCCCACACAGTGTATGTGACCTTTAAAGCACATTTTTACTCCTGAACTTATTTAGGCTTGCCATAACAAAGGGGTTGAATACTTACGGACTCAAGACTTTACAGCTTTTCTTTTTCAATGAACTTGTAAACATTTCTAAAAACACAATTTCACTTTGATGCTGTTGGGTATTGTGTGTAGGCCAGTGAATAAACATCTCCATTTTAAAATTCAGGCTGTAACGCAACAAAATGTGGAAAACGTTAAGGGGTGCGAATACTTTCTGAAGGCAAATCTGTCTCTAACTGTGCCAGGATTTGGTGAGGGGGAAATTGCTACTCCTCTGCTGGTGACAACATGTACGTGTCAAGAAGGTATAATCACATGATGTGTAGATTTATCAATAGTGTGGCTCTTTTGTTGTCTGTTGTTTCCTGTTTGCACCAATGATGGGTAATTTGCGAATGAACGGCTCATTTTGAACAGATTTCTTGGTGAACATCGGGATCACAATCGCATCCGTGAAAGAGTCGTTCATTTGGCTCCCTGATTTGCACACTGCTACTACTGCTTGTTGAGCTTCAAACAACGATTATCTGTCGATCATTTACACCATCATTCTCTGAAGATGGTGAATCCTCGCTGCAGGAACAATAGGTAGGGAGGAGAGAGCCTCATTCTCATCCACGCACATTTTTTACATGGTCAATTTCTTTTAAATAAATCTTCCTTTTTTTGTAAGCGATCTAATTTTGTCAGGTAAAATGTATTTGAACTCAGATTTCAAGATCTGACATAATGACTTTACATTAGAAATGTGATGTTTGACATGGTTTGTCATCCATTTTAAAGCAGTACTGAACAAAGAGCCGTTTGGGAGCCAAATGAACATCTGATTTAGGTGAGGGAAGCCAAAAGATCCATCTCACTGAACAGGCAGAATGTCAATGCGGTTTTTCTCATTTGGGCAAATGGCAAATCCTCCGTCCTCTCCCCCGTCCTTTCTCCTCTGTGACCCGGAAATCGATAAGTGGGTGGTTTCGTGGTCGAGGATTGTGTCAATTTAGTTAGTCGGCAGTCCTCTCCTCCTCGATAGCCTCCTTTTGGTGAGGAAGCACAAGTGTATCCTACCTTAGAAGAGTTTTGATATCTGCCACAACCCATTTGAATCAGCTGTTGTGTTGTCGGAGGAGAAAATAATGCACACATTTAAAAACGATATGGTACTTATCCTTTTATCTATAAAATGTCTATAAAATGTAATTTCATTTGTTTTTATTACTTTAGACATTTATTTTGTGATCCACCCCTGTAAATGTAATTTGCCTGAGGACGCGTGAGTGGAGAAGGAGCTTCTCATTTCTTACAAGTGCATTTTTGTCCACATTCCCTCTCTTCGTCACCTCTCCTCAATTACCATTGACCTTTTTCAAATTGAGGCGAGAGAGGACAGAGGACACAGGAGTTGATCAAATTTAACTCTGAAAAGGCTGATAACTAGTATGCACAGGAAGTGGGATGACACACTGTTTTCTGTCCTCCATATTTTGTATTCTTTACAATGTGATTTGTCCAAATTTGTTGCTGGTTGATCTTATGAAATCCGTAGTGATTGAATTGAACTCTTTGGGGTCCTTCTGAAAGTAACGGTAAGACGTGTGGGAGTTGAGGCACAGTTCAGTGCTGTTTTCCTTGATTCAAATGTCACCTTATGTGTTTGTGTTGTAAAGACAGGGTTACAGACAGGGTATTTTGATGAACCCTTCTCCTATTCTCAGAGGTACCTGCACATTTATTTGTGAGGCAAAAAAGTTGCCCAAAAGTAAGATGTACAGACGTTGGATCTCTTAACTTAATCATTTTTTTTTGTTGTGGATCATTTTCCTGATGCATCAGTAAATTCAAATGAGCCTCGTGTGGCTGTAAATGAGCAATTCTTGTTCAGTCCATGCGGGGGCAGTTGAGTAATTGGGATCAGGGCTTGCTATCAAAATAATCTCTCTCACTCGCTCAAAAGCTAGGCCTAGGTCCTATTACTTGAAATGTGCAAAAATGTATCTGAAATGCAGCTACACACATCCACAACCATTGTTTTATATGGGGTGGCAGGTAGCCTAGTGGTTAGAGCTTTGGATTAGTAATCGAAAGGTTGCATTGGCTTGGCAGGAGAAAACAGTCCTGCCTGACACGTTTGGAGGTAAGACATTTGAACATTATCCGATGAAAAGCGTTGGAAAGGCAGCTAGCTGTGTTCTGTTCAATCTAGGCTTGCTAGCCAGCCACATTATTTGTGCATTCTGTTGAAGAGTCTGTTTTGCTAGCTAGCTGCAGGCTAGCTAACGTTAGCAAAATGTATCTTGCCACATTCCCTTTCCCTAATGTGTTGCACGCCTATTGTGTTGCTAAGTTATTCTACTCTTATTGTAAACAACTTGACCAAGCCTAAGAATATGCAAAACTATTAAAGGTAGTTGTAGTTTCAGCACCTTGAACCGTCACTGAAATTGAATCAGCGAGGTTAATTTCTCCCCCTTGACTCTGCTTGTTCCAGGTAAAGGACATCCCACCCTGACACCTTACAGATGTAAATAACTTGTTTTGAACCTCCCAACCACCAGGATATTCACTGTCTTTTTGTATTTTAATGTGTGTGTGTGTGTGTGTGTGTGTGTGTGTCTGTGTGTGTGTGTGTGTGTGTGTGTGTGTGTGTGTGTGTGTGTGTGTGTGTGTGTGTGTGTGTGTGTGTGTGTGTGTGTGTGTGTGTGTGTGTATGTATGTACACCCCTTCAAATGAGTGGATTCAGCTATTTCAGCCACATCCGTTGCTGACAGCTGTATAAAATCGAGCACACAGCCATGCAATGTCAATAGATAAACATTGGCAGTAGAATGGCCTTAATGAGGGGTGACTTTCAACGTGGCACTGTCATAGGATGTCACCTTTCCAACAAGTCAGTTCGTCAAATTTCTGCCCTGCTAGAGCTGCTCCTGTCAACTGTAAGTGCTGTTATTGTGAAGTGGAAACGTCTAGGAGCAACAACGGCTCAGCCTCAAAATGGTAGGCCACACATGCTCACAGAATGGGACCACCGAGTAGCGCGTTTGGTGGAGGAGGAATAATGGTCTGGGGCTGTTTTTCATTGTTCGGGCTAGGCCCCTTAGTTCCAGTTAAGGGAAATATTAACACTACAGCATACTGTACAATTACATTCTAGATGATTCTGTGCTTCCAACTTTATGGCAACAGTTTGGGGAAAGTCCTTTCCTGTTTCAGCATAACAATGCCCCCGTGCGCAAAGTATGGTCCATGGCTTGTCGAGATTGATGTGGAATAACTTGACTGGCCTGCACAGAGCCCTCACCTCAACCCCATTGAACACATTTGGGATGAATTGCAATGCCAACTGGGAGCCAGGCCTAATCGCCCAACATCAGTGCTCGACCTCACTAAAGCTCTTGTGGCTGAATGGAAGCAAATCCCTGCAGCAATGTTCCAACATCTAGCGGAAAGCCTTCCCAGAAGAGTGGAGGCTGTTATACCAGCAAACGGGGGACCAACTCCATATTAATATATCATGTAGTGTGTACACACACACACACACACACACACACACACACACACACACACACACACACACACACACACACACACACACACACACACACACACACACACAGTTGAAGTCAGAAGTTTACATACACTTAGGTTTGTGTCATTAAAACTCATTTTCAACCACTCCACAAATTTTGTGTTAATTAACAAATTATAGTTTTGGCAAGTCGGTTAGGACTTCTACTTTGTGCATGACACAAGTCATTTTTCCAACAATTGTTTACAGACAGATTATTTCACTTACAATTCACTGTATCACAATTCCAGTGGGTCAGAAATTTACATACACTAAGTTGACTGTGCCTTTAAACACCTTGGAGAATTCTAGGAAATTATGTCATGGCTTTAGAAGCTTCTGATAGGCTAATTGACATCATTTGAGTAAATTGGGGGTGTACCTGTGGATATATTTCAAGGTCTACCTTCAAACTCAGTGCCTCTTTGCTTGACATCATGGGAAAATCAAAAGAAATCAGCCAATACCTCAGAAATAAAATTTTAGACCTCAACAAGTCTGGTTCATCCTTGGGAGCAATTTCCAAACGCCTGAAGGTACCACGTTCATCTGTACAAACAATAGTATGCAAGTATAAACACCAAGGGACCACTCAGCTGTCATGCCCTCGTAGTTATCAAGTTTATGAATGCTGGGGTTAATCTCCTTGATGTACCTCACTTGGGAATGACTTATTTTGTACAATGGACTGTTTTAAGGACTCATGCACAGACACAGGAAAACCAATACATGTTTTACATTTTTTTTCAAAATGACACGTGTTGATGTCTCATAATGTGTCTGGTTTTGAGGCTTGGCCATCTTGTGACTTCAGTTCATATGTCTAATCCCCTGCAAGGATAGCTAAAGGCATCAATAATATTACAACACTGTATTATTTTAATTGAATATATATATATTCATGTTTGATATGCATTTATATATAATTATATTGGTATATACACAGTACCAGTAAAAAGTTGACCTGTGCTTGTCTCCACCCCCCTCCAGCTGTCGCCCATCTTCCCCATTATCCCCTGTGCATTTATACCTGTGTTTTCTGTTTGTCTGTTGCCAGTTCGTCTTGTTTGTTCAATCCTACCAGCGTTTTGTCTCAGCTCCTAGTTTTCCCTAGTCTCCCTTTTTCTCGTCTTCTTAGTTTTTGTCCTTTGCCTGTCCTGACCCCGTACCCGCCCGCCTGACCACTCTGCCTGTCTCTGACCCTGAGCCTGCCTGCTGTCCTGTACCTTTGCTCCACCTCTGGATTACCGACCTCTGCCTGACCTGACCCTGAGCCTGCCTGCCGTCCATCACCTGAGCCTGCCTGCCGTCCATCACCTGAGCCTCTGCTCTGGATATTTGACCCCTGCCTGCCTTGACCTGTCGTTCACTTATCCCTGTGCTAACAATAAACATGGTTACTTCACACAGTCTGCACTTGGGTCTTACCTTGATTCCTGATCATTTGAGATTATTCAAAGTAGCCACCCTTTGCATTGATGACAGCTTTGCACACTCTTGGCATTCTCTCAACCAGATTCATGAGGTAGTCACCTGGAATGCATTTTAATTAACAGGTGTGCCTTGTTAAAAGTTAATTTGTGGAATTTATTTCCTTCTTAATACGTTTGAGCCAACTAGTTGTGTTGTGACCAGGTAGGGGTGGTATACAGAAGATATCCCTATTTTGTAAAAGACAAAGTCCATATTATGGCAAGAACAGCTCGCTTAAGCATAGAGAAACAACAGTCCCTCATTACTTTAAGACATGAAGGTCAGTCATTCCGGAAAATGTCAAGACCTTTGAGAGTGCAGTCGCAACAACCATCAAACGCTACGATGAAACTGGCTCTCATGAGGACCGCCACAGGAAAGGAAGACCCAGAGTTACCTCTGCTGTAGAGGATAAGCTAACTGCACCTCAGATTGCAGCCCAAATAAATGCTTTACAGAGTTCAGGTAACAGACACATTTCAACATCAACTTTTCAGAGGAGACTGCGTAAATCAGGCCTTCATGGTCGAATTGCTGCAAAGAAACCACTACTAAATGACACCAATAAGAAGAGACTTGCTTGGGCCAAGAAACAAGAGCAATGGACAATTGACTAGTACAAATCTGTCCTTTGGTCTGATGAGTCCAAATTTGAGATTTTTGGTTCCAACCACCGTGTCTTTGTGAGACACAGAGTACTGAACGGATGATTTCGGCATGTGTGACTCCCACCGTGAAGCATGGATAAGGTGTGATGATGTGGGGGTGCTTTGCTGGTGACATTGTCAGTGATTTATTTGGAATTCAAGGCACACTTAACCAGCATGGCTACCACAGCATTCTGCAGCGATACACCTTCCCATCTGGTTTTTGCTTAGTGGGACTATCACTTGTTTTTCAACAGGACAATGACCCAAAACACACTTCCAGACTGTGTAAGGGCTATTTGACCAAGACGGAGAGTGATGGTGCTGCATCAGATGACCTGGCCTCCACAATCACCCGACCTCAACCCAATTGAGATGGTTTGGGATGAGTTGGTCCGCAGAGTGAAGGAAAAGCAGCCAACAAGTGCTCAGCATATTTGGGAACTATTTCAAGACCGTTGGAAAAGTATTCCATGTTATGATGGTTGATAGACTGCCAAGAGTGTACAAATCTGTCTTCAAGGCAAAGGTTGGCTACTTTGAAGAATCTAAAATCTCAAGTATATTTTGATTTGTTTAAGGGCCACACGGTCAAGGTTAGGCTTGCACAGATCGGGAGGACATCAGGAACGTTGTCCTTCTAACCCTAACGGTTCCGCCGCTGTCCCCTATAAGCACCTGGAATTTAGGGCCAGGCTTCATTATGGGCCTACTTTCTTGAACGGTCGCTTGACGAGCTACGAGCTACGGTCAAGCGGGGCATCTCGTTGAACTCGGCACAGCATAGAGATTATGGTAATGCCATTGCAAGCTCTGTGTGTCTTTAAGCCCCGCACTGTGTCACTCCATCCTTGCTGTGTGTGTGTGTGAGAGATTTTTCTTTGACATCTATTGGGAGAAATGACTAATCTACAATTCATGAGTGTTGCCTAATCACACATATGAAGTTTTGGAAACATCTGACCTTTTTAACCCTTCGAAACAGCCCCTATGACCACAATTTAAGGCACTTCCGGTTGGCACAGGAAGCTAAAAGCTAAAAACACATATCCTGATTGGGGTATGCTCTTACAGAAACTCTTACAGAGTTTAAAGTCTTTACATAAAGAATTGACTGATCTACATAGGGTTGAATGCAGTGATTTTCACAAACTGCAGGTTTGGTATATCAAAACACATTTAGGGTGAATTTAATCACTTCCGGTTGCGCCAGGAAGCTTAGGATCAACACAAGTAGACCTCATAGTGGCCTGATGAATTGTCATCGAAGACAGGTTCGTAAGACATTCCTAACCCACATAGGCTTCAGGTAGAATTTATGGGAGCAGGCAATGTATTCCTATGGGGAGAGAAGTCATTGCAAACTGTTTGATGTAAACACCTTCTTTTCACTGTTAACACTTTCTTGGTTACTACATGATTCCATAGGTGTTACTTCATAGTTTTGATGTCTTCAATATTATTCTATAAAGAATAACCCTTGAATGAGAAGGTGTGTCCAAACTTTTGACTGGTACTGTATATGTTATCCTTTCATTACATGCCAGCGTTTGTGTTGTGTCCAATGCTCTAGTAAGGCGCGAGAATACTTGATGATACTTGATGGTATGAAGTTAGTTGATTTGTAGAGCCTTCCCCAAACCATAGCCCTCTAGGTACGGTACTGCATTGGCGGCAATTCTAAATATAATAATTCATTCAAATACTCCTGCAGCAGGATTATTTCCGTCCTGTGACAAAATAGGTCATATTAAGATCCTACATCTGTAGGTAAGATTGTGGCACTTTAAGGTTTCTTTCCACAGGTGCATCCAATGCTCTATGAGATTTTCAGTTCTGTTATGTGCACCTTCTTGTTACCGAGCTCACAGCCCTTTGAGAACGTTTGAAGGGATCATTCACCTCGAAATTAAAGTCAGCCAGACGATTTCAGACATCAAAAGTGGCCTTTAAGTCGAGAATCGAGATGAGCCCAAGTCCCACATCATCTGTTGTGACAGTTCAAGCCGTATGCCTCAGTCCCAAATGAATGGGAAAGAAAGACACTGTCATTGTTGCATCACTTTATCTTTCCCACACATTTTGCGAGGAAGTATTGTGGGGAATTTTATGTTGGTCAGGTGTGGAAATGCTGGATTCAAAGGATAAAGTGAACCACGACTGTACTTTGAAGGTTTCTTAACCGCACCCGAGAGTATATAACCTCCCGTAAATGGATTTGCTCATCAACTTTATCCATCAACATGTGTTGCTATTGATGATTACTAGCAATGCATGTGACTACAGAGGAGACAGGTGGAGGTGATGCCACTCTCTCTCTTCCTTCTCTTTAATCCAGAGTTAAATAGAGCAAATACACCTACATATTTCATTTGAGCCAGTTTGCTACAGCAGGAAAATAATCCTGCAGCAACAGGAAATGTGAATTATTATGTGGATTATAATTAATTGACATTTTTTGTAGAGGTTGATGCATTTTTCATCAGGGCAAATCAAGTCTGAAATTTCAAAGTGGAAATTACAAACTTTAGAAGCATTTTTAAAACTCGAATACACCACGGGATCCCGTTTTCTGCCGTGTAGGAAAATTCTCAGCAACAAAAGAGTGATTAAATAAAGATCCTACATCTGTACACTGATAGCTATTAATGTACCTTCTACTCATGGTGTCTGTGACAGCTGGAACATGCTTAATGCGTGAGCAGGTAACCTCTGAGTAAATACCCAAATCAATCACGTGATCCTTGTAATGATCAATCTCCATTTTGACTGCAATTCATTTCACAATGCTCCTGCTTTATCAGATGAGAATGTGAGGTTATGAAAAGTTATGGTATCTTTTCATCTCTATGTAAAGTTGATCACGTCGTTATTTCAACTGAATAAGAATGGACATATGTCACCGTAGTTACCAAGCACAGTAAAACATTATTTGCATTTGCAGATGCTGTTTCAGCAGTGTCCATCTTAGATTGTTTTGCTTTATTTGTTATTCTGGGAGATGGTATAATTATACAGATAATAAAGATAATCATTCAAATATTCCTTTTAAGGGGAAAGCATAGCAGCTGTAATAGGTTAGACCTAATGTAATGTATATAATGGTATGCACGTTTATTTGCCACTCAAACATTCCAGCATGTCTACAGCATATGAGCTTAAACCTTCAGCCCCTGCTCATAGCAACAAAAAAAAAAATGTGTTGCCATGACAACTCCTCCAAGTGTGTTATGCACCATCATATTCTCGCTCTCAGAGAGGGAGAGAGAGATGTGATAAGAAAACTGTGAAGAGGATGTGCTACATTTTATAGAATTGTGATGTGTGAATGTATGACTGTGGAGTAGTTTCAGTTGGGAAAGGAAACCCAATCAACTGGGTCAACAGTTGCATATTTCCAGTCTCTTATGAAATGCAGATGTCTTTATCTTGAATAATATGCCTATAGTGCCAAAATGAAGAAGCCCGAGATAGCTTTTCATTGTATTTCAATTGTATTTCTTGTATACAGTATAATATTCCTGGTGGATAGTTTATCATTCAAATAGGGTTTATGAAGAAATACAGCTCAACCAGAAATCAAAATCAACAAGAAACTATTAGCGCAGATCATTACCGCACGCACGCACACACACACACACACACACACACACACACACACACACACACACACACACACACACACACACACACACACACACACACACACACACACACACACACACACACACACACACACACACACACACACACACACACACACACACCACCACTGTGCAGTCACACCCTCCAGCTCTCCTCCCCCTCCAGAGTTCCCTTAGCAGAAGCAAAATTAGATTTCCACCTCATAAGTCTGCCATAATGTGATATACCCGGCACTAAATTGCTCTGATAACCTTTATCAGCGCAGAGGTGAAAGACCCAAACCATTGGGCACTTAGTCCTGTGCTGGGGAGAAAAAACAAGGCAGTGGATAATATCTACTTCCCCTCAGGCATGGCCACAGACACCTCCATGGCTTCCTTAGCCATTTGGACGAGTGCCAAGCAACCAGAGAATGTTGTGGAAGACAGAGTGAGAATCGGAATGATCCTCTATCTGGACGCCTGTCACAGACTTTACATTTTTTATTTTTTTTATTTTCTTTACAATCGGAGTCCCCTTCGCTTTCAATAGATCTTTGTAAGTCACCCAAAGAGGACGTATCACATATCCCGGACTCTTGGCAGTAGTTGCGTTGGTCTGGATGCCTGTGCTTTGAACAGTGTTTCGAATCCTAAAGACTTGTTTTCTCCTAGTCTTGTTTTTCTTCCTCGGGGTGGAGAATAAGAATGATTTTATGTCTGATAGGTGCTTTAAAATGATATTTTTCTGGTCCAAGAGAGGAATCTTACGAAGTCATTATTTTTCAGCCATTGTAATACTGTTTAGAGAGGAGAGGTTTTTCACACAACTAAAAACATTTCACCTTGACATTTATCATGCCTCTTTCTTGGCCTTTTCAATACATTCAATTGCAATGATGCATATTACGTACATATTATGACGCATTTGACCTTGAGTAATGGTAATTTGTATATTTCTCTCTTAAAGGCTGAAGTTCTGATTAAAATCAATAACACAATACAAAAGCACAGAAGAAAAAAAAGATGCTGTTGGTTTACACATTACATTACGGTAAGTTATTCCCCAGCATTATGTGAGCTCTGTTGCAGAGCAAAACGGCCACTGTCAAGCATATTGATAGTGCCTTCCTTTGGATATTTCAGTGATATTCCAAAATGCAAATGTGATAGGAAAAAGTGCTATTTTCACATTAGAGCTGCATATTTGCCACTACAATTTTATGATAATGCCCAAACCCCATTAAAGATATTCTCTGGTACTTTTGTATACTTTTTAGTAGCACCCACGAGCCAAAAGTGGTTCTCGAGTATTGCGTACTACGTCACAAATGTGCAGATATGTGCACCACGTCATTGCTCTCTCTCTCGCTTTACTGTGTGTGGGTCTTGCAAGCTGTCAACCAAATGGCGAGGGGCTGAAGCTCATTGGCTGAAACTCAAATTGCTACAGGGCTGGTCCACTTGGGTCTAAATGTTGGGAAAATGTCGCCGCATAGCTTCCAGAAAACGATTTCTTTCAAACTAGGGATTTCTTGGCTAATTGAGGTGAGACAGTAATTCTGCTCATATCTTATGCATGTATGAACTACACATGGACACATCCAGTCCAAAACAGGAGGTTTAAAAAATACTTATTAGTCGCCAAAGTGCCGGAGCACACATTGTTAGTGGGCGCAGATCAAGGTTCAAATGAATCTAACAACAGAGCCCTTCATTAGTGGGTCCCTCACTATACTTACCATTCCTGACTCATTAACAGCACACACACACACACACACACACACACACACACACACACACACACACGCACACACACACACACACACACACACACACACACACACACACACACACACACACACACACACACACGTCTTGCCACAAGCTTGCCAAAGAAAATGACCAATACTGTGTCTTTATCAGTCATGTTTCATGTTGGACAATTACCCCGACCAGAACTCCATTATTACCTTCCAGTTGCAATTGTGTAAAGAGTAGTTTCACCCTCTAGGACTCCATGGAAATTGCTGTGGCGCCGGAAATATAGATTTATTTTTGGAGAGGTAGAAAAGTTCAGACATGGCCCACGGTGTCTGGACTATGGTTTAACTGAGATAATTGACCATATTCACTGTTTCTGAGCCTGTAATGAGACTATATTGATGGCTGAGCTCATTGGGGAAAGATAAAGGAAAGCAGGCTTCCATTCCGTTAGTTTGAATAGTAGTTTTATCTGTTCTAAGCGAAACAGATGACAATCTTAACGTCTTCATTTTTGTGTATGGGTTCGACAAAATCATCAAGTCCTTCGTCGATGACATTGAAGTATACACTTAGCAATTCTTGGAGTTGAAGTTTATACAAATGCTTCTTTATAGTTAAAAACAATGTGTCTTGGCCTGTTGCCTTCATCAGGCTTTTCTTATAGTTATACATTTTCATAGCAACTCAAACCTTGTCTTACCCCTCTCCCTGGCAGTCCTATAGACAACGGCCGTCTTGAAATCTACTCTGCCCTACTTTGGGAGATTGCACTGTTCCTGAGCATTAACCATCAACTCCGGACCATATCTCCTTCTCACAGCTCCTACCTACAGGGCCTTTTGAAGGTATTCACACCCCTTTTCTTTTTCCACATTTTGTTGCGTTACAGCCTGAGTTTAAAATGTAGATTTTGTGTCACTGGCCTACACACAATACCCCATGGAATTATGTCAAAATGGAATTATGTTTTTAGAAATGTTTACAAATTATTTAAAAATGAAAAGCGGAAATGTCTTCAGTTAATACGTTTTAAACCCTTTTGTTATGGCAAGCATAAATAAGTTCAGGAGTAGAAATTTGTTTAACAAGTCACATAATAAGTTGCATGGACTCTGTTTAAAATGTTTAACATGATTTTGAAATGACTACTAGGGCAGTGACTTGGGACATGGCCCTGTGTAGGGTGCTGTCTTTCGGATGGGACGTTAAACAGGCATCCTGACTCTCCGCGGTCACTAAAGATCCCATGGCACTTATCGTAAGAGTAGGGTTGTTAACCCCGGTGTCCTGACTAAATTCCCAATCTGGCCCACATACCATAATTTCCACCTAATCCTCCCCAGTTTCCAATTGGCTCATTCACCCCCCCCCCCCCTCCTCTCCAATGTAACTATTCCCCAGGATGTTGCTGTAAATGAGAATGTGTTCTCAGTCAACTTAAGGGTTAAGTAAAATACATAAAAATAACAATCCTCTGTACCCCACACATGACCTCTGTAAATTTGGTAGATTGGTCTAAAAAAGCAGACATTGAATATCTCATTGAGCATGGTGAAGTTATTAATTACACTTTGGATGGTGTATCAATACACCCAGTCACTACGAAGATACAGGCACCCTTCCTAACTTAGTTGCCGGAGAGGAAGGAAACCGCTCAGGGATTTCAACATGAGGCCGATGGTGATTTTAAAACAGTTACAGAGTTTAATGGCTGTGATAGAAGATAACATGATGAACTACAACATTGTAGTTTCTCCACAATACTAACATAAATGACAGAGTGAAATGAAAGAAGGAATCCTGTACAGAATAAAAATATTCCAAAACATGCATCCTGTTTGCAATATGGCACTAAAGTAATACTGCATAAAATGTGACTTAGAAATTAACTTTTTGTCCTGAATACACAATGTTGTATTTGGGGCAAATCACTGAATACCACTCTTCATATTTTCAAGCATGGTGGTGGCTGCATCTGTCACGCCCTGACCTTAGAGATACGTTTTATTTCTCTATTTGGTCATGTCAGGGTGTGATGTGGGGTGGGCATTCTATGTTTTGTTTTCTATGTTTCTTTATTTCTATGATTTGGCCAGGTATGGTTCTCAATCAGGGACAGCTGTCTATCGTTGTCTCTGATTGGGAATCATACTTAGGTAGCCCTTTTTCCCTCCTTTAGTGTGGGTTGTTAACTTTGTTAGAGGCATTCATAGCCCTGTTAAGTTTCACGGTCGGTTTGTATGGTTTATTGTTGTTTTTTTTTGCCGACATTTCTAATAAAGAGGAATATGTACGCTCCCCACGCTGCACCTTGGTCCGCTTCTTTCGACGGCCGTGACAGCATTGTGTTATGGTTATGCTTGTCATCGACAAGGACTAGGGAGTATTTGAAATAAAAAATAAACGGAATAGAGCTAAGCACAGGCAAAATCCTAGTGGAAAACCTGGTTCAGTCTGCTTTCCAATAGACACTGGGAGACAAATTCACCTTTTAGCAGGACAATTACCTAAAACACATGGCCATATCTACACTGGAGTTGCTTACCAAGATGACATTGAATGTTCCTGGGTGGCCGAGTTACAGTTTTGACCTAAATTGTCTTGAAAATCTATGGCATGACTTGAAAATGTCTATCTAGAAATGATCAACAACCAACTTGACAGAGCTTCAAGAATCTTTTTAAGAATAATGGGTAAATATTGTAGAATCCAGTTGTGCGAAGCTTTTTGAGATTTACCCAGAAAGACTCACAACTGTAATCGCTGCCAAAGGTGATTCTAAGATGTATTGACTCGGGGGTTGAATACTTATCTAATCAATATATATTAGTGTTTTATTAATACATTTAAAAAATGCATTTAGTGTAGATCATTGACAAAAAAATTACCATTAAATCCATTCGAATCCCACTTTGTAACACAACAAAATATGGAAAAAGTCAAGGGGCATGAATACTTTCTGAAGGTACTGTACCTCCCACTTTCTCCTCCTGACACTCAGACACGGAGACAGTTCATAAGGCAAAGTGGTGCTGCTGGAGGCTGCTCAGGCTTCATTTAGCATGGTCTGAGGAAAGGAAGCTGCTGATGTTGAGGCCATACTGATGAAATCCCAGGAGATGATAAGGGTCCTATAGATCAAATAAAGGACCATCTCTGGCAGACTTCGCACTGTCAAAACACAATGTTAAAGGACTTTTGAGTACCTGCTATAGTTTTGCACAGCTTGGCTTACTAAAATGGTAACAGTTCAACTCCGCTCAAAGCTTAAGATATTCCTCAATTCCAATTCCAAAACCTGCAATTCTTTACCCTTGCTAGATTTCTACCACCACAAAAGCGCTATTTGTCTGTAGTTCCATTTCCACCTTTTACCACCTATCGGCTTATCGATCCGGATAGCAAAGCCAATTGCTAAACAACAAGGCGTGCATTCAGAGACAAGACCTTTTCCCAGGCTCCAGTCCTTATCAGTCTACCTGTCCCTCGGCTGACTGGGTAAGGCCCAGAACAACAGCCGCAGGCCACTGCAAACATCTGCCGTCTACGGTCACACAGAAAGGGGCGATTGACGGCAAGAGGGTGGCTGTATAATGTACAGGAACCCTCCCCCCTTTGTTGACGAAACAGGTCCAATACGGAGCGGTAACACTTTCCTTGGGGTGGAACCTATTGAGAAAAGCCTACAACCCCTTCAAGAACAAATGCAGATATGGAAATTCTAGATTAGAAAAAGGAAGAAATGAGGTTGAGCATGATGGTTGATCATCCTCCAATCACATCACAACTTGTGTATCGTACATGGATAATTATTTATCCTGTATTGTTCTGGCTTTGTGAGTGGGAAAGAATCCTCTTCTACTTACTCATCTGGCCGATGGATAAAACAACTGGCCCTTTTGACAACCCCTTTCAGACCATGAAACATTCTTGGCCGCTCTTGTTTGGCCCAGTGTTGTATGCACTCACGATAAGTTCACTGACAGGATGTCCTTGGAAATAAGATTTGTAGAATGGCCTCTGAAGAGAAGCGAACTTCCTCCCTGAGGGATGAGCATTAATACAGACAGCTGGAAAGACAGGAAGTGTGGAGGATCGAGGTCGAGACACTGAATGAATAATTCCAAAAGAAGCCAAAGAGACACATGCTATGTCCTATAAGTGCCTAAATACTTTTTAATGGTTAAATTGTCTTTATAAGGACTCCTTATCAATATCGAGTTTGGACAAGGTTTATCACTATCAATTCAGTTTGCCCTGTCAGCATAACATTTGCTCTAGTTGATTAGAGTCATTTTAATTAGTCAACGACCCAGTTTGTGGCAGTCGGCTGTGAAGCTTTTGGTAGAGAAATTAAGTCAGGTTGCAGAATAGCCAAAAAACAAAACATTAGGCAGCTGACCATGCAAAAGCAAGATAGTGTAATCTTGCAATCTAGGCCCACTCTTTATAGAACGTAAATAGTAATTTATGTTTAGTTTCTAACCTCCTTTGTTCAGAGCCCTCTAATGCAGTTAATCTGTTTTATTACTTAATTATTTGTGTCTTATTTCGTAGATAAAAATGCACATAAACACTAATTTGCCAAGTAATCATGGCAGTAATCTCCTAGCTGAAACCGTGCTCCTAGATATCAATTGCAGCCAGTCTCATTACCGGCACACTGGGAAGTTGATTGAACAGTTTCACAACAAAGCTGATGAAAATCATCTCATACTCTGTATCAAATGGAATTTCGATCACAATTTATTAGATAATTAGCTTCTGGAATTATTTTCTGGATTGTTATCAAGTTATAGAAGGAAATAGAACGTAATGCAATGAGGCGCAGAAAAATATAGCAAAGTATCAAAGAAAATCATGGCTATGTGTACATGCAGTATACAGTATTATCAATTGGCATGATCAGTTCTGCCCAGGAAGTGTAATTGCACTCTGGAATACACTTCCACACATTCGAGCACGTGTTTAGGAAAAATGTCCACCCTAACATTGTAACACAACGCCAGCCTTCCCTGAGTTTACAGGTGACCCAACACATGAACGGAAGGGAGAATGAAAGGAAAACATACAGATTGTGGCATTCGGACTTTAGTGAAGGGTCATGGCACTCCTACAGGACTCCAATTGCTTCCAATTACCCTAGGCCACACTCCTTCTCTCCATGCCTGTTTCCACTCCCAAATCACCTCTCCTCTACCATTTCACGGCTCTATTTTCCCATATAAGCAGCCTGCGCTGGTAATGGATCATGCTTGTTGATGCCCCAGGGCGGCTCATTTCCTACCTTCGTGTGTGAGGTGAGAAAGTAAGTTCCTTTTTACTATGACGTTGGAGATGTAAATAAATGATGTATATTATTCTGCCTGTTACCCTGTTGATGTCCATGTTCTCAGTATGCTAATGACATTGCTCTTTAATGTTTATCCTGGCGGTCTCCTTAGTTTATAGATGTTATACACCGAGTGTACAAAACATTAAGAACACCTGCTATTTCCATGACATGGACTGACCAGGTGAATCCAGGTGAAAGCTAGGATCCCTTATTGATGTCACTTGTTAAATCTACTTCAATCAGTGTAGATGAAGGGGAGGAGACAGGTTAAAGAAGGATTTTTAAGCCTTGAGACAATTTAGACATGGATTGTGTATGTGTGCCATTCAGAGGATGAATGGGCAAGACATAATATTCAAGTGCCTTTGAATGGGGTATGGTAGTAGGTGCCAGGCACATCGGTATGTGTCAAGAACTGCAACTCTGCTGAGTTCTTCCCAGTCAACATTTTCCTGTGTGTATAAAAAATGTTCCACTGCCCAAAGGACATCCAGCCAACTTGAATTAGCTGTGGGAAGCGTTGGCGTCAACATGGGCCAGAATCCCTGTGGAACGCTTTCAGCACCTTGTTGAGTCCATGCCCTGATGAATTGAGGCTGTTCTGAGGGCAAAGGGGAGGGGGGTTGTGTTCCTATTGTAGCTTCCATCCAGAACACCACATCCTGTGTTATTCACATCCTATCTCCAAGTCCTTACAAGCCATATCCTAAAGCACATCCTTCCTACAGGCCTTAAACCTGTCTAGGACACACGTTCCGTTAACGGAACCCCACCCCCCCCCAACATTCCGCTGAAAAGTCAGCGCGGGAAATTCAAAAATATGTTTTAGACTTTCACACATTAACAAGTCCAATACAGCAAATGAAAGATAAACATCTTGTTAATCTACCCATCGTATCCAATTTTTTAAATGTTTTACAGCGAAAACACAACATATTTATGTTAGCTCACCACCAAATCCCAAAAAACACAACCATTTTTCCCAGCCAAAGTTAGAGTCACAAAAGCAGAATTAGAGATAAAATTAATCACTAACCTTTGATAATCTTCATCTGGATTCCTGATTCGCATTCTGACCAACGCACCATGGTGGCAGAAACAGTCCTGAACATACCTTTCAGCTTGGCCCTAGTCCTTTTTTTCACTGACATCATTCAGCGGATCAATGTATACCTACTTGTGTTAATCAGTTCCGGCCATAGAGAGACTCTCAATGATAACTGCACCCAGCTTTGACAGACAGTGCCTGCGTCAGCTGAGTCGAAACATGTCACAATACCCACAGTTCAATGGGGAAGCCTCTCTCCATCTGCCTCACAGGTGCAGCAAGATGAGGTCAAAGGTCATGGGAGTGTGGCCTGGCTAAGCCCAGGATGAGGTGTGGGGCCATTTTCCCCCCTTGACCCTGTGGAGTGTTCCCTAATGGTCTCCTGTTGAAAGGGAACCATGCTAAACTCCTCCACTTCCTCCCCTAATACACCCGCTCCTCCTTTGTGACTGAAAATACTGGAGCGAAGGTGGTTGAATATCTAGTCCACTTTTCACCCTAGCTGTCCCATGGTGTGGTGCCTACCAGGAGGCTGCTGGAAAGAACCCCCAGTCCTTGGTGAGGAACAACTAGATTCTCACGCCATTCTCACCATGGTTCTTGTGCTTTGTTCTCTTCATGTTAAGTGAGAGGGTTTCCAAGGTGGGACTTATCAATAGAACACTCCGTGGTGGATTAACCCATTCAACCCTACATGTTTTTATTTTAATGAGAGTTGAAGGATGGATATTTCCGACAAGCTGGGAGTCTTCATTTAAAAAAAAAAACTTGCGTCTCGTCTGAACTTTCATCCCTATCTGAACCAATGAAGAGTATATCTTTGTGAATGTTTGACACTGAATGAATTAAACGAACAGAAAACTTGGAGAGAAAGATCAGACGCTTCCGGGTGGAGAAAGATTATCCACTATCTGTAAAAATATGAGTAAGAGCTTAGGTCTACATAAATATGCAGGGGAGAGGAAGCGAAGGAGAGAGGATTTTTTTGGGATGGGAGAGTGAAATGAGAGAGAGATGGGGAAGGAAAAAGAGAGGATATTTTTTCCCCTTGGCCTGCACATACACCCCTCACACCAGCTACTTGCTGATAAAGGCATATTGTTGCGTGGGTTGAAGGTAAAGTTCAGACCATTTGAACCCTGGACGACCCCTCCCTTTTCCAAGCAAATGGTTAAATAGGGCCAATAAGTGGAGGCGGGGGTGACAATAGCCCGCTTCAGCACAAAGAGGGCCTGCTTTTACAGGCCCAGGAGACGACACCAGTAGAGGCCTGACAGTTCTCATGGTAATGGAATAAATGCCCCTTAGACCTCAGTGTGTGAAGGCTGTAAAATAATTACAGGGGAATTGAGGGTAAAACGACAGGAAATTGACCCAGGCCACAATGAGAGGTACCCCTTCTCAATGATGCTGTTGACACGGCCTGTCCCCTCAATCATTTGATGCAAGATGCTCAGTGTATTATTCGTTTTTCCGTTGTAATGTTAGTGAATTATGTACGAAGGTTATCATACAGGAAGCTGTACAATGTACAATGAATACAATTGTCATGAAAGTTGGAACCGTGCTGGAAAGGACGATGTGAAATTAAAATACCTGAACTAGCATAATACAGTTCAGGTTGGCAAGATGGTGAGAAAAGGGCATTAATGCTCCACAGATTAGCTGGTCAGGCTTTGGGTCAATTTCCCATAAAATGCCCCCCTGCAGGGGGAGACATTACTATTTAGAGAACAACTTCCAAACACAGACGTTACTTCATTAAATGACTGCCCCTTTAAATTTTTAATTGCTACATCCTTTTTGGGGACTTAAAAATGAATGATATGTACTCATTGATTCTTGAAGAATATAACTTCTAAATGCCTCATGAGCTTAGTTCAACTTTCGAACTCCATCAGAACCCAAAATATATGGGCTTGTTTTTCTCCAATATTGTAAAACAAGTAAATGTTAACAAACACTACATAGCCTTAAAACATGGTTAAAACTATAATATTGATATCATGGATGGTCTGTCCTTGCATCCATAGCTCAGTCTATTCATTTGAGTGGTTACGTTTCTCCAGCCTCATCCCTGAGCTTTTTACCAAAACAGGGGCACTTTGTTATTGCTTTGTTATTGTTTCAACTATGGATTGCCGCTTTAAACCTGGGGAATGGTGTGTTATGATGTGTAGGGAACATTACTTTATATAGTCTCCATTCTCAAACCTGGAGGACATACACAAACAAACAAAAAACACAAATGCCCTTTTGCCACTTCCTACGTCATTCTTCTTAAAAATAGCAACATGTCAGCATTGTTTTTTTTGTGTTTTTTTTCTCTGAGTAATGACCCAGTTTTCTGCCTGCTACTGCAGTGTGAAGTCTTCCACAAATCATGCGTGTGTGCGTGACTGCATGTGGTGTCTTCCTATCTATCTTCTAGTGTGTGGGACGTTAGAGATCATGCGGGAGCCTTGGCGTTCAGCTCTGTGACTTACGATGAGGGGAAGTTAAGAGCAGCAGCGGAGCCACTTGTTCAATGGAGCTTTTGATTCGATCGCCAGCCAGACTCCGAGCCAAAGTCTTCCTCTGTCACTGGCACCTTGTGCTTTGATTGCACAGCCATTTGAAAAGGATAGAGTATCATAGCAACTGTGACACGGACATACCTTCACACAGGAAATAAAATGGTTTGATGGAAGACTACGTGACACAGTAATGTAGGCACAACGTCAAACCAACATACTCATTTAAAAGGCTCACAATAGCAAAGGATATACTTAAATGCATGCTGGCCTCACCATTATTGAATTGATTTTTTATTTTTAAACTGCAGAGATATAAATGTTAGTGTTATAGCTAAATCCCAGACCATGCTATCCACCTAAATCACCCACTATAACAAGAGATGGATAATGCCACATTATCCCGTAACCTAATATATTTGAAGAATTGTGACATAAAACCTACTATTGTAATGGTTCCTTTTGAAACACCCCTGAATGATTTCAAGACAACTGGGAAAACCAGTCCAGACTGGGAAAAATTGTGACGTCAGTGATCTTCAGGTCGGATAAGGCGGAGCTCTAGGATGATGCCCGAGTTTCCGAGTTGGATGACTGTTTTAAAAAAAAATCCCAGTCGGAGCTCATTTTTTCCCTAGTGCCAAGTTGTCTTGAATGCACCACAAACCAACCTGGAAATGGAAGACCAAGATGGTTGAAAAAACTGGGGAAAGTTAGCTGGCTATAATAGGGTACACAAACAAACACATCTCTGCTTATTCCTACAACTCCTACAAATATATTTTTGGTTAATAATCCATTAGGCAGGCCTAGGAGCCCAGACATAGGCTTTTCAGTATTTTTGCTAACTGGTTTTGTAACAACACAAAATCCCTCAAAGATGGTTTAGTCTGAAGATGCCTAGAAACTGCTTCTCCAAAATAAATCCCAGATCACGCTGGTAGGCAATGTCATGGCAATGTTAGCTAGCTAAACTCATGCGTGGAAATAGGTCATCGGGTCTAACGGTTGTTCTTGTGTTTTGCGAAGCTTTCCCGGAAGTATTGCGATGTTGGGCCTCTGGGTTTAGAAACTCTGTGATTGAAACGGTCTTAGCATCTAATGCTTTTACTGCCTGTGTGATGGACATTATTAAAGGCTCAGTGCAGTCAAAACTAGATTTCCTGTGTTTTATACATATTTCCACACTATGAGATTGGAATAAAACTGTGAAATTGAGAAAATTATGATAATGATCTTTTAGTGTAAGAGCTGGTTGAAAAGACTGCCTGAAGTTTCAGTCTGTTTTTGGTTGGATGGAGTTTAGCCTACCTGGTGACATAATCAGTCAGTTATTAGTTAGACCATTAAGAAAGAGTTCCAAATATCTCTGCCAATAACAGTTACTTTTCAGATCTCTCCTCCCCACTCAGACCACTCCCAGACAATCCTAGCAAAATTCTTGCTTGGGAAATTGCTCTATCCAAATAAAATATTTTGGTTTCTTTTTGACCATTTTAATTGAAATAATTTACAGTAAAGTACTTAATTATTAACCAGAAATGATTTGATATTGAGTTGAAAAATGGCTTCATTGGATCTTTTTAATGTCACCAATCAGCCTTATATTTAACCAGTATCTTACCTTTATTTAACCGGTATAGCCTAGTTGCTATTACCTCAACAACTGAACAACCAAACCAAGATGGCTGACCAAGATGGTCTACGCTTCCGGTCAGAGATGGGGAAGGTAAGCTGCCTGTCTTGGGGTACATAAAGAAATATGTTACAAATCCTTTACACATATGCTTATCAGGTTATCAACCCATTATTCAGGCCTAGGACCCTAGAAATAAGCAAGTGAGTGTAGGCTTTTCAGTTTAGTATGGCTAACTAGTTTCATAACACAATTGTTGTGTTAAATAGTTACCTGTCTAAAAGAACACAGAGGGTGTTATTTAATGGAGGCCTCTCCAACATAATCCAGGTAGAATCAGAAATTCCCCAGGGCATCTGTCTAGGCACCTCACTTTTTTCAAAATTTACTAACGAAATGCCACTGGCTTTGTGACTCCACACTATACACATCAGCTACTTCAGAGACTGAAATGACTGCAACACTTAACAAAACGTTCCAGACAGTTTCAGAATGGATGGCAAGTTAGTCCTAAATATTTCCAAAACTAAAATCATTGTATTTGGGACAAATCATTCACTAGACCCTAAACCTCAACTAAATCTTGCAATGAATAACGTGGAAATTGAGCAAGTTGAGGTGACTAAACTGCTTGGAGTAACCCTAGATTGTAAACTGTCATGGCCAAAACATATTGATACAACAGAAGCTAAGATGAGGAGAAGTCCGTCCATAATAAAGCACTGTTCTGCCTTCTTAACAACACTATCAACAAGGCAGGTCCTACAGGCCCTAGTTTTGTCATAGCTGGACTACTGTTCAGTCCTGTGGTCAGATGCCACAAAGAGGGACTTAGGAAAATTACAATTGGCTCAGAAAAGGGCACCACGGCTGGCCCTTAAAAGTACACAGGGAGCTAACATTAATGATATGCATGTCAATCTCCCATTGCTGAAAGTTGCAGAGAGATTGACTTCATCACTACTTGTTATTGTAAGAAGTGTTGACAGGCTGAATGTACCAAGCTGCCTGTTTAAACTACTAGAACACAGCTTGAACACCCATGCATACCACACAAGACATGTCACCACAGGTCTCTTCACAGTCCACAAGTCCAGAACAGACTATGGGAGGCGCACATTACTCCACAGAGCCATGACTACATGGAACTCTATTTCACATCAGGTAACTGATGCAAGCAGTAGAATCAGATTTAAAAACAGGTAAAAATACACCTTATGGAACAGCGGGGACTGTGAAGGAGACACACACAAAGGTACAGACACACGCATACGCACACAGGCGCTTGCACACGCACTCTACACACACGTACACTGTAACTTTGTAGTAGGGAAGGTACTATAATTTTTGGATTGTAGCTATGTAGTGGTGAAATAATGTTATATGATGTACTGTTTTATCTTTTATTTTATATGTAATGTAAGTGCCTTAATGTGTTTGGACCCCAGGAAGAGTAGCTGCTGCCTTGGCAACAACTAATGAGGATCCCTAAAAACTACAAATAACGTAACAGCATGGGTCTATATCAAAAGCAAACCATTTTAATAAAACTATCTTTGCATCTATTGCTTGTAATACCGGTCTGACTGATGATAGCAGGCAGCCTCCTATCCATTGTAAAATCATGTTAAGTTCAACTGGGGCTCTTTCTGTGTGTCACATTACAGCTCTGTTCTTTCCAACCACTCCCTCCCCTCTCCTCATTAGCTCCATACTGAGCCGACTCCAGGCCATTGATCAGCAGGGAATAGTCTGCAGAAGACCAGCACTTTCAGTCAACTCCTTCTCTCACATAGTTATCCCAGTTCTCAAGGTAATAGTGTTGTAATCATAACTGTCTGGATGTGTAATTCTCAGCCCAAGAGGGGTTTTGCGATTGGAAATGAGCTTTATATTCCATATTAGTTCTCAGTTCGTTTATTTGTCAGTTCCTTTTTCACTTTCTAATCAGCCACAATTATTTTGCGAGCAGTATGTCGCTCTAACTTGGTGATAATGGCATCCATGTCCTTTTAAAACTGGATGTCTACCCCCCAGTGCTGAAATACAATTGTCATACATAATGTATACAGTATGTGCAATTTAGCCCATCCCATATAACATGGATGTTAGTCAAAACAATGCAACATAAGCCATTGTCATAGAAAGCAGCTCTTCCTATATACATACTATACTGAACAAAAATATAAACGCTACTTGCAACAATTTCAAAGCTTTTACTGAGTTACAGTTCATATATGGAAATCAGTCAATTGAAATAAATAAATTAGGCCCTAATCTATGGATTTCACATGACTGGGAATACAGATATGAATCTGTTGGTCAAAGATACCTTAAAAAATTAAGCAGGGGTGTGGATCAGAAAACCAGTCAGTATCTGATGTGATCACCATTTGCTTCATGCAGCGCAAATCATCTCGTTCACATAGAATTGATCAGGCTGTTGATTGTGGCCTGTGGAATGTTGTCCAACTCCTCTTCAATGGCTTTGTGAAGTTGCTGGATATTGTTGGGAACTGAAACACATACACATACATGTCGATCCAGAGCATCCCAAACATGATCAATGGGTGACATGTCTTGTGAGTATGCAGTCCATGGAAGAACTGGGACATGTTCAGCTTCCAGGAATTGTGTACAGATCCTTGTGACATGGGGTCATGCATTATCATGCTGAAACATGAGGTGATGTCGACGGAGGAATGGCACACTTTACATGTTTTGTTTTATATTTTTGTTCAGTGTAGTTTGGGGAATTCAATACTGTGGTTGAGTTTTATAGCTATGGCATTTGACAAGGCATCTTGATTAACTTGGCTGAAACAAAATTCAGATTTCGAGTGAGACAAACTAAACTCAGTAAAACGCAGTTGGAATGTTTTCATGGCATGCTGGAAAATATCTCTAATTGCTGTCCTTTTAGTGGTTGAACGAAACAGTCAACATTTCCTTTGCCTCAAATTCGAGAGAAAATAGAAATATCTTCCTGTGATAAGGCACGTCGCCTTGTTTAAGCAATAAACTAAATATCAATCAATCAAATGGATTTATAAAGCCCTTCTTACATCAGCTGACGTCACAAAGGGCTGTAAAAAACCCCAGCCTAAAACCACAAACAGCAAGCAATGCAGGTGTAGAAGCACAGTGGCTAGGAAAAACTTCCTAAAAAGGCTGGAACCTAGGAAGAAACCTAGAGAAGAACCACGCTAACGAGGGATGGCCAGTCCTCTTCTGGCTGAGCCGGGTGGAGAGTATAACAGAACATGGCCAAGATGTTCAAATGTTCATAGATAACCAGCAGGGTCAAATAATAATAATCACAGTGGTTGTACAGTAGAGGGTGCAACAGGTCAGCACCTCAGGAGTAAATGTCAGTTGGCTTTTCATAGCCGATCATTCAGAGTATCTCTACTGCTCTTGCTGTCTCTAGAGAGTTGAAAAAAGCAGGTCTGGGAAGGGTAGCACGTCCGGTACACAGGCCAGGGTTCCATAGCCCCAGGCAGAACAGTTGAAACTGGAGCAGCAGCATGACCAGGTGGACTGAGGACAGCAAGGAGTCATCAGCCCAGGTAGTCCTGAGGCATGGTCCTAGGGCTCAGGTCCTCCTAGAGAGAGAGAGAGAGAGAGAGAGAGAGAGAGAGAGAGAGAGAGAGAGAGAGAGAGAGAGAGAGAGAGAGAGAGAGAGAGAGAGAGAGAGAGAGAGAGAGAGAGAGAGAGAGAGAGAGAGAGAGAGAGAGAGAGAGAGAGAGAGAGAGAGAGAGAGAGAGAGAGAGAGAGAGAGAGAGATGCTGATAGAAGGCGTTTGGGGATGAATTAATAGCAACCAACAAATAAATCTTGCTCTCTGCATATGCATTTAAGAGCATCTCCTACACATTTCCATACTATAGAATAACCTCTAACCCGTATAATACAGTACATGAATTTATGTTTCTCAGATCGCCTTCATGAGTAGTGAAGGTATGTTAGTGATTCATTACTACATAATTACAGTTTACATATGTTGCAGAGTGAGGCAAGCAACAGTGATATCTGAGAGCCAACACACACACACACACACACACACACACACACACACACACACACACACACACACACACACACACACACACACACACACACACACACACACACACACACAAGCCTCCCTCTCACTCACACACATAACTCCCCCCAACCTTAACCATTATCATATCAGCACAGTCGAATTGAAAAGATGAACATCAGTCATTCAGATGATATCCAGTGGGACAGGACTGGGCGGCAGTTAATGGAGTCTCCCTTGGAGGTTGGCTGGCGGGTCCCATGGGCCCCATGGGCTGGCGATCTGATGGGAGATGTCTGAGTGTCAGACATGGTGAGGGGGATGTAATCCCAGTCGTATGCACGGTTTGTCCCCTCAGGGCTGATTCCATCTATACAAGGCCACGGTCTCCTTGGCTTCACGCTCATCTCCAGTACATCTCGCCTACACTGGAGAACCTCACATTGATTTTCTGGGCCTACATTGTGTCTGCGCTACTACTCGTGTTGTGCGATGTGTTGTTGATTTGGCGGTCTGATGATTTGAGTTAGTTGGTTTAGCTGGTTGACGATTGGTTGTGTTGAATATGCCAGGCTGTCTCAATGTCAGAATTCAGACTGCATAAACTATTGTGCAAATCCTTTTGTCTCAAAGTCATCTCAGATGTTCCGATTCGTTTTTTTTGTTGTTGGTCTGTGACACGACATTGCTATTGAGTCTAGAAAGATGTAAATGGAATCCCTAAGCAACGTTTATTGGTATGATCTAATCTTCCATTTCTGCTTCCGTAGTACAACTGAAAGTGCCTCTGGGATGATGAGACATACAGGGAAAAGAGATACCTAGTCAGTTTCACAACTGAATGCATTCAACCAAAATGTGTCTTCTGCATTTAACTCAACCCCTCTGAATCCGAGAGAGGCGGGGGACTGCATTAATCGACGTCATCGGCGCCCAGGGAGCAGTTGTTGTTGGGGGTTAACTGCCATGCTTAAGATGTTTTCTACCTTGCTGGCTCTTTGATTCAAACGAGCAACCTTTCGGTTACTGGCCCAGTGCTCTTAACTGTGCTAACTCCTGCCCGCAGCATATAGACATATAGAACTATAATTGTCTATACTATATAAATAACCATGATTCTCAGCGGGATTAAATATATTGGGAACTGCTATGAGAGAAAGCATTGGAGGTCCCCATAGGGCTTACACAAAGTGTTATACATTCACACTGCGCAATGCCACCTACTGTACTGTACACACGGATCATTGGGGACAATGAGAGAATGGTCAAGGGAACCTAAATGTGATAACTGGAACCTTGCACTGAAATTACCCCATGCCCCTTTAGTTTGCCCCTGAAGAAAAGCAATTATAAAAGTCTGATGCACCTTGGTGACTAATTTCCCACCTAACAGGCATCGAAAGGCCTGGGGGGGATTTTGCAGCTCGTGCAATCGCTCCTCTCAACAATGAGGAGGAGAAAGAGGAGTGGAAACAGAGCGGGATTGGAGGGAGGGAGGGAGGGCGTCGGGCATATTAAGCATTAATATTTTACACACTCGAGCCGCCATTTGTCTCTTTCCTATTTTCCTTGGATTTAATCATCTCCACAGATGCGTCAGAGGGAGTCAGGGGCTCGCTGAAATATGCACATGTGGTGGTTATGTGTTATAAAGAGAGCTGTGTTATAAAGAGACCTGGGTTCTAAAGAGCTGCCGAGTCATTGTGATGGTTCTCTCTTTGTGATGAGGGACCGCAGGAATCACGTTCAGCACTCAGTGAGAGTTGGTCTACCATGGGAAATTGGCAATTCATAGGCAGGTCGGAAAAGCAGGTCTATGGGAGATAGGCCTACAGCCAGACATTAGTATAAGCAATGTATGTACAGTTCTTACTTCTGAAACCTCTCAATATTTCTTATATACTGATCAAAAATATACATGCAACATGTAAAGTGTTGGTCCCATGTTTCATGAGCTGAAATAAAAGATCCCAGAAATACGCACAAACAAATGTAAATCACTGTTAGTGAGCATTTCTCCTTTGCCAAGATAATCCATCAATCTGACAGGTGTGGCATATCAAGAAGCTGATTAAACAGCACGATCATTACACAGGTGCAACTTGTGCTGGGGACAATAAAAGGACACTCTAAAATGGCACCAAGTTTTGATGGAGTGTGCAATGCTGACTGCAGGAATGTCCACCAGAGCTGTTGCCACGAACGCAATTGCATTTATCGATGGCAATTTGAACGTACGCAGATATCGTGACGAGATCCTGAGGCCCATTGTCGTGCCATTCATCCACCGCCATCACCTCATGTTTCATCATGATAATGCCCCATGTCACAAGGATCTGTACACAATTCCTGGAAGTTGAAAGTGTCTCAGTTCTTCAATGGCCTGCATACTCACCAGACCATTGAGCATGTTTGGGATGTACGACAGCGTGTTCCATTTAGGGGCATTGGGAGTGGGACAACGTTCCACAGGCCTCAATCAACAGCCTGATCAACTCTATGCAAAGGAGATGAGTCGCGCTGCATGAGGCAAATGGTGGTTTTCTGATCCACGCCCCTACTTTTTATTTTAAGGGTATCTGTGACCAACAGACGCATATCTGTATTCCCAGTCATGTGAAATCCATAGATCAGGACCTAATTAATTGATTGAAATTGCCTGATTTCCTAATATGAACATAAAAGTTCCTATGTGTATTGAACATCTGTCAAAATCATTTAGCCATAAAACGTAGTTAAGCAAGAACATAAGGTTTAGCGCCTGCGGGCATAAGGTTTATTGTTTTTTTAATATTCTGTATATTTATATATTCTGTATCATTATTTTCTGTTTTTATATTCTGTCATCATCTGCCCATTATTTCAAACACACATCCTCCTACGCACAAATCCTACTCTGTGGAATCTGGAAGTGTCTTTGGACAGAAAATCCTCTTCCTTTGGCAACATCTTTACTACAACGCTGTCAGCCCTGGGTCTGGTTCCATTGCTTTCTCCTTACTTTCACTCGTCTTTTGTCAGACTGTGGTGTCAGTCACTTCTTGCAGCCGCGGGTGCCAGAGTGGGTTCTCGACGTCCCATTGTGACATCAGTGATGAGCGCCACTCCAGGTGTGCGCTGACTCCTGCACAGCTCGGCCCAGAAAGCCTTAATCTGAGCAGGGACGGGGCAGGGAGCCGGGAGCTTCGGACCATAGCCGTGTGTGCGGTTCAACGATAAGACCTTCAAATTCAGGAGCCCTCTGCTGTCTTCTTCTTCCCCTCCCTCCAATCTTGCCTCCTCCTACTTCTCTTTTATCCCTCCATCCCCACTAAGGGCAGGTGAGAACCTGACGGGATGGCTTGATGGGAGATAAATAAGCCCTGCATTTAAAGGAGTGAATTGCATTTTTCAAACCTTTTTGAAGCAGCAATTTCTGTTTTTCTCCTTGAGCTGTTCGATTAGGAAGAAAACTGCTCCATAATGGAATATTTAATCCATGAACCAAACCATTGTGAAATTAGAAACTGGGCCTCACAAATATATGGGGGGAATGAACTTGAATCTTTCTGAAAGGTACTGGATGACTGGAGGCTGCTGCTTTTTCAACTACCCAGGAAATGCTGCTTACCTATTGATCGCAGTGCAAAGTAGATTTCAGTGGGTTGTATTGTCAGCTGAAAATCCCATATATATTTGAGCTTCTGCAAATCCCTGGCTCTTTGCAACAAGGAGGTGAGAATTCATATAGGGATTCCACATCTATGATGCCACTTTTCCTTTTCCATCAATTCACATATTTCCTCTTAAATCCATGAAGGATTCATTTCAATTGCAGACTACGTAGGCATTTGGAATGGCTTTGACACTAGCTTCACATTGAATCTCTCTCAAATTCTACAGCACTAGTGCCTGTGGTTATACTGTTATGCTGTCATGTCTTTTCTTATTAAATAGAACAAAATGATACACACACAATCCCAGCTCTTACATACAGGCCACTCTTAAACCCGTCAGTGTGTGATGTAAAGGGCTCGTCTGGGAACATACACAGTACACTACAAACGTGCCCGTTTAGACAAAAACATACACGCAGCGTTCTCCTCGTTAACCTTTGGAGAGACAGCTGTGTGATTGTTTATGCTCTGTCCCTGTGTGACAGGCAACGCTCAGGGTGATAGAATACCCCATTCACACACGCACCAGACAGCCTCTGTGGTGCCATCTGGTTTCATAGAGGACTTACCCGGTAAGTATCAGTGCAAGGTGAAGAGGTAACATCCCCACATTCCCCCCCTCCCGCTCTACCCCTGACACGTTTCTGCCCCCCCCCCCCCCCCCCTCAAAATCTAGATACATGAGGTTTGAGGTTATTTATTTATCTATTCCAGCCTTCACTTGACAGACTTGACACCTTCCTACCACCAGATGGCAGTGTTAACTCGCAGCGCCTGTTTTACACCCTCTTTTTTTCTCTCTCTTGTATAAAACAAAGTAATTGCCTGCAGCACAGTTCAGAAGCTGCAGCTCCGGCTGACGCAGTTCTGGCTGGGCCCAGTCAATCCTTATTCATCACAGGAACACAGTTGCTGCTCTGAGGATGAGGGTTTTAACACGACCTGTTGACAACACCGTTTGTATGTGTATGCATGTGTGTGTGTGTGTGTGTGTGTGTGTGTGGCAGGTGAACCGTGCTGCCATCCAACCCCTTCCTCTTGATATTCATCTATCTAACAACCATTTATAATTCAAAATGAGGAAGCCAGGGATTTTTGGGGCACTCCGAGAGGGGAGTATTTTTTCCCCTGCACCACACAGCAGCAGCAGACTCTGATCGCTCCACTCGGTCTGATCAAAGCGGGAGGAAGTGTTATCGCGCCAGTGTTTGACACCTTCCACGCTTACTGCTGACAGAGAGAGGGGAAGGCCTAATTAATACAGAATTCACTATCGTTCTGCGGGGAGTCAAGTATCTAGATCGGCTCTGATTGTGGGCTATGTGGGAGAATGTGGGGGGTTGGGTTACTGGAGTTACCTGAGGAGATAGAGGATCGGGGTCACTCTAAATGGGGCTCTAGCACCGGCTCCATCAGACCCTGGCTGCGTCTCAAATGGCACCCTATTTGCTATGTATAGCACTACTTTTGACCCAGGCCCATAGGGTTCTGGTCAGAAGTAGTGCACTCGTGGCAATAGGTTACCATACGGGACGCAACCCATGTCATCCCCCACTCCATTACTGTCAAACTTCCAGCTTGTAGATAGTATGAAGAGGAGCCAAAGAGCATTAGTTACTGAGTGTGTTCAGGGGTTTTGGGCAAACATTTAGGGCATTGGGAGGAGGTATGCATGTCTGGGATTTCATAGATCTGCCCTGGCGTTAATCGGTTGGAAAAATACATTCCGGAGAGAGAAAGGTGGATGTTGTACTCTTCCAAGTCTTTTTATTGTTTTTGATGCAACTAAGGCCTAACCAGACATGACATTTAGTTTGACTGTATGTCAACAAGAATGCATGAGATCAATGCATTGTTTTCTGCAGAAACCCTATTTTGAGGAAGCAATCATTAGTTCAACAGTACTTGGACACCCATTCTCTGTAGACATTGATGTATCCAAACACACGTGTGCTTTGATTCATATACTCCACAGACCCATTCAGAAAAGGAAATTATTCAATTTCGTCATTTAGCAGACACTCTTATTCAGAGGAACTTACAGTAGTGAGTGCATACATTTTAATACCTTCTTCATACCGGTTCTCTGTGGGAATTGAATCCACAACCCTGGCGTTGCCAGCACCATGCTCTACCAACTGAGCTACGCAGGGCACAGAAGCATGCAAAAATAAGCACCATACTGAAGATAATCAGTAGCTGTCTGACTCTTGCAAAGTGACAAAACGTTTGTAGCTGTCCAATGATTTGGCTGCAGACAATGCACTATTTGATTCAATAGAATGCTGTGGTTGTCATTTATGAAGGATGCAGTACTCTGGCTTCTACAGACCAATCAACCTAGCCGAATATAAAGAAAAGAAAGCCTCAGTGGAGGTTATGTACTGTATGATGATATTTTTTCATCAAGGCTTCTGTCACTGTACACGCTGTGTGTGTTTGTGGGCATATACAGTGCAATGACTAGTGAAAACACACTGTATGTAAATGCAAGAATCCACCCACGGATGGACGCAGACATGCACGTGGTCACACTCATCCATGTCACATGTTGTAGCAAACCATGGTTATCAAGGTGAATCTCAGATCTTAGCTTGGCTGATTGAACCACTGTCAAAGTGACCAGGACCTTGATATGTCCAGAACTCTCCCACTCACAGCCAGAAAACACACAACTATGCTCTATTAAACTTACCAAATGACCATGTCTCATAGCCCCTATTAGGCCAAAGTGACTTGTGTCTCCGGTTCCCACAACAACCGGTTCAAAGATTATCTGACAAGTGAGGAAGGAAAGATAATAGGACAAATTCCAAACGCCAGGCCAATTACTGCTTTACAAATCCATCACACTGGGGACTCCCGTGGGACCTGAGCCTCACACTGTGTGCTGAATGAATGACTGGAAATCAATGGTGGCTGTGTGTTCACTGTGGTGGTATGTGGTGGTGTGGAGACATACCAGGGACGGGTTGGTGTGTTGACGTGACCTGTTTCCACCTTACCTGGTTGCACCAAAATGATCCCACCACTCAGAACGACTCGGCTCTTTCTTTGCTACCAGTGTACTAGACACAAGCCACGTCTTGGCCTCTGATGGTAGACTCAGCTAGAAATCTACCAATGGTTGATAAGATCCGTTGAATTGTTGAACTCATCCAGATTACCAGTTTGCTGGATTTCTTCTTCTTATTGAGCAATCTACCGCTGCATCAAATGTAGATTGTGTGGACACAGTGTTTACTGGCATAGTCAGTGCTACAATTGCAGGTAGAGGATGAATAAAGTGGAGTTAAGGTGTCCATGGAATTATTTATTGCGCACAACGTCAGTGATGGGTTTCCACAGAAAGAACAGGCTGTTCCTCTCTATGCTCTGCAACGTCTGGGTCAAAACACTCCAGAACAGTCTACTCAGAAACTCTATTTCATGTCTCATTCTAGCTTCTCTGACCCGCATTTCATTTATCTCCAGATGTCTCTTCAAAGGGAAAATACTTTTATTTTTGGAAGGAGAGCCATGAGAGGGCACGTCTGAATACGTGATGATTTTCCATTTTCCAATAATGTCCATTTCACATTTCTATTTTCCAACAACTCTCGGTGTAGCTTTCTTCATAGGACAAATTATTAGAAAATGTTGTAATATAATCTTTGATAATCTTTTAGTAATATAATATTTGGTCATCTTTTAGTAATCTAATCTTTGATAATATTTTAATCTGATAATACATGATTTGCCCTCTTTATCAGATAAAAACAAATGGTTTATCTCAGCAACATCAGCTCTGTGCATCACTGAAAACATAGCCACGAGAAACCTCCCCATTTAGTGAAAATATTTCAAACCCATTCCTTTGTCTCTGTGTGCCATGTGTGGTACCGGTTACATCACACATGACCGTAAAAATGATGCGGTCAGTGCCAAATTTTCACCTAACTAAACTTCCCATTTTCCTGCTACCGAATCTCATCTTAGTATTCCTGCCACCCAATGTGTTATCATTAGAATCCCATAAAGCCATTAGTTTCCCAGTGACCTTTTTCAATTAACTGCCTGAAATAACAAGGTTAATCGAGACAGTTCCTGTGTTTACTGGAAGCTCAGGTGTTTGGGAGAGGGATTTCCTACTTATCTATGCATCAGAATCATTCCGAAGGATAGGCTGGAAACCAAATGCAGAGCATGTGGCCATGCTCAACAAAACGTGTAAAAAATAAGATCAAAATAAACACTAGGTGAGGTCATAGTGACACTACCATGGATTCAAAATGAAAGACATTTTGAAAAGGGGTTTAGAATGACATGTCAATTGATTTTCATAAAAATAATGACATTATGTTCAGGCACAACTCTAATGAACATGCAATCCAAATAATCATATCTTTCAAGCCATAATATTATTAGTGAGGGTATTGGTGTGATAGTGTCACCAAGTTCATGTCACCATGCTATTTGGCTGTGTGACTCAGAACACTGTGAACACTTACATCACTGCTACTGGGTGCCATTAAAATAATTGAACTACACTGACATCACTTCTACTGGGTGCCATTAAAATAATTGAACTACACTTACATCACTGCTACTGGGTGCCATTAAAATAATTGAACTACACTTACGATCACTTTTCCCTCTTTATACTATATATACCAGTTCTGCTTCCTGTGGTCTGCTTCCTGTTGGGAGGCTGCTCTCAGAAAACCTACTTACATTTGCCATTCAAAGTGATAGAAAGACTGCAGAAAGAACCTTCGGATTACAGCCATTCATCTCTATAGAGGGTCTCAAACAGAGGTGTCATGCCCATAGGGGGCACAATGGCACATGCCCCCTCAGATTTGTCCTATTTTAAACATGGTCAGATGTTAAATTAATTAATACACTTCATTTTTAAGCCCACGTTTTATCATCATTATTTATAAAAAAATATCTGTCTGCTGTATTTTGCTGCAGAGGGGGCACACTTCTCCCGCCCCCCCTCTATCCTCAAATACTTCTTGCCACCTCTAAAATAATGGTGTCAAATATGCAGGTTGGGTTCCAAGTTTTTCCTTTCAGTTGCCTTGATGCCCGCCAGCACAAAAAGCTAAATAACAACAACACAATCACTGCATCTGTCAAAGCCGTGTATATAAACAGAAGTGGGTGTTGGCGGTGCACTTTCATTATGCTATGCCGTGCTTGGCTGAGTGACGTTTCAAAGCGTTTACATTCTGCAGGGCTGGGCCTAGAGGTTGACTGGCCTCAAGCAAGAGGTTCTTCATTTTCTCTCCACTGATAAGACCACCTAACTAGGCCTGTCTTTGCCCCTATCCAAACTATGATTATTGTCTTTTTGTCTTTCCTTTCATATTTGTGTTGAGTCTCTCTTTCCCTAATCTCTTTCTTATGTTGTTTGGTCTTGCTGTGAAGCTTCCCGGGCCCTGTGAGTGCCATGCGAACAGCAAGCTTTTGAGTGACGCCTGGCGCTGCCAACCTCACAACAGGGGGGGCGATCCTTCTCTTCCTCTTGTCACCTTTCATTGACTGGGGCGTGGATAAAGGCAGAGACTGGGAGAGGCACATCAAGGCTCTCAGAGAGGGGGGCACAGATGTTCCGTTGAAGCGCTGGCAGCCATTATCCCTCCTTTTGTTTCGGGCATCTAAAATGATGACTGAATGACACCTGACAGATGAAGCTAGCGGAATAGGAGTCTAAAGGAAATGGCGAAAAATTGCTTGTACGTTCTGCTGTGACAGTGAAAAGGTGAATCCTTCATCGAAATGTCATTTGAGATGGTGTTAATGTGTTTGGAAAAGGGTGCATGTTGTGAATAAGGGGAAATTGCTCTTTGGTGAATGATCGTGTTAAAGGAAATGTCCAGTTAAACTACATTTTTGTAGTTGACATGCAAAACGTTTTGGGAATGTAACAGGGGACTAATGAAACAAAACCAAAATATTGTTTTTGAGTGGAGTTTTCCTTTAAATGCCTGGGAACAATTTGGTGTCTTGATGTTTTTGAAACAAGTCTGGTCATGAAGACAGTAATGAACGAATACCCAGATGCATTTAAGTAATATCAGCAGGGAATCACCTATGTCTGTAGAACAAGAAGGGCCCCAAGACAAGTATGGGGTTTCATGAAGCATCTGGGAAATGTATACATGAATCACTCACATATGTCAGGTATGGAATGGAATCTCTATACAGTACAAGTGTTGTACTGAAGGAAATATTAATTTATAGCCCAGCTCAAATACAATTACTCCTTCCGTTCTCGCTGTCTGTTCATAGTGACTCATCCAGAAAGACAGGAGATAACATTAGGCTTTAGTTACCCCAACTCCTTTCAGATCAGAGGCCTTACAGGAAGGCCAGGATATACTATACCTGTAGGGAGCCACTAGAGAGAGAGATGGGACGTAGCCTTTCCTCTCTCCCTTATTGCCATGGCTCCCAGCATGCCTTGTGCCTCTGATGATGACAGATAGAACACTCGGGCGTTCTCCCTGAGGGAAACATCCGTTACCTTTCACACCAGTCACCCTGCGTCTCCGTGTCATCTGTCACCTCAGCCTCCATTAGCAACCGGCCATGCACCAAGAAGTTCTGTTTAGTTTTTCTTCGATTGAAAAAACCAACCATAAAGCCATGTGTACATGCCCCTACCTCCCTGGCAATATAAATAGGTAAATACCGGCAAGCAGTAGAACATTCTAGGTGCCGGTACTCAGCTCCAGTTAGCTCCTGGCCAAGTCAAGCACCTCTTTTTCTCCTTATGCTACACCTTGAGATAACACGTTCACTTGAAGCTTCTCAAAGCTTGGGAGTTTGGCAGCACTACAAATTCAGCTCTGAAATTTCCAAAACATGTATTCAAGGAGGTGATTAACTGAGAACACACAGGACTTGGTCAACAGTAGTTACTAATGGGATAGAAGTATTACTACCAAAAGGACAAAAAAATACTATCTTTAAAAGACGTTTGAAAATGGAACTGAATAGTCATTTCCGGTCACGACTTGCAGACTTGTTTTTGAGTTGCTGTGTGTTTTGTTGCCAACCTGTTTTGCTACCTGACAAATTTACGGTTTTTACTTTTTAATTACCGTTTATATTTTTGTTTTTTCCTACTCAACTTTTTCACTCCGGCCGCTTTATCTGGACACGATTCGTCAGGACCTCCAACAGCCGAAGCTAAGTAGTAACATTAACATGATGCCTTCTAATTGTAGTCGCTGTACTCGCCTTACGGCGAGGATAGCTGTGCTACAAGCCCAGCTTCAGACGCAATCGCTAGGCAAGGGTAATTTCAGTGTAGGAAAGGATGAGACCGCGTCTGTGCCACCAGTAAGTACAGATAGTAGTATAAATCCCCTGGCACAGTCCCCGCAGCCGGACAACTTTCTCACGGTTTCTGGAAGGAAATGCTGTAGGAACGCTCAACCGGTGTCGCTCATTCAGCCGACAGAAACTTTCAACCGGTTTTCCCCATTAAGCAGCGGGTCGGAGTCAGAGGCCGAGTCTTCTCTGGTCTCTACTCCTCCCGTTACGGGGTCTGAGACGCCGAAGCTTCCCACCATTAGCTCTGACAAATTGAAAACTCTAGTCATTGGCGACTCCATTACCCGCAGAATTAGACTTGAGAATCATCCAGCGATCATACACTGTTTACCGGGGGGCAGGGCTACCGACGTTAAGGCTAATCTGAAGATGGTGCTGGCTAAAGCTAAAACTGGCGAGTGTAGAGAGTATAGAGATATTGTTATCCACGTCGGCACCAACGATGTTAGGATGAAACAGTCAGAGATCACCAAGCGCAACATAGCTTCTGCGTGTAAATCAGCTAGAAAGATGTGTCGGCATCGAGTAATTGTCTCTGGCCCCCTCCCAGTTAGGGGGAGTGATGAGCTCTACAGCAGAGTCTCACAACTCAATCGCTGGTTGAAAACTGTTTTCTGCCCCTCCCAAAAGATAGAATTTGTAGATAATTGGCCCTCTTTCTGGGACTCACCCACAAACAGGACCAAGCCTGACCTGCTGAGGAGTGACGGACTCCATCCTAGCTGGAGGGGTGCTCTCATTTTATCTACCAACATAGACAGGGCTCTAACTCCTCTAGCTCCACAATGAAATAGGGTGCAGGCCAGGCAGCAGGCTGTTAGCCAGCCTGCCAGCATAGTGGAGTCTGCCACTAGCACAGTCAGTGTAGTCAGCTCAGCTATCACCATTGAGACCGTGTCTGTGCCTCGACCTAGGTTGGGCAAAACTAAACATGGCGGTGTTCGCCTTAGCAATCTCACTAGGATAAAGACCACCTCCATTCCTGTCATTATTGAAAGAGATCATGATACCTCACATCTCAAAATAGGGCTACTTAATGTTAGATCCCTTACTTCAAAGGCAATTATAGTCAATGAACTAATCACTGATCATAATCTTGATGTGATTGGCCTGACTGAAACATGGCTTAAGCCTGATGAATTTACTGTGTTAAATGAGGCCTCACCTCCTGGCTACACTAGTGACCATATCCCCCGTGCATCCCGCAAAGGCGGAGGTGTTGCTAACATTTACGATAGCAAATTTCAATTTACAAAAAAAAAAATGACGTTTTCGTCTTTTGAGCTTCTAGTCATGAAATCTATGCAGCCTACTCAATCACTTTTTATAGCTACTGTTTACAGGCCTCCTGGGCCATATACAGCGTTCCTCACTGAGTTCCCTGAATTCCTATCGGACCTTGTAGTCATAGCGGATAATATTCTAATCTTTGGTGACTTTAATATTCACATGGAAAAGTCCACAGACCCACTCCAAAAGGCTTTCGGAGCCATCATCGACTCAGTGGGTTTTGTCCAACATGTCTCTGGACCCACTCACTGTCACAGTCATACGCTGGACCTAGTTTTGTCCCATGGAATAAATGTTGTGGATCTTAATGTTTTTCCTCATAATCCTGGACTATCGGACCACCATTTTATTACGTTTGCAATTGCAACAAATAATCTGCTCAGACCCCAACCAAGGATCATCAAAAGTCGTGCTATAAATTCACAGACAACACAAAGATTCCTTGATGTCCTTCCAGACTCCTTCTGCCTACCCAAGGACGCCAGAGGACAAAAATCAGTTAACCACCTAACTGAGGAACTCAACTTAACCTTGCGCAATACCCTAGATGCAGTTGCACCCCTAAAAACTAAAAACATTTCTCATAAGAAACTAGCTCCCTGGTACACAGAAAATACCCGAGCTCTGAAGCAAGCTTCCAGAAAATTGGAACGGAAATGGCGCCACACCAAACTGGAAGTCTTCCGACTAGCTTGGAAAGACAGTACTGTGCAGTACCGAAGAACCCTTACTGCTGCTCGATCATCCTATTTTTCTAACTTAATTGAGGAAAATAAGAACAATCCAAAATTCCTTTTTGATACTGTCGCAAAGCTAACTAAAAAGCAGCATTCCCCAAGAGAGGATGACTTTCACTTTAGCAGTGATAAATTCATGAACTTCTTTGAGGAAAAGATTATGATTATTAGAAAGCAAATTACGGACTCTTCCTTAAATCTGCGTATTCCTTCAAAGCTCAGTTGTCCTGAGTCTGCACAACTCTGCCAGGACCTAGGATCAAGAGAGACACTCAAGTGTTTTAGTACTATATCTCTTGACACAATGATGAAAATAATCATGGCCTCTAAACCTTCAAGCTGCATACTGGACCCTATTCCAACTAAACTACTGAAAGAGCTGCTTCCTGTGCTTGGCCCTCCTATGTTGAACATAATAAACGGCTCTCTATCCACCGGATGTGTACCAAACTCACTAAAAGTGGCAGTAATAAAGCCTCTCTTGAAAAAGCCAAACCTTGACCCAGAAAATATAAAAAACTATCGGCCTATATCGAATCTTCCATTCCTCTCAAAAATTTTAGAAAAGGCTGTTGCGCAACAACTCACTGCCTTCCTGAAGACAAACAATGTATACGAAATGCTTCAGTCTGGTTTTAGACCCCATCATAGCACTGAGACGGCACTTGTGAAGGTGGTAAATGACATTTTAATGGCATCGGACCGAGGCTCTGCATCTGTCCTCGTGCTCCTAGACCTTAGTGCTGCTTTTGATACCATCGATCACCACATTCTTTTGGAGAGATTGGAAACCCAAATTGGTCTACACGGACAAGTTCTGGCCTGGTTTAGATCTTATCTGTCGGAAAGATATCAGTTTGTCTCTGTGAATGGTCTGTCCTCTGACAAATCAACTGTAAATTTCGGTGTTCCTCAAGGTTCCGTTTTAGGACCACTATTGTTTTCACTATATATTTTACCTCTTGGGGATGTTATTCGAAAACATAATGTTAACTTTCACTGCTATGCGGATGACACACAGCTGTACATTTCAATTAAACATGGTGAAGCCCCAAAATTGCCCTTGCTAGAAGAATGTGTTTCAGACATAAGGAAGTGGATGGCTGCAAACTTTCTACTTTTAAACTCGGACAAAACAGAGATGCTTGTTCTAGGTCCCAAGAAACAAAGAGATCTTCTGTTGAATCTGACAATTAATCTTAATGGTTGTACAGTCATCTCAAATAAAACTGTGAAGGACCTCGGCGTTACTCTGGACCCTGATCTCTCTTTTGAAGAACATATCAAGACCATTTCAAGGACAGCTTTTTTCCATCTACGTAACATTGCAAAAATCAGGAACTTTCTGTCCAAAAATGATGCAGAAAAATTAATCCATGCTTTTGTCACTTCCAGGTTAGACTACTGCAATGCTCTACTTTCCGGCTACCCGGATAAAGCACTAAATAAACTTCAGTTAGTGCTAAATACGGCTGCTAGAATCCTGACTAGAACCAAAAAATTTGATCATATTACTCCAGTGCTAGCCTCTCTACACTGGCTTCCTGTCAAAGCAAGGGCTGATTTCAAGGTTTTACTGCTAACCTACAAAGCATTACATGGGCTTGCTCCTATCTATCTCTCTGATTTGGTCCTGCCGTACATACCTACACGTACGCTACGGTCACAAGACGCAGGCCTCCTAATTGTCCCTAGAATTTTTAAGCAAACAGCTGGAGGCAGGGCTTTCTCCTATAGAGCTCCATTTTTATGGAACGGTCTGCCTACCCATGTCAGAGACGCAAACTCGGTCTCAACCTTTAAGTCTTTACTGAAGACTCATCTCTTCAGTGGGTCATATGATTGAGTGTAGTCTGGCCCAGGAGTGGGAGGGTGAACGGAAAGGCTCTGGAGCAACGAACCACCCTTGCTGTCTCTGCCTGGCCGGTTCCCCTCTTTCCACTGGGATTCTCTGCCTCTAACCCTATTACAGGGGCTGAGTCACTGGCTTTACTGGGGCTCTCTCATGCCGTCCCTGGAGGGGGTGCGTCACCTGAGTGGGTTGAGTCACTGATGTGGTCATCCTGTCTGGGTTGGCGCCCCCCCCCCCCCCCCCCCCCCCTTAAGTTGTGCCGTGGCGGAGGTCTTTGTGGGCTATACTCAGCCTTGTCTCAGGATGGTATGTTGGTGGTTGAAGATATCCCTCTAGTGATGTGGGGGCTGTGCTTTGGCAAAGTGGGTGGGGTTATATCCTTCCTGTTTGGCCCTGTCCGGGGGTGTCCTCGGAGTGGGCCACAGTGTCTCCTGACCCCTCCTGTCTCAGCCTCCAGTATTTATGCTGCAGTAGTTTATGTGTCGGGGGGCTAGGGTCAGTTTGTTATATCTGGAGTACTTCTCCTGTCCTATTCGGTGTCCTGTGTGAATCTAAGTGTGCGTTCTCTAATTCTCTCCTTCTCTCTTTCTCTCTCTCGGAGGACCTGAGCCCTAGGACCATGCCCCAGGACTACCTGACATGATGACTCCTTGCTGTCCCCAGTCCACCTGGCTGTGCTGCTGCTCCAGTTTCAACTGTTCTGCCTTATTATTATTCGACCATGCTGATCATTTATGAACATTTGAACATCTTGGCCATGTTCTGTTATAATCTCCACCCGGCACAGCCAGAAGAGGACTGGCCATCCCACATATGCTCTCTCTAATTCTCTCTTTCTTTCTCTCTCTCGGAGGACCTGAGCCCTAGGACCATGCCCCAGGAATACCTGACATGATGACTCCTTGCTGTCCCCAGTCCACCTGACTGTGCTGCTGCTCCAGTTTCAACTATTCTGCCTTATTATTATTCGACCATGCTGGTCATTTATGAACATTTGAACATCTTGACCATGTTTTGTTATAATCTCCACCCGGCACAGCCAGAAGAGGACTGGCCACCCCACATAGCCTGGTTCCTCTCTAGGTTTCTTCCTAGGTTTTGGCCTTTCTAGGGAGTTTTTCCTAGCCACCGTGCTTCTTCACCTGCATTGCTTGCTGTTTGGGGTTTTAGGCTGGGTTTCTGTACAGCACTTTGAGATATCAGCTGATGTACGAAGGGCTATATAAAATAAATTTGATTTGATTTGATTTGATTTGAATAGGACAGGATATAGTGAAAGATTTCTTTACCCTGTGCTACCAAAACAGAAGCTATACAGGTCCATCGTGGATTTTTATCTACTTAGTGACAAAGGAAAGTGATAACCTTATCACTGTTTCCAGATATTTGTTCTCATTTGCCGGGTCTCATCCATGGCACGTCTGTCAGGCTAGCTGTAATAATGGGCTTTGCAGAAGGGAAAGCAGTCTGGCTGGTTGTCTGAAATCTACAGCACTGGTAAATCTGTTGTCTTGACCGAGTTACTTGTTCATTTGTGTATCATACCTCTATATTATGTGCTATTTAGATTGTTAGTATTGTAATGTCCATCTGGTAGTGGACATCAGGACATGTCAGAAGCGAGCTACAATATGTTTAGCTTGAAATTGTTTTCTGTACATTTATTTATAGAAAATAGTCTACATATCCACTTAGTCACGGACAATTCCACAAGTGCATGCATATACTCTCAATTTGTCATAAAAAACGGGCAAAAAAAACTATTTTCCATTTTAGGACATCATGAGTGTTCTTTTTGATGGGCTGAGAGAAGGGCTTCAGTGGAGCGGTAGTTTGCCAATTGAAGCTCAAAACAGGGTAGCGTTGAGCAGCTCCATTAGCAAACTCCACCTCAAAGATCAATTTTGCTAAATCAATTAGAATACTCTGTGCCCGTCGGTTTCCAAGTAGTAATCTTAATATTTCTCAAATAAGATTGCGTTTGTGCAAATCAACAACATACACCCAATTCATAATTATTCCATTATCAACGCTGTGGTTGTTAACTGGAGAACAATGGATTTCACAAGCAGCAGAGAAGCAGGAGAGAGAGTTTAAACTCAAAATGAACTCAATCTATATTTTGTTATTGTTTTTGTATTTTGCGTTACCACGATGTGGCCGGTGACACTTTGCTTCCTGAAAGTCCAATATCTAGAAAACTCCACTGCTGACATGCAAAACATTGTGGGACTGTATCAACAGTGGACAAAAAAAATACAAAAATATGTTTTTTTTGTGTTTTTTCCCTTTAAAGCCGCTCCAACTCAATATTCTGAGCCCCTTTGGCTTCTATGTATTATACTGTATGGCAGAAATTCAATACCCCCTCAGTTACTGAATGTTTTTAAACAGAGTCAAGTGTCTGCATCCCAAATGCTACCCTATTCCTTGTATATAGAACTACTTTTGACCTGAGCCCTAAGGTCCCTAGTCAAAAGTAGTGCACTCAGGTAATAGAGAGCCATTTGGGACTCACATAAATGTATCCGTGTCTACCGCCACTCTCCCTCTGACTTTGGTCATAAACGATGGAGGTCACAAATGAAAAATATTATTTCAGTTTTTCCACATTGCTATTCTTTGATGCAACAACTTGAAGTGGGGTCCACACATTGCTTTTTGCTTTCTGTTATTTTGTCGGGTGCAGTTTCAGGCCGATGATAACAAGCTGGGAGCTTGGTTCTGCACTGCCCATTTTGGAGTAAGTGCACCTGGTTTTGATGTGAACCGCCAGAACAACAAGTCATTTTGTTGTTCTGGTTCACCGAACACACCATTCTCTATGCTCGCTAGTTGGCCCCAGTGGGGTGGGGGGGGGGGGACCTTTGTCTGCTGCACGAAAATAGATACATTCAATCATGACTACAAACTCTCCATTGAATCTTTTAGCATCTTGTGTATTATGGAGAAATGGCACCACTAGGCAAAGATAACAGAGAAGCAACCAATTTTAATATTTGATTGATCAATCCTCTGAGTGTGTGTGTGCGTGCTGACGAGTGTGTGTGTTTGCTGACGAGTGTGTGTGTGTGTGTGCTGACGAGTGTGTGTGCATGTGAGTGCTGATGAAATCACTTCCCACCACATAATGTTGTTTGCCTCCTTTTTCCCCTCCCCTGCTGCAGACACATCAGCACAGCACAGTAATGTATAGGTATGCCCCCCCCCCCCCCCACACACACACACATACATACACACACACATACATACATTTGAAGTCGGAACTTTACATACACCTTAGCCAAATACATTTGAACTCAGTTTTTCACAATTCCTGACATTTAATCCCAGTAAAAATCCCCTGTTTTAGGTCAGTTAGGATCACCACATTATTTTAAGAATGTGAAATGTCAGAATAATAGTAGAGAGAATTATTTATTTCAGCTTTTATTTCTTTCATCACATTCCCAGTGGGTCAGAAGTTTACATACACTCAATTAGTATTTGGTAGCATTGCCTAACTTGGGTCAAACGTTTCGGGGAGCCTTCCACAAGCTTCCCACAAAAAGTTGGGTGAATTTTGGCCCATTCCTCCTGACAGAGCGGGTGTAACTGAGTCAGGTTTGTAGGCCTCCTTGCTCGCACACAATTTTTCAGTTCTGCTCACAAATGTTCTATAGGATTGAGGTCAGGGTTTGTGATGGCCACTCCAATAACATTACTTTGTTGTTCTTAAGCCATTTTGTCACAACTTTGGAAATATGCTTGGGGTCATTGTCCATTTGGAAGACCCATTTGCGACCAAGCTTTAACTTCCTGATTGATTTCTTGAGATGTTGCTTCAATATATCCACATAATTTTCCTACCTCATGATGCCATCTATTTTGTGAAGTGCACCAGTCCCTCCTGCAACAAAGCACCCCCACAACATGATGCTGCCATCCCCATGCTTCACGGTTGGGATGGTGTTCTTTGGCTTGCAAGCCTCGCCCTTTTTCCTCCAAACATAACAATGATCATTATGAGAAACAGTTCTATTTTTGTTTCATCAGACCAGAGGACATTTCTCCAAAAACTACGATCTTTGTCCCCAATGTGCAGTTGCAAACCGTAGTCTGGCTTTTTTTATGGCAATTTTGGAGCAGTGGCTTCTTCCTTGCTGAATGGCCTATCAGGATATGTCGATATAGGACTTGTTTTACTGTGGATATAGATACTTTTGTACCTGTTTCCTCCAGCATCTTCACAAGGTCCTTTGCTGTTGTTCTAGGATTGATTTGCACTTTTCGCATGACAGCTGCGTGATCCCATTGTGTTTATACGTGTGTACTATTGTTTGTACAGATGAACGTGGTACCTTCAGGCGTTTGGAAATTGCTCCCAAGGATGAACCAGTCTATAATTTTTTTTCTGAGGATTTCTTTTGATTTTCCCATGATGTCAAGCAAAGAGGCACTGAGTTTGAAGGTAGGCCTTGAAATACATCCACAAGTACACCTCCAATTGACTCAAATTATGTCAATTAGCCTATCAGAAGCTTCTAAAGCCATGACATCATTTTCTGGAATTTTTCAAGCTGTTGAAAGGCACAGTCAACTTAGTGTATGTAAACTTCTGATCCACTGGAATTGTGATACAGTGAATTATAAGTGAAATAATCCATCTGTAAACAATTGTTGGGAAAATTACTTGTGTCTTGCACAAAGTAGATGTCCTAACCAACTTGCCAAAACCATAGTTTGTTAACAAGACATTTGTGGAGTAGTGAAAAACGAGTTTTAATGACCCAAACCTAAGTGTATGTAAACTTCCGACTTCAACTGTACATACACATATAACACTCCCCCCAAATAGCTTTCCACACTGCAGCCCCCAATCGGCAATGTTTAATGCTATGTGATGGCAAACTGACGACAAAGTGCTCTCATTGGAAGAGGGAGGGAGGGAGTTGGCCTGTAAGTCAACCATTCAAACAAGTTGAAGAAGAGCTCCCCTCTGGTTGTTAGTGGTGGGGAGGCTACCTCTCATGCACTCTGCTTGTCCTTGAAAGAAAGACGGTGCCTCAGATGAGAGCAGATTGAATTGAAGCGCCTTCAGAATTGAAGCGTTGCCTGTGTACATCAGCACATTCACCGTGTTAGGTTTTGTTTAGGTAGAACTGTCAGTTTCAATCTTTGGGTTTTTCGTCTGCATTGATTTCTATTTAATGGCTGAGGTAAATAGAACCGTTCAACTCATTGTTTGTGATGCCCCTGTGCTTTGTATATGAACTAATATGAAAGGGAATTGATTTTCTTTGGACACCATTTTCAATGTATTCTAAAAGGCCTGTCTGGTCATTGCTCTGATTCAACTATTTGAAGATGGTGTAGAAAGCCTGAGTTTTTGCTGCTCACATCGACTGATCATTTAAAAGTGCCTGCAAGAGCTTGGGTTAAAAGGGGTTGGAGGCAGTCAAATTAAATTGGGCTTTGGATAAGAATTTAAAGGGATACTTCCTGGTCAGGTCACACTTGCATTGATTCAGTTTATTAGACAATGATGCAATCCTGTACTGCACAGAATTGCACTGCACTATTGGCTTTCCCAAATGGCTTCCTGTGGTCAAAAGTAGTGCACTATAAAGGGATTAGTGTGCCCTGTTGGACACACCCTATGGGTTCCTCTGTATCAGATGAACACAGTCATTCCTATGAGCTATATGGTTCTTCCTCTTGTCTACAGGCCTATAGCTTTTTGAGTGATTGGACTCCTTAAAGTGGTGGGAGTTGATAGCCTTTAAATGTCAATAAAATGTACCCTTCACTGTGACACATTTTTATGAGATGGCTATTATTTGTCAATCCTCGCAAAACATCACATAATTTCCAGATCCGTGGGTGAATCGAAGCGTGTTAGGAGGAAGAAACCTGTGACACAGGTAGCAAGGTTACAAATCATCCCTGTTGGCTAGAAAGAAAGACTGGGTGATGCAATTCTTTTCTTTCTTACTTATTGTCGAGAATATTGCAAGGCAGGTGTGAAAACTTTCAACTGTATCTTGGCCTGTTCACCACTTCCAACTCTCTATTCTATACCACATCCAACTCTATATTCTCTACCACTTGCAGCTATCTATTCTCTACCACTTCCAGCTCTCTATTCTATACCACTTCCAACTCTCTATTCTATACCACTTCCTACTCTCTATTTTCTACCACTTCTAGCTCTCTATTCTATACCACTTCCAACTCTCTATTCTATACCACTTCCAACTCTCTATTTTCTACCACTTCTAGCTCTCTATTCTATACCACTTCCAACTCTCTATTCTATATCTCTAATCTATACCACTTCTTGCTCTCTATTCTCTACCACTTCCAGCTATCTATTCTATTCCACTTCCAACTCTCTATTCTATACCCCTTCCAGCTCTCTATTCTCTACCACTTCCAACTCTCTATTCTATACCACTTCCAACTCTCTATTTTCTACCACTTCTAGCTCTCTATTCTATACCCCTTCCAACTCTCTATTCTATACCACTTCCAACTCTATTCTAATCTACTCTAATCTAAAATTAATCAACCAATCAAACAGAGGAACAAACCATCAGAAAAGAGAGCAGAAGGTGCATCTCCAACTCCGCTCCTCTACACTACAGAGACTCTAAATACACTGATCATCAGTCTAACCCCAAATATACATCAGCTTAGTGTTGCCTCATTACTATAGCACCTGCTATTTACTGTAGTTGGTGCTAGACATATATGTTGATCCAACACAAAACAATGGTGTGAACAAAAGCTTGCTGTGTTGTGATGTGTTGCGGCTTGGCAGTGTACAGCAGTGTGAACATCCTCGTTAATTCTCTCATCATATTAACCCCTCCATTAATCATTGGGTGTCGTCTGTGAACAAAGCACATTAATCAAACCACCCCAACAGGGTCAAAACAACAGGGGAACAAACAGTAGAGTTGTGCTGTTCACGGCGCTCCTCTGCTCCCACACAGCACAGCGGTCCTCTCCTTGGTCCCTAGATGGAGGGAGGAGAGGGAGGTATGGATGGAGGGAGGGAGGAAACTTAAATAGAACTGTATACAGTATGTATTGGTAATAGGGAGGCGGGGTACAGCAGATGGAGAGGAGAAGAGGAACACAGCACGGCTGGCTGGGCTCAGTCGCCTCTGGTCTGACATAAATAAAAGACGGTTATGGTGACATAAAATAAGCTCGCTTCACATGTGAAACTACCAGAAGGGTTGTTTTGCTTTTGGGGGGGAGGGGGGGAAGTGGGCCGTGGTCGCAGGGCATAAACAAATAAAGAAGGACTTCTTTCCTTTCTGCAAGTAGGAAAATTATTCTGCACACACACACACAAACACACATATGCACACGCACACATGCAGACGCCCCCTCAAAGTCACTGTAGTCTCTCTATTATTTTCCCAAACACACTTCTGCACTCAAACACAAAAAAACAGCCGCCCCCAACATCACTGTTACCTCTGCAACACACACACACACACACACGCTCCCTGTTATCTTGCTCGTCCTTGTTTCTGTGTGAAACATTTCCCTCTTTTCTGACTCACTGCACCGAGAGTGTACCAGCTGAATGCCCAAGTGTGTGATCATGGCGTAACGTGAAGCAAGGAATGGCGGGAAGCATCAGCAAGTTCTTAATTAGGCTTTGAAAGAAAGACAGAATGCCTGCCAACATATTTAAACAGGGCTGCAGATGGTGCGTTTGAGATTGGTTTGCTGCTACCCTGAGAGCTTGATCTAAACCAAGTTGACCTAGATTTGAAGGGTGTTAAACATTGTCCACCATTCTACTGTTATGTGAACAAACAATACAAACAGACCATAATAACCTGTAGTATTGTGTAACTTCCTGTTGGAATTGGAAGAGACAAATGCCTGTGAGTGAATCACACTAAAAGTATTTGATTTATTTGTCATTTTCCAACAGGAAATCTCTTGAGATGCACCATCTCGTTTTCAAGAGTGTCCAAATATTTTTTTTTATGTACTTAGTAACAAGAATAATATGGCAACTACTGTCTAATAAAATGTACAATAAAACAATAATGATAATAAAAGTTAATTAACAGTATACAAAAGTTATACAACTACTAATAGGCCTACGACTAATAAAACAAATTACCTATAATATATACATACATACAGTACTTACATAAATATTTATAAATATCTTCACAAGGCGATGTTTCCATTAGTTAAAACCCAAACCGTTTGTTCTAAAGATATGAAAAAGGTCTTTCTTAAATTCACTGTGATTTTAATGCCCTGATTTCTATAGGCAAATTATTCCAGTCTGTTGGGCCTTTGTATCCTAACGATCTTACTCCAACCTTATGATGTACCCTTGGACTTTGCAATTACTTCTGTTGTTGAAAGGAGCAGTGTGAGTCTTGTAAAGTTAAGTGTTCCTTAAAATATACAGGGAAAGTTAAGTTGATACATTTGAAATAAATTAGTACCAATGCAGCTGTCTGCTGTTTGGGAGCCAATTTAGTGTTTCAGACATTGTGCATTGATGTGTGTTTTATAATGGCATCCAATAATTAATCTGCAAAGATTTTTGTAAATGTAAAGTCTTGGGTTGTGTTTTGATAGATGATGTCATTGTCACGCCCTGTCCATAGAGCGGCTTTTATTCTCTATTTTGGGTAGGCCAGGGTGTGACTAGGGTGGGCGTTCTAGTTTCTTTATTTCTATGTTTTCTGTATCTATGTTTTGGCCAAGTATGGTTCTCAATCAGGGACAGCTATCTATCGTTGTGTCTGATTGGGGATCATACTTAGGCAGCCTTTTTTCCTTTGTATTTTGTGGGTAGTTATCTTTGTTAGTGGCACTATAGCCCTTGTAAGCTTCACGGTCGTTTCTTTCTTTCTTGCTTTGTTGGCGACATTTATATTAAATAAAGGAAAATGTATGCTCACCACGCTGCACCTTGGTCCGGTCATTTCCAGGAAGACGCCTGTGACAGTCACCATAGTCTAGGATAGGAAGCAGCAGTTGGGCTACTGGGGTCTTTATATTGGATACAGTTAAATAATGTTTAGATGTGTGTAGTAACCTAAGCTTACAGTTTTTCTAATATAATCCATATGCTTTCCAAAAGATAATTCCGAATCAAACCCAGATATTTCAAACTATCAACACTTTCAATCATTGTTCACTTTTTGAATTGCCAACTGTGGAGTTTATTCGTTGCAGTGTACCAAGCATCATGATATAGGATTTAGTTTGATTTAGTTTGATTTAAAACCAAATTATTAGCTATAATTTGTTTTTGTAAAACATTAAAATCACATTGGAGAGTTGCATGTATCTACAAAACATTTGAACCTGGTGTATAGATTACTGCATCATCAGTGTTTAAGTGACCATGTCTATTCTGACATTCGAGGCAATTCATTAATGAACATAGAGAAAAGAAGGGGGCCAATACTGAACCTTGAGATACACCTCTACTGAGTCCAAGAAGTTGTGATTTGTGTCCTTCCTTGAAAACCCATTGTTTTCCATTGCTAAGATATGCATGGATCCAGTTTAATGATCCGTTAGTAAAACCAGTGTTTTGAAGTTTTCCCAGTAAGATAGATCAACTATATAAAATGCTTTTGATAAATCAATCAATATGGTAGCAGTTAGTTTGCCTTGGTCAGATGAATAATTTCCATCAGTAAGTTTCACTAACGCTGTAGTGGTAGAACATTTGGGCCTAAATCGAGATTGAAAGGGTGAAATTTCTCAAATATTTTTTGTCTAAGGAGTTTCCACCTTTTACGGAGAGGGGTCACTCGGGCACACTAGGGCACATACAGAAGATATTTCTCCAGTCGTTAAAGACACGTTGAATAGATTTGCTCGAGGGTACATTATAAAATTAGCAGACCATTTTTATACATTTGGGTTCCAGTCCATCTAGGCCAGCTCATTTATTAATATGTATTTCATTGAGGAGAGGCAGTATATCAGTTTTTTTTTTTATCTGTCTAAAGTTAAATGTCTGATTTGGGATGTTGGTCTCCTGTTTCCATGTATACCTAGCATTGATGGAATTGCTGGTGAAATTATTATTTGAGGTAACAGATATATGAGAAGAGTTGATTAAACACATCAGCTATATCTGCTGTCTCTTGAATAACACAGGTCATTCAGGATTATTTACTGAATATGTTGATTATTTGACCTATTTAAAACGGGTGTATTTCCAGAACCAGATCTTTTCAATTATTTGTAAGACTATCCATATAGAAGGAAAGGAGGCTTTTTCTATTTCTTAATTTTCTATGAGACTCCCAGTCAGTTGGATCTTGTGTTCTTCGGTACTTACAGTGTAACATTTTTACATTGTCTTAAATGAATACATTTGAGTGGTGCTTTAGGTATCTTCATTTTCCAAACATCGTAGATGATGGAATGATCACTGAAACCGTCTGGAAGAACATCTGCATTTGTAATCCTGTCAGGGCGTGTCACCAAGAGCCAATCAAGCAATGTCCCATTATGTGGATTGACCCTCGTTGGTTCAGTAAAATACATATTTCCAATAGTTTTCCTATCCTTATAACAGAGGATGTATCTAGCCAAGTCTTAGTAAAGTCCCCTAAAATAAACTATTCATTCGACCAATGCATTGAATTAACAGTAGTGATAATGTTTATGGAGTCCACTGGGGAATTGAGTGTAAATGTGACCAATCATCAATGAGTTGTTCTCATGTAGAGTTATTTTAACAAATAGAGTAAACCTTAAAATTCTAAAGGGACATCTCAGGTGAAATCTTCATAAACAGTAATTTATCGAGGACATAGGTTGCTACTCCCCCACCTCAAGTGCACCTATCAATTCTATATAATACGTAGACCTGGATTTGTAACCATGTCTCTGTAATTATTAATATCTGAGGATTAGGAGTTTCTACCCATGCTCTGAGCATGTATGTTTTGGGTACCAGGCTACGAATGTTTGCATGTATAATTTCCAAGCATTTTAGTACTCTGTTAGTCTATCTGAACTAGACGTGAGTAAATAATAACACGTTTAATTCAACAAAATGAATGCATCGCTTGACAGCAGATGATGTTCAGGAGGTGTCTTATCTGATTAAGTTCAGATGCTGCAGGGCTTGCAGACCTTCGTGCTCTCTAAAAATAGATCTCTAGCTGAGCTCCCGGGATTTGCTCAGCTCTGTTCTGGAGCTCTGTTGTAGTTCTGTTGGATGGGAGCTGTGGGTGCTCTCCTGGATGCTACTGTAGCAATACTCTCCCTTTTTGGTAGATGGCTTGGGTTTGCTTATCCTTTTCTCAGGCTGCTTGTGTTTTCAAGGGGGTTTTGGGTGTTGCGTTGCCTTGGCTTAGAGTCCCTTTTGAGGTTGCTCATGGTTGGTTGGTCTTCTGATGTCACTATGATTGCCTAACCTTCTTTCCAAAGCGGTGTCCTTCAGAACCTTTGCAAAGGCTCTCTTCCCTTCTCTGTTAATGTGGATGTGATCTTGAAGAATGTCCTTGTGATGTGCTATGTGCACAGTCGGAATCAGAGCACAGTTATGACTCTCTGATGTATATATGTTCTGGGAAGAAGAGTGGAGACAATGATTTTGGCTCTGGCGTAGGCCTGTGTGGCTGTTAAAGCCATCCGGGTCGGAGCCTTGGCTACATCCACCCTGCCTGTGCTGAGATTATTTGTCCCTGTGTGGAGAATTATGTGGGTCGGTGTTCCGTCTCTGCTCTGCCAGGAATCTAAGGGCAGACTGCGTAGCTGGGCACCAGCTCTTCCTCACTCGTCTCCTTGGGAACAGCCGTCTTCCATCAAGGTATTTTCCGTTGTAGTCACACTGGATGACAATGTTTGTCCTCTGTCTGTTGCTCTGGCTGTGTGCTGCTGTTGTGGGTGGTGTCTGGATTGATGGTCTCCATGGGGCAGGGGTTGAGAATGTGTGTTAGTGGAGGGGATGTTGGATGTGTGGCTGTCAATGCAGGGTGTTGCGCGAGTGTCAGTGGTCGGTGTGATGTATGTGTGATTGTCAGGTGTGGTGGGTGTGGGTTTTGGAGAGGTTGTGGGTCAGTGTGTTTGTGTATGTGCGTGGGTGTCTGTCTTCAGGGTGGAGAGCAGGATGGTCCTCATCTCTTCCAGCTGTCTCTCCAGGGACTGGCTGTTCTACTCCCTCCTGATGAGTTCCTCTATCGTGCGGTTCAGCTCCATCTGCAGATCCTGGTTTGCCACTTCAACCTGCCTTACAGCATGGCACATCTGATGTATCTGTGCTGTTAGCTGGTTGCAGGTCTCTAGGTCAGGTCTGGTTGCTGGAGTTGCTGGAGATGGACTTTTCATTGAAGATGGTGTAGTCTCTCTGTTGTTCAGCCAGGCTGTCTTTCAGAGCGTTAACTCTGGGGGAGTGGAATGAGGAGGTGGGGAGTGGTATCCTGTTGTTGTTTCTGATGTTGACACATCTTCATGGGTAGCCTTCACTGCTCCTCCTGTTTAAAGTGCTCTGTGGACGTTTTAAGTGTTGGGAACGTCCTTTTGAACTCTTCCACGCTGCTCTCAGGACCATTTTTGCTCCATTGTTATAAATGTTCACTTCAGTCTCCCTGTTTTCCCTCCACAGGGATTTGTCTGCCTTTGCAGACGCCACCCTGCCTGGTATAGGGTAGATCAGCAGTGATGGGAGAGTTCCAGGCTGTAGGGTGAAGAAGAGCAGGTTGCATCTCACTCTCCTCTCTTCAGGTCCACTGAAGTCAATCAAAAGCGTCTCTGAGTTGTCTCTCAGGGTCTTCTCTTTCACTTGCTTCTTTGCTGTTGTAATATATTTAGGGTATTTCATTTAGACCCCCGTATTTTCAAATGATGCACCTGGGTCTGCATGGCTGGCTATAACCTAGGTAAAAAAATAACAAGGTTAAGACAACATCATAATTCCACGCGGAAGCATTAGAAAAATAAACACATTCATAGGACTAGCACTATTGATAACTACTAGCGCCGTTGCTAACTAGCAATGCTGGTCCCATGAATTGCGAAGAGTTACGGGAAATTATAACCCTGTTGCCTTAACCTTGTAATCTCCTACCTAGGCTATAGTCCCAGTTGGTTTTAGATAGAACATTGCGGCCCCACCCGCCTGTTGGGAAAACAACCTGTGGTTACCTAGGTTACCCCATTGTCTCACAGCTAAAACCTAACATTTTTCAAACCCGATTTTCTTGTTGTCTGCTTGTTTTAGTTAATTACAAAACTTAATTTAAATAAAAGTAAAACATGTTTTATATTGTAGTGCTTCCCTCATGCGCCTTTTCATGACGTTGCCAGCAGCAACGTGGGTGCTAGCTAGCTACTGGCAAGAACATTAAGCTTCCCAGACCCAACAACACTAATAAACGTGCTATACAGCTACAAGTAGTTAGTGGAGTAACAAATGAACTATACTAAAGTTAAATGTCTTAACTGTGATGAAATGTTTCCCACACACATACAGTGTCAAGAAAAAGTATGTGAACCCTTTGGAAATACCTGGATTTCTGCATAAATTGGTCCTACAATTTTATCTGACTTCATCTAGGTCACAACAATAGACAAACACAGTCTGCTTAAACTAATTACATACATACAATTATACGTTTTCATGTCTTTATTGAACACCCTGTGTAAACATTCACAGTGCTGGGTGGAAAAAGTATGTGACCCTTGGATTTAATAACTGGTTGACCCTCCTTTGGCATCAATAATCTTAACCAAATGTTTTCTGTAGTTGCGGATGAGACCTGCGCAATGGTCAGGACAAAATTTGGAACATTCCTCTTTACGAAACCGTTTCAGTTCAGCAATATTCTTGGGATGTCTGGTGTGAACTGCTCTCTTGAGGTCATGCCACAGCATCTCAATTGGGTTGAGGTCAGGATGTATTTTCTTCTGCTGAAGCCATTCTGTTGTTGATTTACGTCTGTGTTTTGGGTCGTTGTCCTATTGCATCACCCAACTTTGCTGAGCTTCAGTTGGCGGACAGATAGCCTATCATTCTCCTGCAAAATGTCTTGATAAACTTGGGAATTCATTTTTCCATCAATGGCCCTGAGGCAGCAAAGCAGCCCAGAACCATGATGATCCCTCCACCAAACCTTACAATTGGGATGAGGTTTTGATATTGGTGTGCTGTGCCTTTTTTTCTCCACACATAGTGTTGTGTGTTCATTCCAAACAATTCAACTGTAGTTTCATCTGTCCACAGAATATTTTGCCAGTAGCGCTGTGGAACATCAAGGTGCACTTGTGCAAACTTCAGACGTGCAGCAATATTTTTTTTGGACAGCAGTGGCTTCTTCTGTGGTGTCCTCCCATGAACACCATTCTTGTTTAGTATTTTACGTATCGTAGACTCGTCAACAGAGAAGCTAGCATGTTCCGGAGATTTCTGTAAGTCTTTAACTGACACTCTAGGATTCTTCTGAACCTCATTAAGCATTCTGTGCTGCGCTCTTGCAGTCATTTTTGCAGGATGGCCACTCCAAGGGAGAGTAGCAACAGTGCTGAACTTTCTCCATTTATAGACAATTTGTCTTACCGTGGACTGATGAACATCAAGCCTTTTAGAGATACTTTTGTAACCCTTTCCAGCTTTATGCAAGTCAGCAATTCTCAATCTTAGGTCTTCTGAGATCTCCTTTGTTTGAGGCATGGTTCACATCAGGCAATGCTTCTTGTGAATAGCAAACTCAAATTTTGTGAATGTTTTTACAGGGCAAGGCAGCTCTAACCAACATATCCAATCTCTTTTCACTGATTGGACTCCAGGTTAGCTGACTCCTGACTCCAATTAGTTTTTGGAGAAGTCATTAGCCTAGGGGTTCACATACTTTTTCCAACCTACACTGTGAATGTTTAAATTATGTATTCAATATAGACAAGAAAATTACAATAATTTGTGTGCTATTAGTTTAATTAAGCACACTATGTTTGTCTATTGTTGTGACTTAGATGAAGATCAGGTCAAATTTGATGACCAATTTATGCAGAAATCCAGGTAATTCCAAAGGGTTCACATACTTTTTCTTGCCACCGTAGCTACGTGTGGCCTACTTGGACACGGGTCCCCACATTTCCCACTCTCCCACGCCGAATAGCCTGAAGACACAGGGCTCTTCTCACAGGCTCTGTTTCCCTAATTGGGAGCTTTGCTAACCGTAGCTTGGGATTTTTGACCTCGTTACAGGTTCAAGTCCAGGCTCTTGCTGGGCCATTCAAGGACTTTCAGAGACTAGCCCCGAAGCCACTTCTGCATTGTCTTAGCTGTGTGATTAGGGTTGTTGTCCTGTTGGAAGGTGAACCTTCACCCCAGTCTGAGGTCGTGAGCCCTCTAGAGCAGGTTGTCATCAAGGATCTTCCTGTAATTTGCTCTGTTAATCTTTCCCTTGATCCTGACTAGTCTCCCAGACTCTGCCGCTGAAAAACATTCCCACAGCATGATGCTGCCTCCGCCATGCTTCAACGTAGGGATGGTGCAAGGTTTCCTCCAGACATGACGCTTGGCATTGAGGCCAAAGGGTTAAATCTTGATTTCATCAGACCAGGGAATTTGGCAAACTCCAAGCGGGCTGTCATGTGCATTCTAATGAGGAGTGGCTTCCGTATGGCCACTCTACCATAAAGGCCTGATTGGTGGAGTTCTGCGAAGATGGTTGTCCTTCTGGAAGGTTCTCCCATCTCCACAGAGGAACTTTGGAGCTCTGTCAGAGTGACCATTGGGTTCTTGGTCACCTCCCTGACCAAGGCCGCACTGTCAACTGTGGGACCTTATATAGACAGGTGTGTGCCTTTCCAAATCATGTTCAATCAATTGAATTTACCACAGCTGGACTCCAATCAAGTTGTAGAAACATTTCAAGGATGATCAATGGTAACAGGATGCCCCTGAGCTTAATTTCGATTCACATAGCAAAGGGTCTCAATACTTATGAATACTTATGTATTCATTATTATTACGTGAATGTCAACTTGAATGTCCTTCATTATGACATCAGCATGTGTTCAACATGTGTTCCGAGCTTGTTTTTTAATATTTTGCTAATGTTAATAGCACATTAGCTTTCTGGATTTTTCTTCTTTTTTTTTCTTTAAGGTTCTTGGTCTCACCGTCTCTGCTTCTGCCTCTGAGGTTTATGGTTTTATGACAGCTATTGTTTTTTGTATTCGGAAAAAAAAATGAACAATTCTCACAATTTTCAAGATCTTTTTCAGGAGCTCATGTTGCTTGCTGCCAGTTGCCTAGCAACAAAATTGTATGATGGTTTCAAAGTAATCCTGAGAAATGATTGCTTGTTGAGGAGCCCATTAACTGATTAGCTTGCATTAAGAAAACCACTGAGGTCCACTAGTGGCTTTCAGTTTGCCTGAAGCATACCTATGGCATTGAGAGAGGAGGCAGAAAAACTTGCTGAAGTGCAGAAGCACCTTAGGGGAGAGAGATTCCACTTACTCACCATCCCCAGATGGACAGAACCAGAGCCCATTAAATGTATTAAATGATAAAGGTTTAATCTAAGGGAGAAAGCCACCTCCTCTAGAATATTATGTGAAACCTTAGACTGGAGCTCAGGTGGTGAAGAGAGGAAGAGAAAGTTGGATACCTCGTAACCTCAACCTGGATTAATGGGAACCGAGGGGCAGCCTCACTCATCAATGTAGTCAAGCAACGTTGCATGCTGACGTAAGATCCGGTTATGAATGTAACCGTAGTTATCTGAAGGAACAGAGTGAGACATGACTAGAGTGATGGAAAGAGAGCCTATAAAAAGTAGGCTGAGCTCACAAACTTTCATGACATCTCCCCCTGAACCCCAATGGATATGTACAGTACAGCATGTTGGTGTCAGAAGTTGTAATGAGAAAATGCACCTCCATATCCACCTCCGTGATACAGTACATTCCACTGTTAGACGTATAAACCCTCTGCTGGGATGCTAATTTACTTTGCATAATAGTAACCTGTTTCTTTATTAAAGAACCAAAGGTTTGACCAGAGGCGAGGCCACGACTTTTAATTGTATCTCCACTACACCAGTTAATGTTAGTCATTTTTTTTGCTCTCCCTGGAATGTACACATCTTGTACGATACTTTCCTCCCCTGCTTGTGCTGATCCCTTTGTGTGAAGGTTATGAACCACTGGGAAAGTATATAAGAACATTTTTACTTGAGCAAGAGTTAGAGAAGCCCAAGCTTTTACACCTCCCTTATGCATGTGACCCACAAGGCTTCTGGCAGCGTTGAGATACACGGTAGCTGAAGGTCAGAGTGGGCTTATCAAAAGGCAACTGTAGACTAGTTCAGAGAAAGATACTTCATAGCATTGGGCCACTGTTGCCTCCTCTTGTTCCTACTTTTTGACAAGTCTCTCAGAATCGACTGTGGATAATTGAAATGTTCTATTCAGGTCATGTCAAAATATGCTTGAATAAACTATTTACCATCTTCCGATTCATTTCAAATCTGGCTGAAACATTCCATTCTCTTCAGTGTGCTTCACTCAGTTTATGGAATGCAGAAAATCCTTGTCCTTGGCATCTCTTTTTCCTTTGAGGAAAGAGCCAAAGGAATAACCATTTACAATGTGCTGAGTGATGAGGTATTTACACATATGCAAACGGAGGACATTTTTGGTGAAAGGCTTGTAGTAAGTTATGACTTCTATCCAATTCATCAAGCTACTAGTTTTGTTTGGTTGATGTATTTTTCTGCATCCGGCATGACAAACATGTTACAGTTGTATACACAGATGCAAAATAGACTAATCAATGCATGCATTTGCACTTTTCGGAGTGTGATTTAGCAGCCTGCAAGAAACATCTCACAAATTGTCCACCTGCTTACTTTTTTACCTGATAAATATACTGTATTGTCCACTGTACAAAATATTTAGGCTGAGCTCCACAAAGTAATAGACAAAGTCTGATTTTATGAATATTAGCTATTGGTCATCACTGAAATGACATTAATTGGTCAAAACGATTATCTGGGTGTCTTGGGTACAATCTCCACCAATACTCATGTTCATTTTCCCCCAGGTTAGTTCCTTGCAAGAGCTAGCTATAGCACTAATGTAGGCAATACCAACACCTGTAAGACTACGTTTACACAGGCAGCCCAATTCTGAACTTGCTTTTCACTAATTGGTGTTTTGACCGATCACATCAGATCTTAAATAATTGACTCCTGTTTAAATCCCAGAGAGAGAGAGAGAGAGTGAGAGAGAAATAGAGAGAGAAAGAGAGAGGGAGCTGTGTTTGTGAGGTAAAATCTCTTTCATTGGCACATCAAAATAAAGCACAATCAGACAAATATAAGCATTTTAAAGCAAAATCTTTCGAATTGATCATATGTAATAAAAATAGTAAGACTATGCATGGGCAATTAAATTGATCAGTAAAGACAGAAGTGAATGGCATGACAGAGGAATGAGGTCAGCCGTGTACATGGGGAAAGATTGTGTGTAGACAGAATACAGGACTAAGATAGTATTGCTTTCCATACATACTTCAAGTCTTACATTATACGGTATATCCACTGCTGAAAAGTGGTACATTTATGCCGATTTTGTATATTGTTGGTCATGTGGTGTCAACCTGTTATGCTCTCAAAGCTACTCTGTGGGGATTGTGGGGAGTGGGCAGGATCTATCTAGACTTCAGAGGGAACTAAACTTCTCTTTCTATTCCACCCTCTCTCAGAAGACAAATGACAACCTCAGTCTTGGAGTTCATACGGTGTCCTTTGCGACCGCAGAGACGCATTGCCTTGACTCAGTTTGGGAGTGATTACATTTGCGTTTTGTGCTGTGTGTCAATGAACAAATGTGTGTCATTCATTTCTGTGGCTGGCCGATGGCAATTTCCGCTGTGGTGGATAACTTCTGGTAATGAAGCGATCCGTTGGACTATGGGATCGTAGGCTAAGGCACATTAGCATTGAATACCAAAGCTTATGCGTGTGGGCCTGTGTGGCTCAATTGGTAAAGCATGGCATTTGCAAAGGAAGGATCATGGATTTGATTACTGCTGGGGCCATCCATACAAAAATGCATGCACGCACTACTGTAAGTTCCTTTGGAACAATGTGACTGCCAAATGGCATACATATAGTGTATATTTGTAAAGTATCTTGTCTGTTCTATGTGGCTATCAGAGAAATACATTCTGGCATTTTAAATGTGATGAATACCAACATTGAATGTTCTGGATAGTGTATATCAAATGTCAATAGTCAGTCCATGCTTAATTATTGCCAATACTATAATAACCTTGGTGCATTTTATTACTGTAAAGGATTTCATTCATCTTTGTTGATATTGATCAACACAAGTGTATGGTATTTTCATGGATTGACAGGTAAGGAGAGCTACAAAGTGTAAAACAACTGATGAATTGGAATGATCTTTTCCATCCAAAGAGTGTAAAAGAAGTATAATTTCTGACAGTTCTTTTAATAGATTCAGCTTGCTTTTATTTACTTGACTGATAGTGTAGGACGTATATTTGAGTTAGCACAATTATAAATTAAACAATAACTTTAAATATCTGTGAATTTCATATTTAATATGAAAAAGTACAAGACAATCTAAATGTAGGAGTAAATAGTATTATTATTAGTTCGTACTATTGCCATTGTCTGTCCTTCATTCAAAAAATCCTTATCGCTGGTAGACAAATTCTTTACCCACAGTCTACTCTAGTAATCCTCAAACAATTCAAGTACTTGGTGGTTAAATGCTTTATCCGGCACACTGAGAAGATCCTACATTAGAGTCCTAAATTTGAATACCTTGTTTTGAGTACCTTGTTTTGAATACCTTGTTTTGAATACCTCGCATGATTGTTAAAGTAACGTGTTTGTTGTTTTGAGTGTTAGTGTGTGTTGGTTGTTAGCAGAGTCGTTCCCACATTTGTGTAAATGTGCCAAGTCTTCCCATTTCTGTCAAATGCTGAAATACATTTGCACCCACTCACCACATTTGAGGAGGATCACACGTTATGTTGTGGCAAAACATGTAAAATATTCAATAGGATTTCACAGGCAAAAGCCATTCCGAACTAGTAAAGGATGCAGTTGTATGTGACAGATTTTTAGATGGGGTGAAAGAAAACATCCCGGTCGGGACATTAGTACTAGTTTCCCCTGTAAAGGCATAACAGAAAATCCACTGCTTTCTGACATGTCAATCGTGGTATTTTGCTTTAGCATAACATATTGATGTGTCGTAGTCACCTCTACACAAAGTATGCAGCACAATTATTTAGTGAATGCTCGGGATGTCTGCTTGTGTCAGTGACACATTTCTAGAATCGATTAAGCGCCTTAAAGGACACATGACCCCAATTGATCACAGTAGGCCACACATCAACCTACCCGGTACTCTCTATTACACCTAGCATGTTTCAGAAATATTTAGCCTGGCAATGTTGTGATGCCCTCTATATAATATACAGCAACACATTCATTCCCAGGGGTCTTCACGACTCCACCCTATACCCACGTAACCACATAGACCTATGAGTTTGACTTGTAAACGGTATAATTTCCTACGACCTACTCTCAAGCTGAAAAAGGGCACCATTCCATTACCGTGCATTGAGAGCTTAGCTGGCTGGAGAAGACGTGTTGATGTTGCCTCTGGCAAGACAGGTATTATGGACACTTTGATCTGTTACTCCTACTCCATTCACAACCTTGTCCTGGTAGTATGGTAATGCTGTACACTGAAGTTGCTTCACATTAAAATAGTATTCATATTGTGTACAGTAATTTCTGAGAAGACCTGGGGCCTGTGGGTACTTGTGCCGCAATGTTAAAATCAACCACATATTCCTTGACTATTCATTGATGTCTGTTTTCAGTGCAGCCACCAATAACTTTGATGATCAATCAAACTGGCTGATAAAAAGTTAAGAATCATCTTAGTCTAATTTGTATTTTTCATTTACCCTATCAATATTTGATTGTTGTTGATCATGATGCACCTGCAAGCCATTTGTGGGATTGGAAACAAAATGTCAGCTACTGCAGTAGACCTCCCTACAATAGCACCGCCCTCGAGGCAATAGCACCGCCCTCGTTCGCATGGCGCTACATAGGGTTCTGCGGACAGCCCAGTACATTACTGTGGCTGAGCTCCCTGCCATCCAGGACCTCTATATCAGGCGCTGTGAAATAAAAGGCCTGGAAAATCATTAAATACCCCAACCACCCAAGCCATAGACAATTTTCTCTGCTGCCTCACAGCAAGAGGTACTGGTGCATCAAGTCTGACACCAACAGGCTCTTGAACAGCTTCTATCCCCAAGCAATACGACCGATAAATAGCTAACAAAATAACTACACGGACCGAGTTTACCTTGTATCTTATTGACCTTTTTATTTCTATACACTTGCATATTTGCACTTGCATCTCTATGTCATGTACTGTCATGTTGTCTTGTCTCTGTCCTTTCCCTTCACCCTGTCTCCCTCTGCTGGTCGTGTTAGGTTACCTTTTCTCCCCCGCTTTCCCCCAGCTGTCCCTTGTCTCCTCTAACTACCCATTCACCCCGTTCCCCACCTGTTCCCTTTTTTCCCTCTGATTAGGTCCCAATATCTCTCTCTGTTTCTGCTCCTGTCCTTGTCGGATTCTTGTTTGTTTGTGTCATTCATGCCTGAACCAGACTGTCGTCATGTTTGCTGTAACCTTGTCCTGTCCTGTCGGAATCTGCCGGTCCATCTGAGCCTACCTATGTTTGGTAATTAAAGAAGCTCTGTTTAAGTTGATTCGCTTTTGGGTCCTCATTCACGCACCGTAACAGAAGAATCCGACCAAGAATGGACCCAGCGACTTCGGATCCTCTCCACTCAGCCGTCGAGATCCAGGGAGCGATGCTAGGCAGACACAAGCAGGAATTGTCTGCTGCTCGACATGCCGTTGAGACCCTGGCCACCCAAGTCTCCAACCTCACAGAACAGGTTCACCATCTCCGCCTCGATCCACCGGCCACTTCCAGGGCTTTCGAATCTCCGGAGCCCAGAATCAATAACCCGCCGTGTTACTCTGGGGAGCCCACTGAATGCCGCTCGTTCCTCACCCAGTGTGATATTGTGTTTTCTCTCCAGCCCAACACTTACTCCAGGAGCACTGCTCGTGTCGCCTACGTCATATCTCTCCTTATTGGACGGGCTCGTGAGTGGGGCACGGCAATCTGGGAGGCAAGGGCTGAGTGTACTAACCAGTATCAAGACTTTAAGGAGGAGATGATACGGGTTTTTGATCGATCTGTTTTTGGGGAGGAGGCTTCCAGGGCCCTGTCTTCCCTATGTCAAGGCAATCGATCCATAACAGACTACTCTATTGAGTTTCGCACTCTTGCTGTCTCCAGTGGCTGGAACGAGCCGGCCTTGCTCGCTCGTCTTCTGGAGGGTTTCCGCGCAGAGGTAAAGGATGAGATTCTCTCCCGGGAGGTTCCTTCCAGCGTGGATTCCTTGATTGAACTCGCTATTCGCATTGAGCGACGGGTTGACCTTCGTCACCGAGCTCGTGGAAAGGAGCTCGCGCTCTCCGTCGCCTCCCTCTCCGCATCACTACCATCTTCCTCTGCCGGCTCGGGTGCTGAGCCCATGCAGCTGGGAGGTATCCGCATCTCGACTGAGGAGAGGGAACGGAGAATCACCAACCGCCTCTGTCTCTATTGCGGTTCCGCTGGTCATTTTGTCACTTCATGTCCAGTAAAAGGCCAGAGCTCGTCAGTAAGCGGAGGGCTACTGGTGAGCGCTACTACTCCTGTCTCTCCTTCAAGATCCTGCACTACCTTGTCGGTCCATCTACGCTGGACCGGTTCGTCAGCTTCCTGCAGTGCCTTAATAGACTCTGGGGCGGAGGGCTGTTTTATGGACGAGACCTGGGCTCGGGAACATGACATTCCTCTCAGACAGTTAAAGGAGCCCACGGCCTTGTTCGCCCTGGATGGTAGTCCTCTCCCCAGGATTCAGCGTGAGACGCTACCTTTAACCCTCACTGTTTCTGGTAATCATAGTGAAACCATTTCTTTTTTAATTTTTCGTTCACCTTTTACACCTGTTGTTTTGGGCCATCCCTGGCTAGTTTGTCATAATCCTTCCATTAATTGGTCTAGTAATTCTATCCTCTCCTGGAACGTCTCTTGTCATGTGAAATGTTTAATGTCTGCTATCCCTCCTGTTTCCTCTGTCTCTTCTTCACAGGAGGAGCCTGGTGATTTGACAGGGGTGCCGGAGGAATATCACGATCTGCGCACGGTGTTCAGTCGGTCCAGGGCCACCTCTCTTCCTCCACACCGGTCGTATGATTGTAGTATTGATCTCCTTCCGGGAACCACCCCCCCCCGGGGTAGACTATACTCTCTGTCGGCTCCCGAACGTAAGGCTCTCGAAGATTATTTGTCTGTAGCTCTTGACGCCGGTACCATAGTCCCCTCCTCCTCTCCCGCCGGAGCAGGGTTTTTTTTTGTCAAGAAGAAGGACGGGTCTCTGCGCCCCTGCATAGATTATCGAGGGCTGAATGACATAACAGTGAAGAATCGTTATCCGCTTCCTCTTATGTCTTCAGCCTTCGAGATCCTGCAGGGAGCCAGGTTTTTCACTAAGTTGGACCTTCGTAACGCTTACCATCTCGTGCGCATCAGGGAGGGGGACGAGTGGAAGACGGCGTTTAACACTCCGTTAGGGCACTTTGAATACCGGGTTCTTCCTTTCGGCCTCGCTAACGCTCCAGCTGTCTTTCAGGCATTAGTCAATGATGTCCTGAGAGACATGCTGAACATCTTTGTTTTCGTTTACCTTGACGATATCCTGATTTTTTCACCGTCACTCCAGATTCATGTTCAGCACGTTCGACGTGTCCTCCAGCGCCTTTTAGAGAATTGTCTTTTTGTGAAGGCTGAGAAGTGCACTTTTCATGCCTCCTCCGTCACATTTCTCGGTTCTGTTATTTCCGCTGAAGGCATTAAGATGGATCCCGCTAAGGTCCAAGCTGTCATTGATTGGCCCGTCCCTAAGTCACGCGTCGAGCTGCAGCGCTTTCTCGGCTTCGCGAACTTCTATCGTCGTTTCATCCGTAATTTCGGTCAGGTGGCAGCTCCTCTCACAGCCCTTACTTCTGTCAAGACGTGCTTTAAGTGGTCCGTTTCCGCCCAGGGAGCTTTTGATCTCCTCAAGAATCGTTTTACATCCGCTCCTATCCTTGTTACACCTGACGTCTCTAGACAGTTCGTTGTCGAGGTTGACGCGTCAGAGGTGGGAGTGGGAGCCATCCTTTCTCAGCGCTCCCTCTCTGACGACAAGGTCCACCCATGCGCGTATTTTTCTCATCGCCTGTCGCCGTCGGAACGTAACTATGATGTGGGTAACCGCGAACTGCTCGCCATCCGGTTAGCCCTAGGCGAATGGCGACAGTGGTTGGAGGGGGCGACCGTTCCTTTTGTCGTTTGGACTGACCATAGGAACCTTGAGTACATCCGTTCTGCCAAACGACTTAATGCGCGTCAGGCGCGTTGGGCGCTGTTTTTCGCTCGTTTCGAGTTCGTGATTTCTTATCGTCCGGGCTCTAAGAACACCAAGCCTGATGCTTTGTCTCGTCTCTTCAGTTCTTCAGTAGCCTCCACTGACCCCGAGGGGATTCTCCCTGAGGGGCGTGTTGTCGGGTTGACTGTCTGGGGAATTGAGAGGCAGGTAAAGCAAGCACTCACTCAAACTCCGTCGCCGCGCGCTTGTCCTAGGAACCTTCTTTTCGTTCCCGTTCCTACTCGTCTGGCCGTTCTTCAGTGGGCTCACTCTGCCAAGTTAGCCGGCCACCCTGGCGTTCGGGGTACGCTTGCTTCCATTCGCCAGCGTTTCTGGTGGCCGCTTCCTATTCCCTCTCGACCGTGGTCTCACATCGCCTTAGATTTTGTCACCGGACTGCCTTCGTCAGCGGGGAAGACTGTTATTCTTACGGTTGTCGATAGGTTCTCTAAGGCGGCTCATTTCATTCCCCTTGCTAAGCTTCCTTCTGCTAAAGAGACGGCACAAATCATCATCGAGAATGTTTTCAGAATTCATGGCCTTCCGTCAGACGTCGTTTCGGACAGAGGTCCGCAATTCACGTCTCAATTTTGGAGGGAGTTTTGCCGTTTGATTGGGGCTTCCGTCAGTCTCTCTTCCGGCTTTCACCCCCAGTCTAACGGTCAAGCAGAACGGGCCAATCAGACTATTGGTCGCATCTTACGCAGTCTTTCTTTTCGCAACCCTGCGTCTTGGTCAGAACAGCTCCCCTGGGCAGAATACGCCCACAACTCGCTTCCTTCGTCTGCGACTGGGCTATCTCCTTTTCAGAGTAGCCTCGGGTACCAGCCTCCGTTGTTCTCATCTCAGTTCGCCGAGTCCAGCGTCCCCTCCGCTCAGGCTTTTGTCCAACGTTGCGAGCGCACCTGGAAGAGGGTCAGGTCTGCACTTTGCCGTTATAGGGCGCAGACTGTGAGAGCTGCTAATAAGCGTAGAACTAAGAGCCCTAGATATTGTCGCGGTCAGAGTTTGGCTCTCCACTCAGAACCTTCCCCTTAAGACGGCTTCTCGCAAGTTGACCCCGCGGTTCATTGGTCCATTCCGTATCTCTCAGGTCATTAATCCTGTCGCAGTGCGACTTCTTCTTCCGCGATATCTTCGTCGCGTCCACCCGGTCTTCCATGTCTCCTGTGTTAAGCCCGTTCTTCGCGCCCCCGCTCGTCTCCCCCCCCCCCCCCCCATCCTTGTCGAGGGCGCACCTATCTACAGGGTCCGTAAAATCTTGGACATGCGTCCTCGGGGCCGTGGTCATCAGTACCTAGTTGACTGGGAGGGGTACGGTCCTGAGGAGAGGAGTTGGGTTCCCTCTCGGGACGTGCTGGACCGTGCGCTGATTGATGATTTCCTCCGTTGCCGCCAGGTTTCCTCCTCGAGTGCGCCAGGAGGCGCTCGGTGAGTGGGGGGGTACTGTCATGTACTGTCATGTTGTCTTGTCTCTGTCCTTTCCCTTCACCCTGTCTCCCTCTGCTGGTCGTGTTAGGTTACCTTTTCTCCCCCGCTTTCCCCCAGCTGTCCCTTGTCTCCTCTAACTACCCATTCACCCCGTTCCCCACCTGTTCCCTTTTTTCCCTCTGATTAGGTCCCAATATCTCTCTCTGTTTCTGCTCCTGTCCTTGTCGGATTCTTGTTTGTTTGTGTCATTCATGCCTGAACCAGACTGTCGTCATGTTTGCTGTAACCTTGTCCTGTCCTGTCGGAATCTGCCGGTCCATCTGAGCCTACCTATGTTTGGTAATTAAAGAAGCTCTGTTTAAGTTGATTCGCTTTTGGGTCCTCATTCACGCACCGTAACACTCTATGCACACTCACAGGTCTCATCACACTGGCACACACTGTCACTCCAACACACACACAAACACTCCATCATCTGCTCACTCACACATAATATGCTCATACATTTATACTGACTCTATAATCCCGCACACCCACTCACATACAAGCTGGTGATACTCTGATTATCTTATATCCTGTTGCCTAGCCACCTTACATACATATCTACCTCCATCACTTCAGTATCCCTGCATGTACATTTGGTATTGGAACAGACTTTTTAGATATTTGCTGTGTATAGTATGCTTACTTACTTACTTTATTGTTTTCATATTTCTTATTCTTATTTCTCGTTTTCTTTCTTCAAGTAATACATTGTTATTGATTATTGAATTGTTGGGCTTTGAGTTTGCAAGAAAGGCATTTCACTGTGCATGTGACATTTCACTGTGCATGTTAAAACTGGAAACTAGGTCTTTCTGAATCTCATCAGGGCTGGTGCAAGAAATATGGCACTCTTAATCGTCAGTGTGTCTGACAGGTGGTAATCACCAGGAATAGTTAGGTAGTGCAGCTCTCCTCTACCATTATAATCCATGTAAGTGGCTTTATCTGGATGGTATCTGGAGCAATCAGACACTTTTGGGACCCTTCCAATCATCCTAAAATGCTAACAGCTATCCACTTGATGCGCCCAAGTGTGTGCGCTCGCTAGCACTGTAGAATACAAGTATAGCTTTAGTTAGAAATGTACTTCCTTTGTTATGTTGAGACTAGTTTTTCTTGTAAGTGAAAGGTGGAATGTTCCCTGACCCATAATCTTGCCACAATCGTTGCCTTACTTTTTACAATTACCCAACCATAAACAGAAAAACAAACAACTCTAAAATGAAAAGTTGAATCGGTGAAGTAATTCAAGTAGTTCATGGTTGAACCAACATAAGAAGAATCCTGCAGGGCGATTCTACATCATTGGGCAGAATGCCCTATCCAGCCAATTAAGGCAAGATGTGTTTGCTGTGTGTGAGATAATACAGAGAATCCCCCTGCTACCCAATTAGAGAAGAGCCCTCCCACTTCAAGCAAGTCCAAAAAGCTAACTTGAGACAATAACAACTGCTTAACCTGATGGCGTCTCCATTGAGAAATAGTAATTCTACAAACCTACCACCCTGATTTCCTTTGGCTCCTTGCAATTTGACTTCAACCAGTAGAAAGGAATTAGCACCAGTAAACATGACTTGAGCAATTCAAATGTTAATGTTTAGTTTTCTCCCCACAGACGCATCACTATTTTCCGAAACAACAAGAAACAATAATCTGTGTAATCATACATTTTTTTGCTCAAACCAACCATTGGTCACAAGGAAAATAAAAAGGGAGTACTTTTTTCAAGTATGGCACATCAGACCTGTATTTTTATCTTCCTCCCAATGTGATGTCTGTTGATCTTGGCAAAGTGTTTTCATCTTTGGACAAATTGATAATGGAAAAATAATGTCAGGCTTCATTTGACTTGGGCCCACGCACCACTCTCGCCAGCTGCCCCCCCTTTAAATAGACACAGCCTCCGCTGAGCCAAAGGCCCGCTTATGAACAATGGATATAGGCATTTACAGGGTTTAGTTCCAAAGGGCATTTGGGCCATTCGATGCGTGATCAAGGCACTCAATATTATTTTAGGGGAGCCAAACGCTCACTCAATATGCTTTATTGATTGTGTAAACGAACATGAACAAATCTAATGATCAAAACGATTAGATTCCAAGGACATCATCTGGAAGTCGACAGATCCTAGCACCGGTACCAGGAAGTAGTGGAAAGATTCAACAGAATATTTGAATCAAATGGATACCAATTGGGCTGTTGCTTTATATTTTTCCTATTTTCACAATTGTGTATTAATATGCATGTGTGAATTGGAAATGTCATTTTTTGGGGATATCCCAATTCTCCCTGAGACACCCTCGGAGAGTGGGGTCACAGCCAGGGTCTGCCATTACCATCAGCAATTAGGGTGAAGTTCCTTGCTCAAGGCACATCAAGAGATTTTTCAACTTGTTGGCTCAGGAATTTGAGCAAGCAACCTTTCAGTTACTGGCCCAATGCTTTAACCGCTAGGCTACCGGTCATTTGCAATTCTCCAATATACATCTACACTCATTACATTGCTTTTGGATCATATTAGGATTTGTATATCGCTGTCACTATCTATCTATGATCTTTCTGTACTCTGATGCGGTGGCATGATCACCGCATCATTCTGACATTTATCCGGCTCAGGTAGTTCCGACATTGCCTCAACATTCCGCAGCCGTTACTTAGTAATTCACATTTTCTCCAGGGTTTGCTGTCACAGGGTGAAACACAGGGCTGTAAAGTACCCCGCCCTGTGTGATGGCTCATCATAGGCTGACGCACGCACGCACACACACACACACACACGCGCACACGCACACACACACGCACACGCACACGCACGCACACACACACACACACACACACACACACACACACACACACACACACACACACACACACACACACACACACACACACACACACACGCACACACACACACACACACCTCTGATCCTTGTTGTCCTGTAATCTGCTGACTCGTCACATTCCCCGTCAACCTGCGAGCCCCAGTACTTTCTCCACAATCAATCCATCAGATTCCATTTAGCATAGCTTCCCCTGCTGCAAAGAACGGACAACCATGTCAATGTGTGCATAAGTGTATTTCATTTGAGCTGAAATTTCCTAAGGACTGTAGCTCTAATGTTAATCCTTTGTTCCTTCCAAAATAAGCAATTTTATTGTAATGCTTAAGTCAGGGTGTGGAGGCTAATTACAACAGGAACATAATCAATGAGAAAGGAACTAAATAAATCAACTCCAATTAGCTTAATTTAGAGTTGCATTGCTATCTATCTCAATGGACAATGTACTGAATGTAACAATCTTGATGGACTATAATACTATAGTTCAAGAGGCATAGATGTTTTGTGGGATATTTTACTTTGTATTGAATTTAAGTTTAAGAATAAATACTGTGAGATGTGGGCATGACTGGCCATATAGACAAATATGTGGCAATTTATTGTAGCTTCCACTGAACATTGCAAAGTAGTAATTTGCAGTAATTTAAGAAAGCCATTAACATGTACATGGTCTGAGTTTTGTACTGTTTCTATGTCCTCATGTCAGAAAGCTCTATCAAAACGTTTTACAGAAATGAGATAGGTTGGAGAAATTACTGAAAATGATAGACATTTTGTCTTAATGGCAAACATATGGCCAGAAACAGCTTCTAATAATGTGCATTTCTTTTTCACATTATTGTTATTATTGTTATAATAAAAGAGAGCGTAGCATTTTGTCTTTTGGATGTTTGCACTGAGAGGACTAGAGATGTGGGGAGTGAGCTCTGTCATCCCTCCTTGGTGTGGACTGCAAGTAAACCCAAACATAAACCCCGTACACAAGGCAAACATCATGTAACAACAGGTGACCGAGACGAGACCTTGAGTGAATCATATGCATTTTGCTGTCACTAGGGACTCAAAGGATTTTCTTGAAATAGAAAAAAATATATTTTATATAAACATCAAATATAACACAATATACAAACATACAGTATCTTACAAAACAATATAACAAATAAAACAAACTTTATATACAGGGGTATAAATGTTTAAACAAAACTACATAAGGCTTCCCAGGAATTTAGAGTGCGCTTTTACTTTTTTCAGATTATGTAGCATTTTCGAATAAAATTCAAGTTCAATGTTGCATGTCCGTATATAATATTTACCGACTTCCTCGCCTTGGGTTTCTTTCATCAACAAAGTGAGAGGTCTGAATAACATTTGGACGTCTGTGGTGGTGGGAACATTGTGAATTCAAGCGTGGCTCGGTGCAGTATAACACAGCACGACAGACCAGAGGTTACCTCATTGACATCACTTAATATAATAGATGCAGGTTTTGTTTTTATGAAATGGACACCAAGGGTTAATAAATGGCTGTGTTCTTCTGGTTACTAACATCAACAGTCACCCATCATTAATATGGATTGAGAGGTTAATAGGCTTGGGGTTGGATATCAGGGGATTGAAATGAAACTTGCATGGGTAGAAATTATATGCAGTACTTAGCCTGCCAATGTAAGCTGCCAATCTTTCAATCTTTATCTACACATTGCTTCTGGAAGGTACTTAAACGAACAGCTTTTATCAAACCTTACACAACATGAAAACATCCACGTGACCGTGATAAGGTAATGTAGCGATGTAGGGAGAGAGTATAATTTGTCTTATGTTGTAAATGTATGTCCCCGTGGCAATAAACAGAAGATCTTTATTTTCTTCCCTATCTTAGGATCTTTTCTAATATGAAAGCGATGTAGCATATCAAGATGTGTCTTTAGCTTGTTTGGCAAGGATCTGGCCTTGTCCGTGACTACAGTACAGATGAAATCAAACCAAAGATTACATGGTTCCGATTCCAAAATTCAACCTTTTCATCAAAGTGAAAAACAGTTTTTCCCTTTTTCTCTCAGTAGGTCTACATACAATATTTTTTTACATCCATACTTTTTCTCTAAGTATAGTTCTGATTAAAACCACTTATAGTGGTGAAACCTGGGACATTATTCAATTTGCAATGCCCTTCTCTAAAGAGCTAGAAGTCACAAGCATGCAGATACTAAAGTAAGTATCCTCCACAAACTGCTGTGTGGTACAGTTTCCCATTGCGTGAGCGACATGAAATGGATTTGGTAAAAAAAAAAGGAGAGCACGTTAGCACATCAGGAGATTGAGTGGCCCCTATGAGAAAGCCTGCCCTCGGGGTGTGAGACTTCTGAAGAGGTTAGTGTCTGTCGGCTGAACTAAGCTTTGTCTTTCACAAAAAAAAGGAAGAGGAGTCAAATTTAAAACCAAAGTGAGACCTCTCAGAGGGGACTGTAAAAGCTGCAGCAGAACAAGCTAGTGTTGTAATGACAAACTGATTCATAACTTACATTTTTTTTGTGTGGTGATATGAGCCAACTGTACTAAGAAATGGTACACTACACAGGAAGTACAATGACATATAAGTAATGACGTATAAGTAATGTCACTGCAAGTGACATGTACATGATCAGTGTTGGTGACATATAGTATAACCACAATAGTTAAATATCACTTAAAAATCGCTATATATTCTAATAAGATCATGATGCAATTCTAAATGTCTATTACTGTAAATTGCAGTTATCATGTTCCAATCGGTAATTTTTCCCAGTAAAGTTGCACTGAACTGTAATCCGGGCCTAATCCTATTTTAATCCATGCATGTAGAGCATGGTATTTGGTAGGAAGTGGATTGCGGCAGAGGTCCAAACAAATATTTACTGGGTAATACATGCATTTCGTCTTCTGCCAAGGCACAACTGGAAACGGAATGAAAAACAAAGCCACAGAGTCATGCTAATTCGCTGACTACCCCACTGTAAAGCAGGCCAGGGTGCCCGGTATCGCCAAGTAACCCTCCATTATTGTAATTAATTCATGTTTCCTTGGGCATAAACTCATTGTGAGGAGGGTTGCTTTGTAATAATATACAAAGCTTTAGCTTTCACTTTGGCTTTCACGGTAATATAAATTGTAATTATAAAATGTAACACTGTAAGAACAACGGATCAGTGATGGCCTTCATCTTTGAAATACAACATGTATATCGATTTGCTTTTATCAGAATATGGTCATTGATGAAGATGCAGTTACCCAGAGTGGCTTGACGTTCAGTGATATATATTGAATTAATTTGTGCTTGCCACAGCAACACACATACTTTTATATATTTCTTTAATTCCATTTCTATGTCATCCTCCAGTGAACCAAGCCTTGGGCGGCAGGTAACCTAGTGGTTATAGCGTTGGGCCAGTAAACGAAAGGTTGCTGGATTGAATCCCTGAGCTGACAAGGTAAAACCTGTTGTTCTGCCCCTGAGCAAGGCAGTTAACCCCCTGTTCCCCGGTAGGCTGTTATTGTAAATAAGACTGTGTACTTGCAGTTTTTTGGGATTGCTTACACACTAAAATGAAAAGTAGTACACTATTAGCAAAACCTTCAGCCCATATTTGCAGTATAAGCACATTGTCAACCTCACACTTGTTGCAAAACTCTACACACAGTGATTTGCAAAACACTAAACACACTTAACATACATTACACACAAAAATCTATCATGAAGTCACGTCCTTGCAATACCAAAGCACTGACTGTCAAATTACCACACCGTCCAACCAGTTGGTTCAACACAGTCATCAGGTGTGCAAACACACGTTTGCTTAATTATAGACACACCAATCAGGTGTATGAGCACTATAAAAAGCAGCAGGTGAGTTCATCGGTCTTCAAGCACAATGGAAAGAGTCAGAGAAAGAGTAAGACGAGGAGGAGGACGAGGAGGACGAGGAGGACGAGGAGGACGAGGAGAACGAGGAGGACGAGGAGGACGAGGAGAACGAGGAGGAGAACAAGGAGAATGAGGAGGAGGAGGAAGGGGAAGAAGAGGAAGACAAGAAGGTGCTCAAAGAGGACCGAATCTGACAAATGAGATCCGCGCAACACTGGTTGACCACGTTGTCAACCACGGCCTGACGCTGAGGGAGGCTGGACTGGGAGTACAGCCAAATCTAAGCCGATATACAGTGGCAAGTGTGATGAGAACATTTAGACTGGAAAATAGGTATTGTAAAAATATCATCATATCAAAAACGTCTGCACGGTTTCAGTAACTGCTTACAGTGCTGTATTCTATGCACTATCAGCACTTCTGTTACCTTTTCCTGTGAAATTACTGTACTATTGTATACAGTTTTTTTCTACATAGGATTGAGGGTCAGGAACAACAAGGGGGAAGGCCTCCTATGTTCACAGAACAGCAAGAGAGGGAGATAGTAAACATGGTTTTGACCAACAATGCTATAACACTCAAGCGGCTCCAAGCTAACATTGTCAATAACCACGCCATTTTCAACGATATCCATCAGGTCTCAACATCAACACTGGCACGCATCCGAAAAAAAAAACACATTCAAATGAAGCAAATTTATCAAGTGCCTTTCGAGCGCAATTCCGAAAGGGTGAGACGACTGCGGCATGGTTATGCAGAGGTATGTATTCACTTTAGCAGTGTGATCTTGCATACTGTCTCATAATCTTTTACTGTACTGTAATATGTATACTAGATCTACACTGAACTACACAATTTTGCCTGACACTGTTTTTCAGAGTTTTTTACGAATGGATGGAGAGGAGATCCAGCATGAGTTAATTTACGTAGATGAGGCTGGGTTCAACCTGACGAGAACACGAAGGAGGGGAAGAAACATCATTGGCCACAGGGCTATAGTCAATGTCCCAGGGCAACGTGGGGGTAATATAACACTCTGTGCAGCCATTACACAGAATGGGGTCCTCCACCGCCATGCCCATATGGGCCCTTACAACACAGCACTCATACTTACATTCTTGGACCAAATGCACAGCAGCAAATCAAATCGATTATATGCAATACATTGTTATCTGGGACAATGTGTCTTTCCACCGCTCTGCTCTGGTTCAGAACTGGTTTCAGCAACATCCACATTTTACCGTCCTATATCTTCCATCATACTCTCCATTCCTCAACCCTATAGAATAGTTTTTCTCGGCATGGTGGTGGAAGGTATATGATCTCTGTCTCCAGGCTGAGGTACCCCTCATCCAAGCCATGGAGGAGGCCTGTGACCAGATGGAGGTAGCAGCAATGCACGGATGGATTCGTCATTCAAGACGTTTCTTTCCAAGGTGTCTTGCTAATGACAACATTGCCTGCGATGTTGATGAAATTCTCTGGCCAGATCCAGCTAGGCGAAGAGACAATGTCTAGTTCTTTTTTTATTATTTTTTTTGAACTTACAATACGTAAATTGAAGTTTGGTTACGGTATTATGAAGCCCCATGTCAACATTTTGGGCGTATTGAGAAATAAATGAGTTTCTTCAGTCTGCAACATTGGTCTTGTGTAGTGTTTGGTGAATTTACATTATATTTGTACTTTGTTGATAGAAGCCTACTCTAATCATAGGGAAGTAAAAGTGTTTTAGGTTTATCACAGCAGAGTGTAACTCGTGCAAACAGAGTATAGTAATGTGAAACGTGTGTGTTTCATATGGTAACAAAGTGTGGTTTTAAAAAGAATTGTATAGTTTTTACAAGAGTGTTTAATTTTGCAAAGGATCTGTAGTGTTTTGCTAATTGGGTGTGTGGTTGTGCTAATTGTGTGTAGTGTTTTGAAAACTGCTTAAGCAATCAAAAAAAACTGTAACTGACTGGCCTGGTTAAATACAATCTAAAAATGCTTAGAAACAGTCAAACTTTGTCATTTTGAATGGAATTTTAGCAAAAGCTTAGTGGTTATGGTTACGTGCATGACGTGCATGAGTCATCGACCATCTCCCTGACCACCTTCCTCTGATCAAGGCATCTTTGGAGGATGCATGCATTCAAAGACGTGGCCTAGATTGCGCTAGATTGACTTAGATAACTACAGCTAGGCTACTCATGATGATCTATTGCATGTTCATTTTTTGCTTTCGAAGTGCTTTGAGTTGATGAAAGCGTTATAGAAATGTAATACATTGTAATATTATTACTATTCTACATCTTAAGATATTACATTCATTTGGAGGTGAATAAATATAACATTTCTACCTACTGTGCTCTTTTCCCTTCTTTTGCAGATTTGACCAAATTAGCCAACCTCAGGATTTGCTTCTGTTACAATTGTGATCCTACTGGGATACCGCGAAGGTGAATGCTGAGGAATTGGGGAGTGATTTGGTGTCATAATGATAAATGGGCAAAACGTTCAGTAGTGTTTCAGCTCGGGTAACAGTTGAAAGGCAAAAACCAATCTCAAACGTCTCCATTTCTTGTTTGTACAAAATGATGAAGGGGCCTTTCAGATGGGCCTGAGATTAAGAGTAGACCCAGTGCACCACACCTTTTTCTCAATCACACACACGCGCACACACACATACACACACTATTGCATGCATATTGCTTAGACAAGCCTCACTGGAAATTGGATAAGAGTTCAACATATAAACACACAAATCAGCATGCAGTGACATAGTTTTGCGAGAAAGCTACTTTTTAACATTTCAGCTGATACATTTTTGATCTGGGCTGACTGTTAGTTCTTTATTGCCCTGAGTTTCCAATTAGACTTCTCATTGACTAATCTCATTTATGCACTGATGCACTGTAGATGTTTTCCTGTCAGTGGCGTATTCTGCCTACTCTCTGAATGTCTTCTTTGTCCAAGGTTACTTGATACTGTATATTCAGTAGCTACTCACTGAAGGATCTCAGTTTTCAGGCTTTTCAAAAGCTATTGTTGATTCTGTCAAGGCTAGTGTCCCTGGTCCCATTTGCTCCCGTGCACAGCACCTACCAATCAAAGGTCAGCAATTAAAAAGATGTAGCAATTCCTTTCAAATCTTCCATTAGCCTAATCACAAATTGTGATCTCAGACCTGTAGTTGTTAAACCATAAGGCAGGTCCATCTCAAGGTTCCATTTATATCTTTTCAGTTTAAAATAATCAGAATCACTTTATTTGCCAAGTACATTTACGCACACACACACACACACATACACACACACACACACACACACACACACACACACACACACACACACACACACACACACACACACACACACACACACACACACACACACACACACACACACACACACACACACACACACAATTTGACTTAATGAATAGGTGCTGCCAGCAATACAAATTGTACAGAATATAGGCATTGAGTCAACAGAGGGAAATTAATTGATTGTAACACCTATTTACCTTGTTATCCTTGCACCACTCTCGGTAGCAGATGTGAACAAAACCTTTAAACAGGTCAACATTCACAGCGCCGCTGGGCCAGACGGATTACCAGGACGTGTACTCAAAGCATGCGCAGAGCAACTGTCATGTGTCTTCACTGACATTTTCAACCTCTCCCTGACCGAGTCTGTAATACCTACATGTTTCAAGCAGACCACCATAGTCCCTGTGCCCAAGGAAGTGAAGGTAACCTGCCTAAATGATTACCGCCCCATGGCACTCAAGTCGGTGGTCATGAAGTGCTTTGAAAGGCTGATCATGGCTCACAACAACAGCATCCTCCCGGACACCCTAGACTCACTCCACTTTGCATACCGCCCCAACAGATCCACAGATGACGCAATCTCAATCGCACTCCACACTGCCCTTTCTCACCTGGACAAAAGGAACACCTATGTGAGAATGCTGTTCATCGACTTACAGCTCAGAGTTAAACAACATAGTGCACATGAAGATCATCGCTAAGCTAAGGACACTGGGACTAAATACCTCCCTTTGCAGCTGGATCCTGGACCTCCTGATGGGCCGCCCCCAGGTGGTAAGGGTAGGCAACAACATGTCTGCTACGCTGATCCTTAACACTGGGGCCCCTCAGTGGTGTGTACTCCAGTAATCCTGTACTCCTCTCCTACCATGTTCACCCACGACTGTGGGGCCAAACACGACTCCAACACCATCATTAAGTTTGCTGACGACACAACAGTGGTAAGCCTGATTACCGACAACGATGAGACGGCCTATCGGGAGGAGGTCAGAGACCTGGCAGTGTGGTGCCAGGACAACCATCTCTCCCTCATTGTGAGCACGACAAAGGAGCTGATCGTGGACTACAGTAAAAGGCAGGCCAAACAGGCCCCCATTAACATCGACAGGGTTGTAGTGGAGCGGGTCGAGAGTTTCCACATCACCAACAAACTATCATGGTCCAAACATACCAAGACAGTCGTGAAGAGGGCACAACAAAACCTTTTCCCCCTCAGGAGACTGAAAAGATTTGCCATGGGCCCCCAGATCCTCAAAAGGTTCTACAGCTGCACCATCAAGAGCATCCTGACCGGTTGCATCACCGCCTGGTATGGCAACTGCTCGGCACCTGACCGTAAGGCGCAACAGAGGGTAGTGCAAATGGCCCAGTACATCACTGGGGCCAAGCTTCCTGCCATCCAGGACCTATACAATAGGCGGTGTCAGAGGAAAGTCCATAAAATTGTCAGAGACTCCAGCCACCAGCCTCCAGCTACCGCACGGCAAGCAGTACCGGAGCGTCAAGTCTAGGACCAAAAGGCTCCTCAACAGCTAATACCCCCAAGCCATTAGACTGCTGATCAAGTCATGAAAAATGCCACCGGACAATTTACATTGACATCACCCCCCCCCCCTTGTACAGTCGTGGACAAAAGTTTTGATAATGACACAAATATACATTTCCACAAAGTTTGCTGCTTCAGTGTCTTTAGATATTTTTGTCAGATGTTACTACGGAATTCTGAAGTATAATTACAGGCATTTCATCAGTGTCAAAGGCTTTTATTGACAATTACATGAAGTTGATGCAAAGAGTCAATTTTTGCAGTGTTGACCCTTCTTTTTCAAGACCTCTGCAATCTGCCCTGGCATGCTGTCAATTAACTTCTGGGCCACATCCTGGCTGATGGCAGCCCATTCTTGCATAATCAATGCTTGGAGATTGTCAGAATTTGTGGGGTTTTGTTTGTCCACCCGCCTCTTGAGGATTGACCACAAGTTCTCAATGGGATTAAGCTCTGGGGAGTTTCCTGGCCATGGCCCCAAAATACCAATGTTTTGTTCCCCGAGCCACTTAGTTATCACGTTTGCCTTATGGCAAGGTACTCCATCATGTTGGAAAAGGCATTGTTCGTCACCAAACTGTTCCTGGATGGTTTGGAGAAGTTGCTCTTTGAGGATGTGTTGGTACCATTCTTTATTCATGGCTGTGTTCTTGGGCAAAATTGTGAGTGAGCCCACACATGAATGGTCTCAGGATGCTTTACTGTTGGCATGACACAGGACTGATGGTAGCGCTCACCTTGTCTTCTCTGGACAAGCTTTTTTCCGGATGCCCCAAACAATTGGAAAATGATTAATCAGAGAAAATGACTTTACCCCAGTCCTCAGCAGTCAACCCTGTACCTTTTGCAGAATATCAGTCTGTCCCTGATGTTTTTTCTGGAGAGAAGTGGCTTCTTTGCTGCCCTTCTTGACACCAGGCCATCCTCCAAAAGACTTTGCCTCACTGTGCATGCAGATGCACTCACACCTGCCTGCTGCCATTCCTGAGCAAGCTCTGTACTGGTGGTGCCCCGATCCCGCAGCTGAATCAACTTTAGGAGACGATCCTGGCACTTGCTGGACTTTCTTGTGCGCCCTGAAGCCTTCTTCACAACAATTGAACCACTCTCCTTGAAGTTCTTGATTATCCGATAAATGGTTGATTTAGGTGCAATCTTACTGGCAGCAATATCCTTGCCTGTGAAGCCTTTTTTGTGCAAAGCAATGATGACGGTGCATGTTTCCTTGCAGGTAACCATGTTTGACAGAGGAAGAACAATGACTCCAAGCACCACCCTCCTTTTGAAGCTTCCAGTCTGTTATTCAAACTCAATCAGCATGACAGAGTGATCTTGTCCTCGTCAGCACTCACACCTGTGTTAACGAGAGAATCACTGACATGATGTCAGCTGGTCCTTTTGTGGCAGGGCTGAAATGCAGTGGAATTTTTTGGGGGGGATTCAGTTAATTTGCATGGCATAGAGGAACTTTGCAATTAATTGCAATTAATCTGATCACTCTTCATAACATTCTGGAGTATATGCAAATTGCCATCATACAAACTGAGGCAGCAGACTTTGTGAAAATGTATATTTGTGTCATTCTCAAAACTTCTGGCCACGACTGTGCACTGTTGCTACTCTCTGTTTGTTTGTTACCTACTTTAAACTTTTTATTCTAACGTTTTATTTTAGCCTACTTGGTAAATATTTTCTGCACTGTTGGTTATGGGCTTGTAAGTAAGCGTTTCACGGTAAAGTCTACACTTGTTGTATTCGGCGCATGAGGCAAATCAATTTTGATTTGATTTGAAAGGTCTTAACAAACACTGGTCCTCCACATACAGTATTTCAGTACGAGGTTGGGTTGCAATCCTATCTATTCAATGTTGAAAAATGAGAGGTTACATTCTAGCAATCCTCTGTTTTAAATGCTGCATTCACATAGGCAGTAATGTTTATCACATTGTCTTGGCTGTAGCCAAGCAGTCCAATTCTTTCTGTTGGTGGTAGCCTAGCAGTGTAATTCTTCCCACTTGACACTGTTTCTTCAAAGCAGGGCTATCCCCGGAGGATCTGGGACGTGGCAGAACAGTAAACCCCAGTCATCAGATGGGAATCAGGCAGGTTTATATCAACCCTTATACGGTACAATCATTGATCACACACCCATAGTATTCATTACTCTTCGTGGCAAGAGAACATTCTGTTTTTCCTCAGATCCGTCTCGAAGGACCCAAGTGGTAAGTTACGGCTTGCTAGCTCATGTAATAAACATTGCGCTGTGTTTTTCCCCAGCATATTCTTCACACCAGGTCACACCTTTACTATGATAACTCTGACTATATTATTGTTATTGTTTGCAGTCTGATCTTTGTAGAGAAATTCCTATTTTACTGTATTTTTTCCTTTTCGTTTTGGGAATAATCAACTTTGAAAATCTTATTTTCTGGATTTTTAGGTGTGAATCATGTTAATTATTGTATACCACATTAACTACACAAAACCCAGAGGTGGATTTGCCATATCTCATTTTGACTGTCACCATCGTAGTCCAACTATTCCTAGTTCTTGACTAGTAATGAGGAGCATTGGTTTTGGATATTCAGTTTGCTTCTCTAATTGACTCAATTGAAATGGAAAAGACCCCAACCTTGCCATATCTACAATAAATTGTTGTATTCTTTGTCAGGTTATTGGATGCTTGTGAATCACCTCATATTGTAATCAAGACCCCGAAGAGCCCTGGGACTGAACACCATGCTTATCTTAAAATTGTATATGTTTCAATGTTGTTTCAATGATGTTCAATGTATGTTTCAATTACATAGTGAAGCTTAAAGGAATCTTCTCAGAGATACCCAGACAATGTCGCAGCAGAGATTTATTTGGCAACCACTCACCCTTATAATTATAGTTGCAATTTCTAATGTGGACTCGGATGCAGACATGCAATTTATCATGTACTTTAATCTCTTAAGGTGGAAAATGATAGGTAGCATTTTGAAATTCCAGCTCCCCAGTTGGAACTCTTGGCATTCACCTGTGTGTGACAGACACTGTTTGGCGCCCGGACAACTGGCCACTGACCCTAACCCATCAGCAGGCAACTGAGAAATTATCAGAATGTCCCATGCTAATTTGGTTCTTAACTAAATTTACATTCAAGATGAATTAAGATAATTATCTTGTACTATTCTTCTTGTGGTATAATTGTGTTGTTAATGTTAGCTTTACAGTGGCCATACATTACCTCAAATACTCTATTTTCCAACCTTTGAATGTTAATGAAAAATACTCTAACCTTAATTAAGGTAACTGCATAATTGTCAAATTGAACTCAAGTTGCCTTGCTGATTGCTGATTGACTGGTTTAATAAGGATCCGTCCCTTTTGTACCAATTTTTGCCTAAAATGACATACCCAAATCTAACTGCCTGTAGCTCAGGCCCTGAAGCAAGGATATGCATATTCTTGGTACCATTTGAAAGGAAACATTTTGAAGTTTGTGGAAATGTGAAAGGAATGTAGGATAATGTAACATGATAGATCTGGTAAAAGATAATACAAAGAAAATACCAACTGTTATTTTGTATTTTTTTGTACCATCATCTTTGAAATGCAAGAGAAATGCCACAATATATTATTCCAGCCCAGGTGCAATTTAGATTTTGGCCACTAGATGGCCGCAGTGTTCGTGCAAAGTTTTAGACTGATCCAATGAACCATTGTATTTCAGTTCAAAATGTTGTATCAAGACTCCTTGAACGTGCCAAATTTGTTTCTTAATAACTTTTCATGTTTCAAATTGTGCACTCTCCTCAAACAATATCATGGTATTTGTTCACTGTAATAGCTACTGTAAATTGGACAGTGCATTTAGATTAACAAGAATTTAAGCTTTCTGCCAATACCAGATATGTCTATCTCCTGGGATATGTTCTTGTTACTTACAACCTCATGCTAATAACATTAGTGATAGTTCATAATCAGTCACCCATAACGTAATGCCTGAGATTGTTTCAGATGAACCTAATGAAATCACATTTTGACTATATAACCTAATTTCATAGTCTAGTGAGCAGTAGGTGTGATAAGGGCACGTAACAGATTATCAAACTGATAATCAGACCTTGGTCAAATAAAGTCACAGTATTTCAAATACATTCAACATATCTTGAGAAAGGTATTTTAAAACACACACATACAGGTAAATATACATTGAGGTGGGGGGGGGGCAATCCGCCAAGTAACTGTTACATGTACTTTTATAGCCAGCAGCATACCACCCTGCATCTTGCTTCTGAAGCTAAGCAGGGTTGGTCCTGGTCAGTTCCTGGATGGGAGACCAGATACTGCTGGAAGTGGTGTTGGAGGGTCAGTTGGAGTCACCCTTTCCTCTGGTCTAAAAAAATATTCCAACACCCCAGGGCAGTGATTGTGTAAGGTGTCATCTTTCAGATGGGATGTTAAACAGGTGTCCTGACTCTCTGTGGTCACTAAAGATCCCATGACTCTGGGTGTTAACCCCAGTGACCTGGCTAAATTCCCAATCTGGCCTTCATACCACCATGGTCACCTAATTATCCCCAGCTTACAATTGGCTCATTCATCCCCCTCCTGTAACTATTCCCCAGGTTGTTGATGTAAATGAACAACTTACCTGGTTAAATGAAAACATACATGGCACTTTTTTAATATATTTTTTTACAGTAGTTACATAGACAGTATAAAGTAATTAGATATTTTGATTTACAGTGCATTCGCAATGTACTCATACCCATACACTTTTTCCACATTTTGTTATGTTACATCCTTATTCTAAAATTAATGAAATTGTTATTTTTTCCCAATCAATCTACCCCATAACGACAAAACTTGCTCATGTATTAAAAATAAGAAACTGAAATATCAAATTTACATAAGCTTGGCACACCTGCATTTGTGGTGTTTCTCCCATTATTCTCTGCAGATCCTCTCAAACTCTGGCAGGTTGGATGGGGAGTGTCGCTTGCAAGCTATTTTCAGGTCTCTCCAGAGATGTTCGATCAGGTTCAAGTCTGGGCTCTGGCTGGGCCATTCAAGGACAACTCCTGCGTTGTTTTGGCTATGTTCTTAGGGTCGTTGTACTGTTGGAAGGTGAACCTTTGCCTCTGTCTGAGGTCCTGAACATTCTGGAGCAGGTTTTCATCAAGGATCTCTCTGTACTTTGCTCCGTTCATCTTCCCTAGATCCTGACTAGTCTCCCAGTCTGTACCGCTGAAAAACATCTCCACAGCATGATTCTGTCACCACCATGCTTAACTGTAGGATGGTGCCAGGTTTCCTCCAGTCGTGACGCTTGGCATTCAGGCCAAAGAGTTCAATCTTGGTTTCATCAGACCAGAGAATATTGTTTTTCATGGTCTGAGAGTAGGGACGTCACTAGACATCAAATCAAATCAAACGTATTTATATAGCCCTTTGTACATCAGCTGATATCTCAAAGTGCTGTACAGAAACCCAGCCTAAAACCCCAAACAGCAAGCAATGCAGGTGTAGAAGCACGGTGGCTAGGAAAAACTCCCTAGAAAGGCCAAAACCTAGGAAGAAACCTAGAGAGGAACCAGGCTATGTGGGGTGGCCAGTCCTCTTCTGGCTGTGCCGGGTGGAGATTATAACAGAACATGGCCAAGATGTTCAAATGTTCATAAATGACCAGCATGGTCCAATAATAATGAGGCAGAACAGTTGAAACTGGAGCAGCAGCACGGCCAGGTGGACTGGGGACAGCAAGGAGTCATCATTTCAGGTAGTCCTGGATGATAACAAATTTGTGCACAAAAGTTGAGATTAATAAGTTTTTTTGTGAAAGAAAGAGAAAATTAGAGAGAGCACACTTCAATTCACACAGGACACCCCCGGACAGGGCCAAACAGGGCTTAGTCCCCTCCTGTAATATCTGTTCACCCACGACTGCATTGCCAAGCACGACTTGAACACCATCATTAAGTTTGCTGATGACACAACAATGTTAGGCCTGATAACCGACAACGATGAGAAAGCCTATAGGGAGGAGGTCAGAGACCTGGGAGCTGATTGTGGACTACAGGAAAAGGAGGGCCGAACAGGCCCGCATTAACATCGACGGATTGTAGTGGAGTGGTTCGAGAGTTCCTTGGTTTCCACATCACCAACAAACTATCAGGGTCCAAACACACCAAGACAGTCGTGAAGAGAGCACTAGAACACCTTTTCGTCCCCGAGACTGAAAATATTTGGCACCGGCCCTCAGATCCTCAAAAGGTTCTACAGCTGCACCATCGAGAGCATTCTGACCGGTTGCATCACCGCCTGGTATGGCAACTGCTCTGCATCCGACAGTAAGGTGCTACAGAGGTTAGTGCGTACAGCCCAGTATATCACTGAGGCCAAGCTTCCTGCCATCCAGGACCTAAACACTAGTAAAAACTGTCAAAGACTCCAGTCACCCATGTCATAGATTGTTCTCTCTGCTAAGTCCAAAAGGCTCAAATTACCTCGACTAACCTGGACCCCCGCACATTGACTCGGTAGTGGCAACCCCTGTACATAACCTCTTTATTGTTATTTTATCGTGTTACTTTTTATTATATTTTTTTACCTTAGTTAATTTAGTAAATATTTTCTTAACTCTATTTCTTGAACTGAATTGTTGGTTAAGGGCTTGTGAGTAAGCATTTCACGTTAAGGTCTACAACTGTTGTATTCGGCGCATGTGACAAATACATTTGATTGATCAAATGATTAACATTCAACTGTCTTACCCTTCCCTAACCACACTACCTGTGTTCTCTTTCTCTGTCACTTTAGCAACAAAATCAACCATGGGGCAAAACCGATGAGGTTGGCTTAGATTGTTGACAACATGTAAGCTATATTTAATCTCCAATGTTTATTGAAAACAAATACGTTTGCATAATGACCACTCATTGTTTCAAATACATCGTTACAATTGTTGGTTAGCTAGCTAGCAAATTTGATCCCTATTTGCAATGATATAAAATCTGACAGAACACCCCAAAACAAGACATGATGTCAATAACATGATAAACATGCTGAATTAAGCCACTTACGATTCCCTACATGGCAGTGTCATTCTTGCAATCTGGCCATCCAGAATCACAACAGGCTGACTTCTGCCCCATGGAAGCTCGCACATCGTTTTCGTGACGTTGTCAACCAACCCATCTTTTCAGCTACTGTAGATGCTAAGTAATTGTATTGTAAACACACACACACACACACACACACACACACACACACACACACACACACACACACACACACACACACACACACACACACACACACACACACACACACACACACACACACACACACACAATATATTAACTTACTCCTGCAAATGCAACTACCGTCTCTGTGTTTGCTGAGCTGCATCTCTCGCCCTCTTTCTCAAGAATATATTCCGTATGTCCATCTTCTATAAATTGGAAATAAATGTCAACTCAGCTATCCATCTTTGTTTTTTTCAACTGATAGCTAGCTAACTGAGCTGACGACCAAAAGTAGCTAACGTCATGTTAGCCTTAAGTTAGCTCGCTATCTTTATTAGCATATTTGCATATTTCGACAGTACTTGATTAGACAGTAATTGGTTAGTTACTGATACTGTTGGGTGGTGAACTGAGCTCCAGCAGTTGGATTCAGTGTCCAAATAGCTAATCAAAAACTTTTTTGACCTTATTTGACCTAGATAGTTTGTGTGTATGCATTGATATGTAGGCTACATGTGCCTTTTTAAAAATGTATGTCGTTCTGTCCTTGAGCTGTTCTTGTCTAATGATGTTCTGTATTATGTCTTTCTCTATTATGTTTCATGTTTTGTGTGGAAGAGTAGCTGCTGGTTTTGCAACAGCTAATGGGGATCCTAATAAAATACCAAAAATATCAAATAAATGTACTGTCAAAACCCTGCTCATAAAATGTTCTAGGTTGCTAACAGCAGCACTGCTAGCTAAACTGGGTAGTCCCGAATGTTAGTTAGCTTAACGTTATCTGTCAGTGCAGCTTTTGAGTCAACATGTTGAAATGTAAGTTACTCAAATCTGTCTTACAGTAAGGTCAATAACTCTGAATAACATCATCATGGGCTAACAAACTTTTCAAAAATGTCTATGGTAATAGAAAGCTTTCTCCCTCAGAGAATGAATAGTCGCCCCCGCGCGCCGAAATATAATTTATTTGGACTAATCAAAACTTACTTTGGAAAATCACTTTCACTCCCCCTCCTAAAGTTCCACTGTATACAGAAATTGTGGTTTAAGGCAGCACTTAAAAGGCAGGATAGGCCAGGGCTCATGTTTGGAGTATTCATTGCACTGTGTAATGTAGTGTAACCTAGTTTGTTTTACACCATCCCAGCAGGGCAAAAGACTCAGGGCTGAGACAAACTCATTCGGGGCTAGAGCCTTCAATATCTGAGAGTCCTTTAGATGCCTTTTGGCAAACTCCAACCGTCTGTCATGTGCATTTTACTGAGGAGTGGCTTCCATCTGGCTACTCTACCATAAAGTCCTGATTGGTGGAGTTCTGCAGAGATGGTTGTCCTTCTGTAAGGTTCTCCCATCTCCACAGAGGAACTCTGGAGTGCTTTCACCATCTTGGTCACTTCCCCGGCAAAGGCCCTTCTCCCTCTATTGCTCAATTTGGGCAGGCGGTCAGCTCTAGGAAGAGTCTTGGTGGTTCCAAACTTCTTCCATTTAAGAATGATGGAGGCCACTGTGATGTTAGGTACCTTCAATGCTGCAGAATTTTTTTGGTACCCTTCCCCAGACGTGTGCTTCGACACAATCCTGTCTCGGAGCTCTATGGACAATTCCTTCAATTCCTTCGACCATGGCTTGGTTTTTGCTATGACATGCACTGTCAACTGTGGGACCTTATATGGACAGGTGTGTGCCTTTCCAAATTATGTCCAATCAATTGAATTTACTAGATGTGGACTCCAATCAAGTTTTAGAAAAATCTCAAGGGTGATCAATAGAAACAGGATGCACCTGAACTCAATTTCAAGTTTCATTGCAAAGGGTCTGAATACTTACTTTGTAAGTAAGGTATTTCTGTTTATTTTTTTATTTTTATACATTTGCAAAAATAAAAAAATAAAAACTGTTTTTGCTTTGTCATTATGGGGTATTGTGTGTAGATTGATGAGGGGAAAAAAGTATTTAATACATTTTAGAATAAGGCTGTAATGTAACAAAATGTGGAAAAAGTCAAGGGGTCTGAATACCTTCCGAATGCACCGTACACTCCATCTAGATAGATATACATTATACATCGTGTTTTCCGTCATAACTATTATAGAACATGAGCATTTAAACCCATCCCTCAACTACTCTCAGTCCGTCCCACCTATCTCTGTGAACCGGCCTCTTATGACGTCCATGTGCCATATACGTTTCAGCGGTGATGTTTAAATACATTCTGAATCTGTCTAATCCCATAGTATCTACAGATTGTAAATGAAAGTTCAATATTTTGACTAAAAGTATTATTATATTGTTAATTGATTGACTATGCTTTTACAGATCTCCCAACAGTGCTTATTTGTAGGGTTAATTTGAGATACATTTTGTCATTTTTCAGCCATTCCTGAACCTGTGACCAGAAACAAGCTACACAGGGGCAATTACCATAATAAGTGATCTAATGATTCTGTGTCTTCAAAGCTACATCTGCCGAGGTGAGATGGTTGTGTGCCCCATATACATGAAAACCTATATTTGTGAATGCAATGTAAACCTTTTGGGATTTTTAAATACCGATATTATTGAAAAGAGTAGAAATATCAAACGTTAGGAGTTATTGCTGTATCGTAAAGCTAAGGACAGGAACTGAAATTGTAAGCAATTGCTGTAACACTCATTAAGGGCAGGTACTGAAATGGTATTATGACAGATGTGCAGCACAAAGTTAGTTTAAGTGCCTGGCTCCAAGTTTGATCACATGTTGGAAATAGAGCACTCCATCTTGCATCACAAGCATGTAGGTGCCCACTCATCTTACCTGCATGCTAGCCGTGCCATTCATTTTGATAACTGCATTAGTGGCAGCTACCCAACATAACGTGTCCTCGACTGGGTCAGGAATAATACAATGAAGAGTTTTCTGACATGGAGCCATATGGTCCTGCTGAGTGCTCGGACCAACTAAGAATTGATTACCCACTTCTTGTGTGAAATCCAATCTTAACATTGGCTGACAGTTTTGTGAATGTCGGTGCACGTTAGGGGGAGTATGTTTTTTTTTTTTTTTTTTTTTTTTCAAGTCTGGGATATCAGAATATTGAGTGATGTAGGTGTAGATAAGTATCAGTGTGTTTGAGTGTTTCCCTTGCATCCGGTTTCTTAAATTAAAGAAGAGAGGCATTTTTTTTCTTCCTGTGTTGGAGCCCTGCCAAAGCCAATCATACTCAGGGAAGCAGTCATCACTCGGTGTGCACGCTTACTATTTGTAATGAACTCCAACATAGAGGTCAGCTGATGTCGTAGCGCTTAATTTTTAATAAAAAGCATCCCTCAACTATTTAATTTTAAGCCAAGAAAAGCCCCCACATTTCAAGTATGTGTGATCTTATAGAGAACTATCTTGTAATGTAACAAGTATACCTATTTGTAAAGCCACCATTACTAAAAACCAATTTGAAGGATATGTTACATGGTGTTCATCTAGTACCTTGGGAACTGAATGTTGCATTATAATGCTGCATACTAAAGAAAACCCAACCATGGCTTCTTAAATGTTGATTTATTATATGGGTGTGGCAATAATCGGTTCAAACGCATATTTCCCAACTAACCTTGCACTGGTGACATCTACACATCAAAGGGACACAACAGTAGAAATCAAACAGTTTGTTTGAAATGCCATGCAGCTCAGAAAATCCATTGGGGGAGATATAGATACAGTGGTTGTGGATTATTCATATCAAAGGTTTAATGTAATAATAATGGGAAACTTAATTAGAGGCCTCCAAATCTGCTTAGGGGCTTCATATTTCCCTCCTTATCAGCAACTGCAGACCGGTTTATCTCCAAACTTCTACATTAATTAACTTATCACCATGCATCAGGGTCACAATGCACCAAAGGCAGCAGTCCGAGATGGGGAACAACACGCCCTCCCTTCCTTCGTTGTCGTCATGGTTCGTCCATTGCAACACTACACGACCAAAAAACATTATGACTCGTGAGTCAGGGAGGATAAAGATCAGGACGAGAACAAATGATACACCAAAACAAGTCTGGGAAATGTTGGTAAATTGTCCGTCTCTATCGTGATGTGAACCCTTGCAAGGTTACATATTAAGTATTTTCCATTAAAATATGGGTGACAGAAAGGGTTGAAATGGTAACTATGGAAACTGAACTATTAGAAACTATTGTATACCTGGCAGGATTTAAGGAGAATCAAATGCATGTTCTCAAATGCTTCTTGTTTTATTCCCCTCTGCAAAATTGCCCAGCTCTCTTTCTCTTTCTCAATATCTGTCTGGCTCTCTCTCTGAAATGTTTGTAAGGATTGGAAAGGCTCTGGAGATTTCACTCTATATCTCACCGCACAGGATCTCACTGTTTCCTCTCCTCTTCTTCTCTCCCTCTCTTCATAGAACCTCCTTCCCTCAAAGCATCACCTAACTATATCTGTTTCAGTACTTCCAATGCATGATTTTACTAACACAATATGAGAGTTAGCACAGTGACTAGAAGTCTACAGGTACGGTAGCATTGCTATCAGTCATTGCGCTAACGCTAGTTCGCATTGGCTCACAAAACTACTGTGAACTTCCTTCGTAATGCAAGCAGAGACATACAATTGGTATCCACAACTGCCAGAATCTCGCAGTATCCCTTTAATATAGCTCTACCTCATAGTTAATTGATATTGTAATGTATCTGCTTCAGGATAGAGGTTCTTTAGCAGCTTGTTTATAGCAAGTTGTGCTGTTGTGTCGAGTGGGGGATAGAAAACCCAGAGACGAGGATAGGGAGAGAGGGAGGGAGAAATGGAGGAGGAAATCAACTGTTTTTTTTCTGAACTGTACTCTGTCTGAGCAGAGGGAGCAGCCTCAACCAAAGCCTTGCCAAAACTGCAGCGTAATGTGTTAGTCTAGGTCCCCACAGTGAGGGTAAAAAAAGCCCCCACAAGTGATAAGCTGCAGTAAGAACGAGGATCCCTGCTAATCTCCTAAACATGATTTTCCATACTGCTTTATCCACCATGCCTCTGGATTAAAGGCATTCTATTAAAGAGAGGGGCTTACCATATGGTGTAAGGACGGAACCAACAGTAGTTTGGGGTTTAGCCGTGTTTCTTTCAATAGCCTTTTAAAAGAGCATTTGCTCATTTTGCTGCAGAATCAGTCTTCAGTGAGAAAGGGGAGAAGTGGCTAAAAGAGGACTTTGAATAATTACCCAGTTTTGCGTCACTGTTTGTTAAAATATCTTTAAGAAAAAAATGAAAATAAAGATTGCCAGCACACAAACGTAAAGCTCATGTGGCCGTTCCATTGAATCGGTGGGGAAAAAGTTACTGTGAGAGAGGCCAAACAAGTTATGCTCAGTCTTGGCTTGTGTCGCCTTACACAATAATGCAATCTGTTTGATCACGCTCCAGCTGTTTGTGTCTTTGGGACCAAACTGGGGTTATTCTCCTATAATTGGATGTGTTAATTGCTTAGCCTGCCAAAGTCTGCCAGGCCAAATTTGTCTTCAGATAATACAGCAAGAGGTGCTCTAATTACAAATACGCCAACATTGTTTTTGGGTGAAGACAATAACACAGGAGACATGTAATATCAGGATGGATGCTAAAGAAACAGGCCATTTTGTATTTCAGAAATCCTTGTTGTCGTCCACAGACATGAGATGATGTGCTGCTAGCTACAGTTTCATCATGGTTATATTGTGCCTATAGAAAACAGGGGAATTAGACCAGGGATAAACATGATTAATATAGACACGCCACAGATGTTTCCGCTAGAGAGTATGACCTCTGAGATGCTGCACTCTATAAAACACTGTTCTCCCACTGATCTTGCATATAGATGCTTTAATAACCTATAACATGAACAATACATATATTTCACGTAAACATACCTTGTCATTGTATATCAGCGATGTCTTCATTGGGAGGTTGCTTATGGTATATGATGTATTCATCAATATATATATTGCTTTTTGTGTTCAATACTAACATGAAGCAACACATTATTGATAAATGTCGATGAGCCTTGTCAGTTCACCTCTAGCTATTCAATCAATGCAGTACAACAATCAATTGTTCGGTTCCACTACTGTCAGAAGAGAAAAGAGAAAAGGGTAGAGACAAATTATAATAATTATAATACTATTATGAGGTATTTAGATTTCATTTATCTGCAGCCGTCAGGCATGTGCACGTTTTACATACACTACTGTAATATGATATATCTCTCTCTATACATTAATTTTGCGCTCTCTCTATTTCTGTCTTTATATCTTTTGCGCTCTCTCTCTATTTCTCTCTCTGTCTCTTTCTCTCTCTCTCTCTGCATGTAATGAATACTAAGTTGATGCAGGTCTTATCAGATATGCAGTATGATCCTGTGATAAATCTATTCAGTTTCACTCAGTCCCTTGGACATCCTTGATAATTGTCATGACTGTCCACAAGAATCGAAATAGGTCAGATCAGGTTTGCAATGAATAACTTCAATCAGACCACCTCTAACCCGCAGAGGCGGGAGGAAAGAACTAGAAGGAATTAACAACTCATGTCCTGTTGTAAATCAAAGAGAGAAGATTCAGGTCTCCCTCTCCAATATTCACCAAAGGAATGTATTTTGTTCAAAGAGATTATCGGCAGAAAAAAGTAACACGTTCAAAAGCGAATACTGGAACAATATTTCTAACATAGAACATGGGGAATGGTCAGAGGCGATGACATTTTGTGATGTCATTAAAAATGTTATAAAGGAAATACTGTAACTTGGAAAGTATACCCAATGCATGTACGAAGTTTCCATACTATGCGTAGTGCAATTTATATGAACAATTCTGAAAGTGTTTTTGTCAAGAGAGGGATTTGGCAAATTGTACAGGCAGGGAAAAGGCTAGTAACGTCATCCCGGAGATCAGGCAATAGGTTGATAACAGGAAATCCGGCTAAAGTACAGGCAGGGAATAGGCAAACGGCGTCGTTAGTGAGGCAGGCAGAAACTATCATACACTGGAGGATTACATTACGGGAAAAACAAAGCTCCAAATAGAAGTGTGTCACAAAACAAACAACACCTCACAATGATGGAGTACAAAGAACTGAACTAAATACTGTGTGATAATTACATGTGGTGTGTGAACAGGTGATCAGAATTTGGGTGATTGGGATCTGGAGAGTGAACTGCGTTCACGGGATCTATTTGTTTGAGAGTGTAAGCTGTAAAGTGGGCTGGAAAGTGAGCTGCGTTCAGGGGATCTACGTGTTTGAGAGTGTGAGTTCGAAGCAGACTTTACAGTTCAAGTGACAAGTCACTCCCCCGAGTGAGGTCAGATAGCGTGTCAGCCTGACGGAACTGCCCCTTTTGAACAAACTGTATAAATGATGAGTCAAAAAATGAACATACTAAACCAGAAAAGTGTCAAGCTGCAGCTCTACATTGAAAGTGGTTTGAACTGTAATCTCAACACGAGGTAGAGATTAGCTGTCCTAAGTAAAGTATCTTCGAAAGCGAATTTACCTACTACCCTGCTCAAACCATCGTATTACGCTACTCTTGTCACCCCACTGGGAACCATCGACACAGCTGGCTAGCCTATCTTCAAATAAGCATCTTCAAGAGTGAATGGAAGGAAAATAAACTCTGTAGTTCAGTTCAGGACTACACGACAGGTCACCGGATACCGGACAACTACAAAGATGGACAACAGTTGAAGACTTGTTGGAACCCTTTTGGACAATCAGAGCCTTACAAGCGTGCCGCGAAAAGGCCCAACTCTCTTTCCAAGGTGGCCCTGTCCACCGAGAGAGATCCGGCTAACCCAGACATTTCACGTAAATACATTCATGATTTCTTACTTAAAGCGGGGTGGCTGTTTGTGTGCAAAGTATATGATTACTGTAAGTGAGAGTAGTTTCTAAATGTACCAACGTTAAGTGTCTCTGTCTCCCACCCTCTCCATCTCTTTTGTAAAAAGCAGCCACGTTGTCGTCATTTCGCTGAGGACCTGTTTTTACTGTATTAAGTGTGTATGTTTATCCTGTGTTAACATTTAATTAGCTAGTAAATATATAACTAAACCAATTTGTGTAGTACTGAATCATAAGTAAGGCTCGGGTTTTTGCAGATGCAAAGAGGTTACGACTGTTCAGAGTGATGATATGAGGTTATGATTAATAAGTTGACTGTTTATAGATGTGATAGGTAAAGACTTTTAGAGTTTCATTTGGGAGATAGTAACTCTTTAATCCCTTGTGTGGTGTTCATGTTTTTGTTATTCACCTAGTGTTCATAGGTCTGATGGATTGGGTATTCAAAACAATACATCCATTACAATTGAAATTAAAATACTTAATACTTATATGTTGACAAATATCAATTAGATGCATTATAGACAACATACATGGTTAATATTTGCCATTTACCTCTGCTAGATTATATTTATCTGTCACGTATACTCCCTCTCCAGTCTTTAGGTCATCAGGCTACTGATTATCCCGCACACCTGTCACCATCGTCAAGCGCACCAGCACCTCATGACACTCACCTTGACTCCATCACCTCCTTGATTATCTTCCCTATATCTGTCACTCATCTTCGTTCTTTCCTCAGGTGTTATTGACTCTGTTTCATGTCTGTGCGTTGTTTGTGTTTCGTGTTTATTGTTTTGTTTATTTATTAAAACACTCACTCCCTGTACTTGCTTCCCGACTCTCAGCGCACTCGTTACATTTTCAATAAAAGCACTATATATAAAAAAAATGTACAAAGATGGACAACAGTAGAAGACTTGTTTTATAATCAAGACATGGGTGGAATAAATCATGCTTATTAACTGTTTATAGATGTGATAGGTAAAGACTTAGAGTTTAATTTGGGAGATGGTAGCATGATGGACCCATGACAAATAAATGAAGCAAGGTTTTCATCACAATTGATGTTAATTGCTTTGAATTGAGCACATTGGAAGGACAAACTTTACATACAGTATTTTTTGGAAATGATAACTGAACCACATTGAACACAAATTAAGTCCGGTCTACACACCACATGAGGGACAGAGTAATACTGTGTTTGTGTTGCAAAAGTATTTCTTGCACTTGATGCATGTGTACTGTGTCTTCCTGTCCTTCTTGGGTCGATACACGTCACAGCGCTTCTTCTTGTTGCTACCGGCTGCAATCTAGAATGATGAAAACACTTCAGTTCAAGAATTTAACAAAAATTTCACTCACTCACATATATAGTTACAGAAGGTTAAGGTAGGAGAGTTAGGCATACATACATACATATATATATATATATATATATATATATATATATATATATATATATATATACATACATACATACATACTGTCATGACGTTGGCCTGGGAGTAGGTTTATGACAGTCTCCCCCCCTTTTTCCTCTCTCTACCCTACTGATGTGAAATTTGAAAATCCTTTGGTTAACTTCTTATGATATAGGGGATGCTTGCGTCCCACTTGGCCTAAAGCCAGGGAAAATGCAGTGCGGCAAACTCAAATAAAATTATATAAAAATCAAACTTTCATTAAATCACACATGTAAGATAATAAATTAAAGCTACACTCGTTGTGAATCCTGCCAACATGTCAGATTTTAAAAAGGCTTTTCGGTGAAAGCATAAGAAGCTATTATCTGATGATAGCACAACAGTAAACAAAGAGAGTCGCATATTTCAACGCTGCAGGTGCTACACAAAACGCAGAAATAAAATATAAAACATGCCTTACCTTTGACCAGCTTCTTTTGTTGGCACTCCAATATGTCCCATAAACATCACAATTGGTCCTTTTGTTCGATTAATTCCATCCATATATATCCAAAATATCAATTTATTTAATTGCACAACGTCACTACAAAATATCTCAAAAGTTGCCTGTAAACTTTGCCAAAACATTTCAAACTACTTTTGTAATACAATTGTAGGTATTTTTAAACGTTAATAATCGATCAAATTGAAGACGGGTCTATCTGTTTTCAATAGAGGACGAGAGGAAACTAACGCTACTTTTCAAGTCTTGCACACTTTCAACAGCTTTACCTTTATCCAAGATGGCCGTACTTCTTCATTGCACAAAGGAATAACCTCAACCAAATTCCAAAGACTGGTGACATCCAGTGGAAGCGGTAGAAACTGAACAAGTGCCTAAGAAATATACAGTGCCTTGCGAAAGTATTCGGCCACATTTCAGGCTTCAAACATAAAGATATAAAACTGTATTTTTTTGTGAAGAATCAACAACAAGTGGGACACAATCATGAAGTGGAATGACATTTATTGGATATATCAAACTTTTTTAACAAATCAAAAACTGAAAAATTGACTCATATTTTTCTTCCTGCAGGCTGCTGATGACCTGGTTGCTGACGGGCTGGTCCTGGGGCTGGCTGCTGACTGGCTGGCACTCTGAGCGGTGATTAGTTTTGCCATGCTGATTGATTGTGGTAAGGAGCCACACATGCAAAGCTATTTATAGTTGTGTCCCTCCCCCAATTTGCTCCTTGGCTGGGGTAGAGTGTGGGAAAATACTGTATTTATCTTACAATAATGTATCGTAATAACATTGAGCAGGTTCCCGGAAGACATTGCGTAGTTTCACCCACTACAAAGGATAAAGAGTGCAAGAAAAGTAGATTCTTGGTGCTATGTTGAAACAGCAGGCCCAGGGAGGAGGAAGACAGAGTGAAGGCACACAGCAAACCTTTTTGTTTCATTTTTACTTGTTTGCACCTACACACACACTTTTCCCACACTTGTATTACCCTCAGATCCAGTGTACTATAAATGTGTAGGGAGGTACACAGTGTGTACTCAATGAAAATGTGTTCTTTTACATGTTCTTCACAGAAAATGAGCCAAGGCCAATGAGTTGTATCATTTTTATTTGAGTAAACATTGAAAATGGGTACCACGGACACGAACACCACAGGGTTAAAGAACTGCTCTCGTGGTGCCCCAGATTCTAATCAGTTCATTGTTACATGATTCATTTAATCGGGTAACAATTAAACATATTTAGGTAATTACATAAATAACAGTCTTCAAAATAATGTTAAAGTCAAGTCACAACATAATGTACCACCTGTTTTAAGAACGTTTGGGTGAAAGTCTTCTAGTGTAGGAGTGCGTCTGTCCAAGACTCTAGAACCTGCTACAGTCTTGGAGAACAATGTCAATCAGGAATTGGAATGTGATGGGGATAGTATTACAGTTTTTATTTCATTTTTTACAATCGCTAGGACCCATTTCTCTACACTTAGGTCCTTTTCAAAACGCTTCACACAGTGAGCACAACAGCAGTCTAAACTGTGGATCATTTTTCATTGCTTTGGCACAAATTGAATTCTATGACTACAAATTTCATGATTTATTTTCTCACTCAGACACAACCACCACCAAAACTCTATGTACCTACAGGCCAATTTGCACATGTTTACATACTCTTTTCAAAGCTGTTAAACTTAAGTTCAAAACCTAACATAACACACATTTGAATAAGATAGCAATTTGCTACATTTCTACAGTAATACCGTATTGAAATATATTCCAAATACGATCAGAACAATTAGACCAACCACAGCTGATTCCCATTGTAGCTGAACACCTACCCAGGTGTTAGTCTTTCAATTTCATTACCATCTATACAAAAGTGGACATGTTAGGAATAATGCTGTAATGTAATGTAAACATAGACCCAGCCAGAGATAGAGAAGTGACTGACAGAGGAAGAAGAGTGGCTGGGAGAGGGAGAGTGAGAGGACGTACGTATGTTTGGTGGAAGAAGACAGTGGAAGATCAAGAGCTGTAGTCTAAAATGAGATTAGGACTACTATAATTGATCGTGTAATAAATCATGGTCTATCAATGAGAGAGTCTGGTCTGAGAGTGCAGCCAAATCTGCAACGCTCAACAGTGGCATCTATTGTGAGAAGTTTCCGGCAAAACAACATGTAAGATGTGCATTCTGCAAGGGCATCTGACAGAACTGCACATTACAGAAGTAAATTGAGCAAAGCCTCCAAACCCACGTGTGTGTAATTGTTTTTGTATTTCTGCTTAGGACCCAACGGTTACCTCACACAGGTGGGAGAAGTAGGATTTTGACTGCTGTGCAGGAAACTGCAATCGTTGATATGGTCATCAGTTACAATGGCAGAAAACTCACAGAGAGTGTTGGCAGACAACTTTACATTTGGAAATATTCACAATATATTCACAAAATATTCACAACTATTTCCAGAGTCCTGAAACAACATCAAGTCAGGATGAAGTAGTTGTACACGGTCCCCTTTGAGAGGAACTCTGAACGAGTCAAGCAACTCAGGAACCAATATGTCCAGGTAAGATGACTATAAAATACAGAACTAGTTTTGAACAAAACAAACAGGGCAGAGGCCCACAATGAAATGTTTTTAGGTATATTTCTTATGTTGCCTTGTGGATTTATTTTAGAGAGTCACGGAGATTGAAGCCAGGCAAACACCCCACATATTCATCTTTGTGGATGAGGCTGGTTTCAACTTGGCCAAAACACAGTGGCGAGGAAGGAATGTGATTGGGAAAAGAGCCACAGTGGATGTCCCGGGCCAGAGGGGTGCCAACATCACAATGTGTGCAGCAAGATCCTCTGATGGATTGCTGTTACACAAATCGCTAATTGGGCCATACAACACAGATAGTCTCATTTCATTCCTGGATGACCTCTATGGAAGGTTGTGCCAGGTGAGGAAAGGGTTGCAGGGAGGCGAAATCGGCCAACGTTTGTAATTGTATGGGACAATGTGGAATTGCACCACTCCCGTGCAGTCACAGAGTGGTTTGCAGCCCATCCCAGGATGGTGTCACTTTTCCTCCCACCTTCCTCTCCATTCCTCAACCCCATTATTTTCCTCATGGAGGTGGAAGGTTTATGACCACCATCCACATGATCAAACGTCCCTCCTGGACGCAATGAATGCTGGATGCCTGGACATATCTGCAGAAGATTGTCAGGGATGGACCAGGCATGTCAAAATATTATTTCCTAGGTGTATTGCCTAAAGATTACATAAGATGTGATGTGGATGAGAACCTGTGGCCAAATGCAGAAGACAGGGTTGACTAGCATTGCTACTGTGTCTGTATCGGTAGATGGTGTACATACAAATTCTTGTATTTTGGAATCACTCAATGCCAAAAAATGACATAAAACATATTGAAGCATATTGCATCATGTCTGATTCATTCCTGGAACATATACTGCAGTGAATTCTAAACCGTAGAGAGGTGTCATTCTTGTTTTGTAAAGACATGTTACAAAAGAAAACATTATGTAATGCTACCTGTTGTTAGTGTTTTTATAGGTCATTGTTTTATGAGTGACAGAGTGTACTTGTTGGGTGACAACCTTTGCTAGTGTTATGGAAGAATGAGTTGATTTGAGACATGTATGAAGTGTTTTGGTAGTTTTAGTGCATTTTTGGATGTGAAATGAACTGCTGTACCAAGCTGAAAGAGTTTTGAAAAAGTGACCTAAGTAATGAGAAATGGATCCTAGCGATTGTAAAAAACTGTAACGCCAAAGGGTATGAGACTCACCAATAGATCGGACATTGATTCAATATGATACCAATCCAGGTGGGCTTTTTTCTTGCTGAAATGCCTTCATGGCGTCCAGATGCTTCCAGATTTGAATTACTTCCAACAATAACAATGATTGTTATTTTATTGCGTAACAATGACATGCTATCAGCCGTAATTCAGGCAGCGCAGTGGGTGGCAAAAACATGAATTTCTCTCGAGCTGGCAATGTTGCTTACAGACTGAAAACACATTGTCGTATGATAATACTTTTTGAAAGACCTAAAGCAAGACTCCAGTAGATTAGCATCTTCCGATTGTTTCCAGGAGAGAGAGAGAGAGAGAGAGAGAGAGAGAGAGAGAGAGAGAGAGAGAGAGAGAGAGCGAGAGAGAGAGAGAGAGAGATAATTACACTGGGTCTGTTTGGCTGTGGAATGGCTTTGACTAAACATGCACAACCCCCTTAAGAAATGTTGATCTTATTCATATCTCATCATTATGCATAGTGTTCTTATCGGTTGGCTCTTAATAAAAGAGATCTTGACAATGGACAGCTACTTTGGTTTATTTGGCAAAAGATGATAAGACCAAATAGGCAATAAGGATAAAGCAGTAATGTGAACTTGGCTGATGATACTGTCTAGCAGACATGTAGTTCAGTCATATCCTTTATCTTTTTCATGGTTATCTTTTTCAGATCCCATTAGCTGACACCTTTGGTATATCTCTTTGTATTTTCTTTTGTCCCTTGAAATCAAAATTGGACACATCATATAACTACAGTATAACCAAAAAATAACCGATATCCACTTTGTAAAATGATAACCTTTTGATGTCTACTTTGTTGGATATAAGTGTTTTATATATATATATATATATTATAACAACTTAACCTCCCACTCCAAAAAGACAATTCCCTTTCTTTGTTGAAAATAACAGTACCTTATTTTCAACTTATTAACAACTAAACATCCAATTCCAAAGACTATTCCCCTGAAGGAGTGATAACAACCAAACAGCAGACAGAGAAATTCAGAGAGCAAAAGAGCATGAGGCATTCAGTCACATTTAAAAGAACCTCATAATGGGTGACATTATTTACATGGCCTTTATTGCCCTTTAAATTTCAGACAGTTGATTGGCAGTAGCCCAGATCTGTCAAGCACCACTATTGGATAACAAATGGCATACTGTGGGCCTTAGCAATAATTGGCAAGCACGTGGGATGTTGTGAGCAGCCATCATTTACTGGACAAATTATGCAGTTTGCCTCTTACCTACAGACAAGCGATTAAGGATCCAGCCATCTGATCATGAATTGCTTTTTACTAAACATGAGTAATATGAAATTTATGTTAACCTATTTGACTTTAATTGGAATACAGTCTGTTGAAAGAGCAAGCGGATTATTTCCCCACTCCACCTACTCACCTATTTAAGGGTTTTCTCGTAGTTGGCCACAAGTTGTCAAATTGGCTCAAATTAAAATTTTCAGGGCTATATTTTCGTATTCACTTCATACTCACTTCACAGGTAGTCATTGCATGAATTAGACTGGACTCACCAGAAACACAGTATACAAATAAGTTAATATAGCACTTTACCACATACCTGGACATATTGGTTTGGTTTCTCTTTCCTGAACATCAATATAAGTTTCTCTCACAGCACCTGTCAACGAGACTCACATTTTACTGCTAAAGAGACAATATTCAACAGGCCGGCGTGGGAAGATATGTTCTGGAAAGGGCAAGTTTGACAGAGACAACACAATGTCCAAATGGTAGATGTGTCCAGACAGAAAAGGCCGAAAGTCAGAATATTATTCTGTGTGGACTGAGTTGAGGGAATAATGATACTCTTTGCATGTAAACTAAAACGCCAATCGGTGCGATCACTCAGGTTGCCAAGGCTCCTTCACATGTCTGAACGGCAAGCTTATGCACTCGAGAACAGAAGAGGGGTTCTGTCAGTGATTGAAATGATGAGAGCACTTGGGCTTGACAGTTGAGAGTCATGTCTTCCTCTTCATAAAGACATCATAGGCAGTGAGTTGACAGTTTTCCTAAAGCAAAAACACTTTAAAAAAGTTTTTGTACAGAGTAGGAACTATGGCAATAGGAACAATGGCAATCAAATGTACAGAAAATAAAAGGAAAGTTCAACCAGACTAGACAATCTCAAATCCTGCAAGATTATTAATATCATAGACGCATAAGGTCAAATAGTACGTGTCAAAAAAAATTATATAAGCAGGAAGATATTAGCACTGTCAGATTTTATTTAGAATGTGAACAGGAAGACTAAAGTCTCCCATTGATAGGAAAGTAAAAGGATACAACCAAAATGTAAAGTTTTACACACGTATCTCAAGGCTGAGTAATTTATAATGACAAGGCTTATATAATATAGAGAGGCTTTAAAAATAGAGAGATCTCTCTGAGCAGGGCGTAGTAAACTTCCTCTGCAATGCTTTTGTTCTTTGAGGATATTTCCTTGGATAAAAAATGTAGTCATACGCTATCATTAGGATCCAGACAGGTTGTTCAAAGCTGCACCTTGGGAAATAATGGCCCATTGTATTAGTTCCTAACGATATGGGGTGTGAAATTGATGCTGACGGTGAGTTTAAACATAGCAGTGGTGTTACAATGGCAGCCTACTAGCCAGAGAAACATCCCTGAAAACCAGATTGCTAACACAGGAGTTGAAACATCAACAATGGTCTTGAATGACAAACTGAACTGTTCCTTTTGTCTCCTGTAAGCTAAAGACCAAAGAGGAGGAGCTGAAGAAGGCAGGAACCATCTGGAGCTGAACGGAATAAGTAAATTAAAAGACAGAATGCATACAGGAAGTAGCAGCTGGATGTCATAATCTTACATGTTGATGGAGCAACAATAAAATATGGATCTTCTAGCCTAGTCGCTATAGTGTTGGGCCAGGTTTTTCAGGTCTCTCCAGAGATGTTAGATTGGGTTCAAGTCCGGGCTCTGGCAGTGCCACTCAAGGACATTCAGAGACTTGTCCCAAAGCCACAACTGCGTTGTCTTGGCTGTGTGCCTAGTGTCACTGTCCTGTTAGTTCACCTTCAAACCCAGTCTGAGGCCTTGAACTCTGGAGCAGGTTTTCATCAAGGATCTCGCTGTACTTTGCTCTGTTCATCTTTCCCTCTATTCTGACTAGTCTCCCAGTCCCTGATGCTGAAAGAAATCCCCACAGCATGATGCTGCCATCACCATGCTTCACCATAGGGATGGTGCCAGGTTTCCTCTAGACGTGACACTTGGCATTCAGGCCAATGAGTTCAATCTTGCTTCAGACCAGAGAATCTTGTTTCTCATGGTCTTCGTCCTCTAGGTGCCTTTTGGCAAACTCCAAGTGGGCTGTCATGTGCCTTTTACTGTGGAGTGGCTTCTGTCTGGCTACCATAAAGGCCTGATTGGTGAAGTGCTGCAGAGATGATTGTCCTTCTGGAAGGTTCTCCCATATCCACAGAGGAACTCTGAAGATCTGTTTGAGTGACCATCGGGTCTTGGTCACCTCCCTGTCCAAAGCAATTCTCGTGACGGTTCAGTTTGGCTGGGCGGCCTGCTCTAGGAGTATAATGGGGTTCCAAACTTCTTCCATCAAAGAAAGATGGAGGCCACTGTGTTTTTGGGGACCTTCAATGCTGCAGATATTGTTTTGCTACCCTTTCCCAGATCTGTGCATCGACACAATCCTGTCGGAGCTCTACAGACAATTCCTTCAACCTCATGGCTAGGTTTTTTCTCTGACAGGCACTGTCAACTGTGTGACCTTATATAGATATGGTGTGTGCCTTTCCAAATCATGTCCAATCAGTTGAATTCAATCAAGTTGTAGTAACATCTCAAGGACGATCAATGGAAACAGAATGCACCTGAGCTCATTTTTGAGTTTCACATCAAAGAGTCTGAACACATTTGCAAAAATGTCTTGAACCCTGTTTTGCTTTGTCATTATGGGGAATCGTGTGTAGATGGCTGAGAAAAAAATGTTTGAATCAATTTTAGAACAAGGCTGTAACGTAACAAAATGTGGAAAAAGTCAAGGGGTCTGAATACTTTCCGAATGCACTGTAGATACATATACAAACGTCTGACTTCAAAATGCTAGTATTGATAAAAGAAAAACTCTCATCAGGGAAAACCTATCTTGAATAAGAAACTATGGGCCTTGTGTAAATCATACAATATATAGAATGACACATTTACAGATAAAGCCTAAGATTTGGTGATAATAAAAGTAATATTCTAGAGGCACTGAAACAAAAATCCCTTTGAACTGTGAATATCAAAACTAAACTTAAAGGTTTGTTTGAAGATGACATAGGCTGGATCCCGGGTCTAATGCTTCGCAATGTGTGACGCTACATCATTAACAGTCTCCAGGCATGTGAGCCCTAGTTGTGTATGTTACTGAATATGAGAGCAGTCAGACCCCTTCTCTTGGTAAAGCTCCTGGGCAAGGGCCTATGTTTAGTCCGTGGGGTAGTGATGAGCCCTGCATGCATAGGATTTCCATTCCCTAGCTCATTTGCACAAACGTATTGGCATGAGAAAAAAGTAAGGCAACCACATTAAAACTGGGCCTATATGCAGCATGACAAATGATTACAATCCATCATTTCTCATACTTCCTCAGAACTGGTTTACTGTCATTTGTAATGGGTTGTTGTCACTGTAATATGCTAATTTCCTAGATGTCAGTAACCAATGTTTATTTGAGTTTTTCCCAAAAAACACACTTTGCATTACAGTTAGTTAATGTCAGTCTGTTCGCTGTGACAACCAAATGACACTGTCATAAACACAAGATCTGTCACACACGCGTCCACACATGATAAAACTTGTTTTTCACATTTTACCAAATAAACTCTCAGGGAGAACCCTAGTGCAACTATCTATTGCATTTTGTATTTGTTTATTTGTATTTAACCTTCATTTCGACAGGGAGTCATGCTGAGACCAAGGTCTCTCACAGATGAGCATACACAAGAACTGCAGTATACAGCAATACACTTTCTTAGGGGAGTAAACTCAGTTCACAATTATCTTTCAAATATGCTGCTGTATATTCCAATACTGCTGTAGTTGAAGATAATCAGTGGACGCAGTGCAATTTTATGTTCCACTGTATGTTTGGTATTTTTCCCTCATTAAATCTTGGGTTGGATCATGGATGTCTAGGAGACTGGGGTTCCTGATGTATTATTTATTTGGGAGATGTCTGTTCATCTTCTGCTAGCCTTTTTGATCTTCTTTCATTATGGGATGTTCAATATTTATCAATGCATTGTCCCATTATACCTCTGTGGATCCCCATTTTAGTTGCATACATCCTGGTTTCCAACGCACATTTATTAGAAAGGGAGACAATTTTAATGGTTAATTTCTTGTTACCATAACAGATAGGAAAATATTCACATTAAATTAATTCTGTTGGTAGGAAGGACATTTTTTTCTCCTTTCACAGATCACTTCAGTTTGATAAGGTAAATTAATATTTACCATGGTCCTCACATGCAAATCTTTTTTGATTAGGTTGTTGTTGCTTTTTCAAAACCTGACTCATGGAATTCCAATGTCCTAAAGTTGTTTTGAACATACACTACATGTCCAAAAGTATGTGGACACCTGCACCTGTCAAATATCTAATTCCAAAATCATGGGCATTAATATGTAGTTGGTCACCTCTTTGTTGCTATAACAGCCTCCACTCTTCTGGGAAGGCTTCCTACTAGATGTTGGAACATTGCTGCGGGGACTTGCTTCCATTCAGCCACAAGAGCTTTATTGTGGTCGGACACTGATGTTGGGTGATTAGGCCTGGCTCGCAATTGCCGTTCCAAATCATCACAAAGGTGTTTGATGGGGTAGTTGTCAGGACTCTGTGCAGGTCACTCAAGTTCTTCCACACCAATCTCAATAAACTATTTCTGTATGGATATCGCTTTGTGCACTGGGGCATTGTCATGGTGAAACAGGAAAGGGCCTTTCCCAAACGGTTTCCACAAAGTTGTAGGCACAGAATTGTCTAGAATGTCATTGTATGAAATAACAAGATTTCCCTTCACTGAAACTAAGGGGCCTAGCCCAAACCATGAAAAAGAGCCCCAGACCATTATTCCTCCTCCACCAAACTCTGCATTTGGCAAGTAGCATTCTCCTGGCATACGCCAAACTCCAATTTGTCTGCCAGACTGCCAGATGGTGAGGGTGATTCATCACTCCAGAGAACACGTTTCCTCTGCTCCAGAGTCCAATGTGGTGATTTTTACACCACTCCAGCTGACGCTTGGCCCTGCGCATGGTGATCTTAGGCTTGTGTGCGGCGGCTTGGCCATGGAAACCCATTTCATGAAGCTCCCGACGAACAGTTCTTGTGCTGACGTTGCTTCCAGAAGAAGTTTGGAACTTGGTAGTGAGTGTTGCAACCAAAGACAGACGATTTTTACGCGCTACGTGTGCAGTCTGTGGTCCCATTCTGTGAGCTTGTGTGGCCTACCACTTTGTGGATGAGAAGTTTTTTGCTCCTAGACGTTTCCACTTCACAATAACAGAAATTACAGTTGACCAGGGAAGCTCTACCAGGGCAGAAATTGGACAAAACTGACTTGTTGGTGTTATCCTATGACGGTGCCACGTTGAAAGTCACTGAGCTCCTCAGTAAGGCCATTCTACTGCCAATGTTTGTCTATGAAGATTGCATGGCTGTGTGCTCGATTTTATACACCTGTCAGAAACGGGTTTGGCTGAAATAGCCAAATCCAATCATTTGGAGGGGTGTTCACATACTTTTGTATATATCATGTATTTCCACATCTGATGTATTAGCTGCATTCGCATTGGCAGTGGTATTAGCTGTGAACTGAATACTCAGGGTGGTTTTCGGAAATATCATTGTGTAAGTCATTTCAAACTGTTTTATACCATTTTCCCTCAAAGTCATACTTTTCCTTATGAGACAGAAGGCTTTCTGTGAGTCAGTGATAAACAGTTCAGACTTGACTTACTTTTGAAAGGGAAATATTTTAAAACAACCACATTACCTACAGGTCAGGTCCAGTAGGTATTGAGGAACACAGGTTGCTTGAAAATTAACATTCTTTTGAATTCATATTTTCTTAGTTGGAGTGTGTTTTTAAGAATATTGTTCAGCTCCCACCAGTTAGTCTTATTTGATCAGAGAAACTTAATCTACGGGATGCAGTTTAGTCAGTTGAATGAATACAAGTGATCATACCACCCCTGTGGATTCTTCTCTCTAAGGTCTGTGAAAGATACAGTATAAAGCTGGCACATCTGTTTGAGAATGATTCAGAGTGAAACTAAACATCCTGTAGAGGTGCTACAGACCTGATATCAACTGCATCTCTGCTGTACCTCATGGAAACACTTTGATAATGGTTAATTACCCAAGGTCATGAGGTAGTACACTCAGTAGGAAGTACAATCAAATGACGAGAAATCCAATTCATTATCACTAACGACTAATTTCCATTTATGAGCTTGTTTGGCAGATGCAGACTGCTTCATAGTCAGTGCAACTTCTAATTTCAATTTGGATTTAAGTTATGACTTCCGTGGCCAGTTAGGTCTGCTGACCTTGGGCAACATTGTCAATTTCTAATCACCTCAAGACTAGCAATTTTGCTGCAAATATCAGTAGAAAAAGGTGTCACTTTTCTCTTCACCATTTTTCAGGAAGTACCATTGGTGAAGTAACAAAAGCTAATCAACCTCCATTCTCTTTGAGGAATTGCTGAATATATTTTACATTACCAGTTTGCATCTTTATCCGTAGATTTCGGTTGGAAAGGGAGGTCGTGGTACATTTAATAATTGAATCAGCTAGAGCCTGCACAACATGTCATATAATACAATAGATATCATACATCATTCATATCATATTCTTGCAAAATGGCGCTGACATACAGTGGGGAGAACAAGTATTTGATACACTGCCGATTTTGCAGGTTTTCCTACTTACAAAGCATGTAGAGGTCTGTCATTTTTATCATAGGTACACTTCAACTGTGAGAGACGGAATCTAAAACAAAAATCCAGAAAATCACGGGTGTGTGGGATTTTTAAGTAATTAATTTGCATTTTATTGCATGACATAAGTATTTGATACATCAGAAAAGCAGAACTTAATATTTGGTACCTTTGTTTGCAATTACAGAGATCATACGTTTTCTGTAGTTCTTGACCAGGTTTGCACACACTGCAGCAGGGATTTTGGCCCACTCCTCCATACAGACCTTCTCCAGATCCTTCAGGTTTTGGGGCTGTCACTGGGCAATACAGACTTTCAGCTCCCTCCAAATATTTTCTATTGGCTTCAGGTCTGGTGACAGGCTAGGCCACTCCAGGACCTTGAGATGCTTCTTACGGAGCCATTCCTTAGTTGCCCTGGCTGTGTGTTTCGGGTTGTTGTCATGCCGGAAGACCCAGCCACGACCCATCTTCAATGCTCTTACTGAGAGAAGGAGGTTGTTGGCCAAGATCTCACGATACATGGCCCCATCCATCCTCCCCTCAATATGGTGCAGTCGCCTGTCCCCTTCGCAGAAAAGCATCCCCAAAGAATGATGTTTCCACCTCCATGCTTCACGGTTGGTAGGGTGTTCTTGGGGTTGTACTCATCCTTCTTCTTCCTCCAAACACAGCAAGTGGAGTTTAGACCAATAAGCTCTATTTTTGTCTCATCAGACCACATGACCTTCTCCCATTCCTCCTCTGGATCATCCAGATGGTCATTGGCAAACTTCAGACGGGCCTAGACATGCGCTGGCTTGAGCCGTGCGCTGCAGGATTTTTATCCATGATGGCGTAGTGTGTTACTAATGGTTTTCTTTGAGACTGTGGTCCCAGCTCTCCACAGGTCCTGCCGTGACCAGGTCCTGCCGTGTAGTTCTTGGCTGATCCCTCACCTTCCTCATGATCATTGATGCCCCACGAGGTGAGATTTTGCATGGAGCCCCAGACCGAGGGTGATTAACCGTCATCTTGAACTTTTTTCATTAGATTCCGTCTCTCACAGTTGAAGTGTACCTATGATAAAAATGACAGACCTCTACATGCTTTGTAAGTAGGAAAACCTGCAAAATCGGCAGTCTATCAAATACTTGTTCTCCCCACTGGAGATGGTCGCCTTGCTTCGCATTCTTAGGAAACTATGTAGTTTTTTTATGTATTACTTACATTGTTACCCCAGGAAATGTTTAGTCTTATTACCTACAGCCGGGAAGAACTATTGGATATAAGAGCAAAGTCAACTTACCAACATTACGACCAGGAATATGACTTCCCCGAAGCGGATTCCATGTTCGGACCACCACCCAGGACAATGGATCTGATCCCAGTAGGCGAACCAAAACAACGGCACCGCAGAAGGGGCAGACGGGCACATCTCTCACCACTCCAGAGTATACTACTCGCCGATGTCCAGTCTCTTGACAACAAAGTAGACAAAATTTGAGCAAATCGTAACATTCTCTGTTTCACGGAAACATGGCTCATTTGGGATATGTTATCAGAGTCGGTACACCCGCCTGGTTTCTTCATTCTTCAAGTATCGCGCCAACAAAAACAAACATCTCTCTGGTAAGAAGAAGGGTAGGGGTGTATGCCTTATGATTAACGAGTCATTGTGTAATTATAACAACATGCAGGAACTCAAGTCCTTTTGTTCACCTGACCTAGAATTCCTTACAATCAAATGCCAACTGCATTATCCATTATCTACCAAGATAATTCTATTTGATTATAATCACAGCCATGTATACCCCCCCCCCCCCCCCCCACACATACTTTTTCACAATTCCTGACATTTAATCCAAGTAAAAATTGTCTTAGGTCAGTTAGGATCACCACTTTATTTTAAGAATGTGAAATAATAGTAGAGAGAATGATTTATTTCAGCTTTTATTTCTTTCATCACATTCCCAGTGGGTCAGAAGTTTACATACACTCAATTAGTATTTGGTAGCATTGCCTTTAAATTGTTTAACTTGGGTCAAACGTTTCAGGTAGCCTTCCACAAGCTTCCCACAATAAGTTGGGTGAATTTTGGCCCATTCCTCCTGACAGAGCTGGTGTAACTGAGTAAGGCTTATAGGCCTCCTTGCTCGCACACACTTTTTCTGTTCTGCCCACATATGTTCTATAGGATGATGTCAGGGCTTTGTGATACTACTCAAATACCTTGACTTACTTGGGGTCATTGTCCATTTGGAAGACCTATTTGTGACCAAGCTTTAACTTCCTGACCGATGTCTTGAGATGTTGCTTCAATATATCCACATAATTTTCCTCCCTCATGATGACTTCGATTTTGTGAAGTGCACCAGTCCCTCCTGCAGCAAAGCACCCCCACAAAATGATGCTGCCACCCCCATGCTTCACGGTTGGGATAGTGTTCTTCGGCTTGCAAGCCACCACCCTTTTCCTCCAAACCTAACTATGGTCATTATGGCCAAATAGTTATATTTTGTTTCATCAGACTAGAAGACATTTCTCCAAAAAGTACGATCTTTGTCCTCATGTGCAGTGGCAAACTGTAGTCTTGCTTTTTTTTATGGCGGTTTTGGGGCAGTGACTTCTTCCTTGCTTAGCGGCTTTTCAGGTTGTGTCGATATAGGACTCGTTTTACTGTGGATATAGATACTTTTGTACCTGTTTCCTCCAGCATCTTCAGAAGGTGGATTTACACTTTCCGCACCAAAGTTCGTTTATCTCTAGGAGACAGAATGCGTCTCCTTCCTGAGCGGAATGATGGCTGCGTGGTCCCATGGTGTTTATACTTGCGTACTATTGTTTGTACAGATGATCGTGGTACATTCAGGTGTTTGGAAATTGCTCTACAATTTTTTTCTCTGAGGTCTTTGCTGATTTCTTTTGATTTTCCCATGATGTCAAGCAAAGAAGCACTGAGTTTGAAGGGAGGCCTTGAAATACATCCAGAGGTACACCTCCAATTGACTCAAATTATGTCAATTAGCCTATCAGAAGCTTCTGAAGCCATGACATAATTTTCTGGAATTTTCCAAGCTTTGAAAGGCACAGTCAACTTAGTGTATGTAAACGTCTGACACACTGGAATTATGATACAGTGAATTATATGTGAAATAATCTGTCTGTAAACAATTGTTGGAAAAATGACTTATGTCGTGCACAAAGTAGATGTCATAACCGACTTGCCAAAACTATAGTTTGTTAATTAACAAGAAATTTGTGGAGTGGTTGAAAAACGAGTTCTAATGACTCCAACCTAAGTGTATGTAAACTTCCGACTTCAACTGTATCATGAGGCTGCCATTTTTGTAGGGGATTTTAACAAAGCTAATCTGAAAACAAGTCTCCTTAATAACCTGTTGAGTCTATAGGGGCGCTATTTCATTATTGGATAAAAAAACGTGCCCGTTTTAAGCGCAATATTTTGTCACGAAAAGATGCTCGACTATGCATATAATTGACAGCTTTGGAAAGAAAACAGTCTAACGTTTCCAAAACTGCAAAGATATTATCTGTGAGTGCCACAGAACTCATTCTACAGGTGAAACCAAGATGAAACTTCAAACAGGAAATGAGCAGAATCTCTTAAGCTCTGTTTTCAAATGTCTCCTTATATGGCTGTGAATGCAGCAGGAACGAGCCTGCGCTTTCTGTCGTTTCTTCAAGATGTCTGCAGCATTGTGACGTATTTGTAGGCATATCATTGGAAGATTGGCCATAAGAGACTACATTTTCCAGGGGTCCGCCCGGTGTCCTTTGTCTAAATTGGTGCTTAATCTTCAGTTGCGGTCATTTTCTCCTGGGATTCAGAACAGAAAGCACACTTCCACGAAGGATATATCATCGAAGAGATATAGATATGTATATGTGAAATCGGTACATCGGTGATGTTTTAACCATGGCGACTATTAAATCCTACCACAACTTGAACCCATGGATTGATGGCAACATTCACGCAAAACTGAAAGCGCGAACCACTGCTTTTAAACATGACAAAGCGACCGGAAACGTGACTGAATACAAACGGTAACTGCTCCCCCCACAACCGTAAGGCTCTCCAGAGGGTAGTGCGGTCTGCACAACGCATCACCGGGGGCAAACTACCTGCCCTCCAGAACACCTACATCACTCAATGTCACAGGAAGGCCAAAAAGATAATCAACCACCCGAGCCACTGCCTTTTCACCCCTCTATCATCCAGAAGGAGAGGTCAGTACAGGTGCATCAAAGCTGGAACCGAGAGACTGAAAAACAGCTTCTATCCCAAGGCCATCAGACTGTTAAACAGCCATAACTAACATTGAGTAGCTGCTGCCAACATACTGACTCAAATCTCTAGACAATTTAATAATTAAAAATTGAATATTATAAATGTATCACCAGTCACTTTAAACAATGTCACTTTATATAATGTTTACATACCCTGCATTACTCATCTCATATGTACATACTGTACTCTATACCAGTGCATACCCAACCGCGTTGCATTATGCCTATGCCGCACGGCCATCGCTCATCCATATATTTATATGTACATATTCTTATTCATCCCTTTACACTTGTATGTATAAGGTAGTTGTTATGAAATTGTTAGATTACTTGTTAGATATTACTGCACAGTCGGAACTAGAATCACAAGCATTTCGCTACACTCGTATTAAAACCTGTTTGGGATAGGGGGCAGCATTTTCACTTTTGGATGAAATGCGTGCCCAGAGTAAACTTCCTCCTATTCAGTCCCAGATGCTAATATATGCATATTATTAGTAGTATTGGACAGAAAACACTCTGAAGTTTCTAAAACTGTTTGAATTATATATTATATATATGTGAGTATAACAGAACTCATATGGCAGGCAAAAACCTGAGAAAAATCCAACCAGGAAGTGGGAAATCTGAGGTTTGTAGTTTTTCAAAGCTTGGCCTACCGAATACACAGAGTCTATGGGGTCAAGTTGCACTTCCAAAGGCTTCCACTAAATGTCAACCGTCTTTAGAAACTTGTTTCAGGCTTCTGCTATAAAGGAGGGGGGAATTGGAGCTGAATGAGTCAATGGTCTGGCAGAGTGTCTCAGGCTCGTGACGCGCGGTCCTGACAGAGTACGCTCTCGTTCCAGTGATTTCTACAGACAATGAAATTCTCCGGTTGGAACATTATTGAAGTTGTATGTTAAAAACAACCTAAAGATTGATTCCATACATCGTTTGACATGTTTCTATGACCTGTAAAGGAACTTTTAGAGTTTTTGTCTGGAAGTAGTGCTCGCGCCTCATGAAGATGGATTACTGGGCTGATCACGCTAACAACAAGTGGCTATTTGGACATAAATTATGGACTTTATGGAACAAATCAGTCATTTATTGTCAAACTGTGAGTCCTGGGAGTACATTCTGATGAGGATCTTCAAAGGTAAGTGAATATTTAATTTAATAATTTAATAAGTTATTTCTAACTTCTGTTGACTCCAACATGGCGGATATTTCTTTGGCTGGATTGGGCTCTGACCGTGGTACTAGGGTTAGGCTTTTTCCGTAAAGTTTTTTTGAAATCTGACACAGCGGTTGCATTAAGGAGAAGTCTATCTTTAATTCTGTGAATAACACTTGTATCTTTTATCAATGTTTATTATTATTATTATTATGTTGTGCTTTCGCTGTAAAGCCTTTTTGAAATCGGACACGATGGGTAGATTAACAAAACGTTTCTTTTGCTGTATTGGACTTGTTAATGTGTGAAAGTTACATATTTCCAAAAAATATTTTTGAAATTCGCGCACTGCCTTTTCAGCGGAATGTTGTCGAGGGGTTCCGCTAGCTGAACGCCTGCGCTAGAAAGGTTAACATCTGCTAACCATGTGTATGTGACCAATACAATTTGATTTAATAAAATCCAATTGAACCATTCCTTTTTGTTTGAAAAATCAAATCAAATCAAATCAAATGTATTTATATAGCCCTTCGTACATCAGCTGATATCTCAAAGTGCTGTACAGAAACCCAGCCTAAAACCCCAAACAGCAAGCAATGCAGGTGTAGAAGCACGGTGGCTAGGAAAAACTCCCTAGAAAGGCCAAAACCTAGGAAGAAACCTAGAGAGGAACCAGGCTATGTGGGGTGGCCAGTCCTCTTCTGGCTGTGCCGGGTGGAGATTATAACAGAACATGGCCAAGATGTTCAAATGTTCATAAATGACCAGCATGGTCCAATAATAATGAGGCAGAACAGTTGAAACTGGAGCAGCAGCACGGTCAGGTGGACTGGGGACAGCAAGGAGTCATCATGTCAGGTAGTCCTGGGGCTTGGTCCTAGGGCTCAGGTCAGTTGAAACTGGAGCAGCAGCACGGCCAGGTGGACTGGGGACAGCAAGGAGTCATCATGTCAGGTAGTCCTGGGGCATGGTCCTAGGGCTCAGGCCCTCCGAGAGAGAGAAAGAAAGAGAGAAGGAGAGAATTAGAGAACGCACACTTAGATTCACACAGGACACGGAATAGGACAGGAGAAGTACTCCAGATATAACAAACTGACCCTTGAGGTCTGTTCCGGTTCAATTTGACCCAATACAGTAAACGCACTAAGCGTTTAAATGTGAGTCTAAATGTTGATGAGAATGTTCTATTTCAAATGCTCTTTTCCCTGGGTTGATAAATCCAACCATTCAAAGTTAAAGCCAAATGTGTGATGCATGTAAAAAGTCTCAAATGCAGATCGTCTGTGATAATTTGTCAAAACGAATTTTTTACTCAAATTCACATCAGTGTTGCTCAGCCTATGAGCATCATAGGGAAATCAGACTTGTACATCTGTCATCATCATGGCCAGGCAATTTCTGTATGGCCACACCATTCCTTTGCAGTAAGCAGATTGTTTCTAGGACACACTGCGCAAGAGTTTTTGGTTAAAGGTCAAGGTCAAATTGACTTCAAATCTGTGTTGTCAGCCTCTGACCATCCATACCTTTATTTCATTTTTTACGTATAACCAACACTTATCCAGAGCAACTTACAGGAGCAGTGACAGTTAGTGTCTTGCTGAAGGGCACATCAACAGATTTTTCACCTAGTTTGCTTGGGGAATCGAACCAGTGACCTTTCAGTTATTGGCAAAAAACTCTTAACCGCTAGGCTACCTGCGATCAGCATGGCTGCACCATTCCTGTGCAGAAAGCAGCTTGTTTCTAGGACGGACACATTGTTCAAAAGTAATATAGGCCAAGGTCATGGTCAAATTGCTCGGGTCAAATTGACTTCATATTGACTTCAGATCAGTGTTTCTCATGGACAGATTTTTGGTGAAGTAAACCCTCTCGCTTTGCCCCTTCTGCTCTGATGGAATTATCAGAGCGTTGGACTATTCTGATTTTACTGCAAAAATAACTACATTCCCACAGAGAAGAAAACATGGACAAGTTACTTTGAGTATCGATACTGCCAAACTTAGTTTAATGTGTTTTTGAAGATTTTTTTGCTTGCATTGCAGCTATAATAATATCGGTTCAGCTGTTTCCATTCATGAATTCTGTCTGTAACAGAAGAAAATAATAGATTATTGTGAATTCTGTCACTTGGGGCCTTCAGACACAACTCAACCTAAAGGTAATTCGACCCAAATATAGATTTTGCCTGAACTATTCATTTAATAGAATGGATGTGGGGACATTCGGGCCAAACATCTGCATATAGAATCCTGGCCCTTTTAGGTTTTGATGAAGTTGGTGTTCTGTTTATTTAACATGGAAAGGTCATTGTCCAGACCGGTCCTTAGTGTTGCTAGTCAGATCTTTATGTTTGCAATCAGCTAGAGTTTGCCAACTTGACAGCGGGAGCATGTTAGTAAGAGAAGGGGTCAGTTCTTCCCATCATGTTGCTGTGAGGTGAATGCATAATTGGCCTCGCTAGAGGGGATGTGAAGGGGAGAATTATTTTGTCAACTCAGATGCGCTGTCATAATGTTGTTATTAAAATGTCATTAGCCAATATGTTTTGTCCCCACAATCCACCGCAGGTGGTGATATCCAGGTTTTGTTCATTGCAGCTGGTATTTTCATGCATGGTATCAAGGTTATTACGTCAGTTGTCACAAACAGAAGTTGAGGACTAGATCATCTATTCCCATTTCACTACTCAGTGATGCTATCTGGGTACGTATTTATTGTCCTGTGACTGCAACCTCTCAGCCCCTCACCTAATTATTCACCCTTGTCTTTTCTTGCTGCTGTTCAGGAGGGTGGGACGAGGGGTTGGATCATCTGCGTACCTACGCAAGCAGAACTACTGTACATGCCAGAGCCAAGGGGTTCAAGCTAAGGCAATTAGCATGTATCTCACCAGCCCGCATGGTGTGAGATGTATTCACTGTTTTGCCCTGTTCAGCCACCCCCCTGAGGGGGTTTGAGTATCAGACGTCACTTGTTTTGCTCCAGCAGCATATGGCCAAACATCAAATCCAGGATTCATGAAGAGAAGGGGATCTCAGCAGGGAACAGACCAACTCCTCCTCATCTCATATCTTGCACCCAGCCTAACCATGATTACACAATTTATGCATACTGTGAATAATACTAGGGGAAAGTGCTCTATATATTCCCCCCCCCTCTGCTTAAATTGTAGCATCATGCAGAGAGGGTTTTACAGCTTACTGATGAAATAACTTCAAGAAATACATAAACACACGCAAACACACGTGCATGTGCATGCACATGCCCTCCAAAGAGTCAGTCATTCATTTTGGATTGACACTAAAGAACAATACAATCTGATTATGCCAATATGAGGGTCTCATTATAATGAGAGCAGTTGAAGCATTACCGCAGATTCATTTAAATATAGTAATCACAGAACTCAAAGGCCCTGTAGTTAGAGCAATTTGAGAGCGAGAAAGCACAGCCAATATGGCTAAATTAACGATTGACTTCCTGCTACGAAGCGGCAGGAAAATTGGAACGTTTTTTAGTTGATACTGTATGTGTATGGAATTATATTCCCTTTGTATCTGTCCTCTTCCCGTGGAAATGTATTTCTTTTTGACTGTGCCTAACATATCATTGATGATAACATGTACGTTTTAGAATATAACATGAAGTAGAATTATTAAATTGAATACAGTTGAATTTAGTTGAAAAGACAACTGTAGAGAAGCATGCCGTTTCATAGTGATAGTAATAATGGATGAACGTCTGAAATGCAAAGCCTTGCCTGAATCTCAAATCTAAAACCATCTTCTGCATGTACCCCTCAAACACGTCAACAACCACTTAGAAACTGCAATCATTAATGTGATGCTAGTGAGTGCAGCCAAATTGAAATTGCTTGGCTAATTAAAGGCAGCCAACTCTCAGTATTGTGGATAAATAATTGGTCGGGGAAATTATACGGGAAGGCAACCCCAGCATATATCTCCAAGGCCACTGACGTGGTGACTGGAGCCCTGGAAGGATCTTACCCCGGCATCTTGCCATGGAAAGCGGATTAGTGAGATAGCCTCTTGTGTACATGTATGTTGTTATTCTTCATGCAAACTTACCCAAAAATGGTAATGTTCCATCAATTTTTGGGTATTGAATATAATGGCTACAGGGCTGTATGTGCTGGTGATTTCCATTGACTTTATTTGTTAATTTAGTCATTTATCCAAGTTAATCGCACTGCATTTGCAAAGTTTAAATTAGTTAATTGGCCACAAATAACCTATGGTACTGTATTTTTTAATTAATGCAAATAAACTGATTTGTGAAACAGGATATTAGAAAGCGAATTAAATGATTTAGAAAGGAGATTGCTAAGTCCACAAGGAACACAAGACTGACTAAGACCCTATATTAATACGCTTTTTGTATAGGGAATTATAATATATAGCTTACAATGCTCTATGAATGGCTGTGTTTCACATTATAATGCATAGGTCATACGGCATTACAAATGTGCTCATAATGGATTACGAACTGTATTCATAGGTGTTACCAAAAATATATGCACAAAGGCCTCTGATATGGTTGAAAAGGAATTGTGGGATAATGGGGACAATGGGGACACCTGAGAGTGCTGTGGGCAATATGCAGTTCCATCATATCAATGGGAACACTTGTCATCTTCATTCTCAATCAGAATGTATTGCACAGCAGTGACTTTTCTCTCTGTTTCGATGGAATATTTCCAGAAACTGTTGCAATATTACGTTAGAATGGTTAGTTGTTTCAGGCTATAAAAGTAGTGATATTGAGTGATCATTTCTATGAAATGTATGTCTACGTTTAAACTTTAGATGGCATTCTGTTATGATCTGGTACTGACAATGTATTCCATTTAACATTTCAGGAGAGGCAGCTTGTAGAAGAACGGACCTATTTAACTAAACAATTTAGGAATGTTAAAGCCCTGATGAGGTTAGATAAGGAACGGAGAAGAGGGGAAGGCACTTCAAATGTCAAACAAGTCCTCTCTGCCAGCCGGTCCTCCTGTCACTGCCTCTCTCTCTTTGGTTGAATAATAGATGGTCAGTCTGACTGAGTGGGAAAGAGTGAGACTGGAGTTATTAACACCTTACAGGGAAGCCATGCTGTACTGCTTAACCCCTGATCAGCACCTGCAGTTGGGAGGATACCGATACTGGTGCAACATGTGATAACAGGCATGTTAGAAATACAAGGGTCTGTGTGAAAAGCTATTCAGTGAAATTAAAATTAATTGCTACCTTGAAATGATCATTTAAAATTTGAACATGTTATGACAATGTAGTCTCTATAGTGATGTATGTGTAATTGCACAGGTTTAAGATCAATTTACAGTTTTTTTCAATTGTTTAAGCACCATTTTGAAAACAGGGCCCGGTTTGTCAAAACACTACACACAATTAGCACCACCCTACACCAAAGTAGCACAACACTTCAGATCATTTGCAAAATGGAACACTTTGTCAAAACTATACACGACTTCATAAAAAGAATATTTTGTTACCATACAAAACACCCACATTTCATATGACTTCAATCTTTTTGAACCCGTTACACACTGCTGTTGCTAACCTAAAACACTTTTAGCAAGTCTAATTGTCAGTGATTAGAGTGCTGCAAATGAAGTACACAGAGAAAGTGCAACTATACAAACACTACACAAGACCGATGCTGCAGACTGAGGAAAACATCATTTATTTCTCTCCATGTACCCAAATCAGTCAACATGTCAACATGGAGAATCACAACAAAACATGTCCCAGTTTTCATGCTACTACAGTAGTGTGCATAACACTGTTAGCTCAACAAACAGACAAATGTAAAATACTGTATCCAGTACAGGTTGCAATTACAGTAAATAACAACAACAAACATAAAAAATAATCTGAAGAACATTGACAATATTGTACAGAAAATACTACAGTAAACATACTATACCTTATCTCTTCGCCTAGCTGGATCTGGCCAGGGAATTTCATCAACATCACAAGCAATATCGTCATTAGCAAGACAACGCGGGAAGAACCGTCTTGAATGTCGAATCCATCCTTGCACAGCTGCGGCGTCGACTTGGTCACAGGCGTCCTCCATGGCCTGAATGAGGGGTACCTGAGCCTTGGGCTGGAGATCGTAAACCTTCCACCGCCATGCAGAGAAAAACTATTCGATAGGTTTTAGAAACGGAGAGTATGGTGGAAGGTATAGTACTGTCAACTGTGGATGCTGTTGAAACCAGTCCTGGACCAAAGCAGAGCGGTGGAATGACACATTGTCCCAGATGACCATGTATTGCATCTGGTGCATTTCATTACCTGCTGTGACGATGTGGTGCAATCGGTCCAAAAATGCGAGAATGTGAGGTGTGTTGTAAGAGCCCATTTTGGCATGACGGAGGACAACCCCATGCTGTGAAATGGCAGCGCAAAGGGTTATGTTACCCCACGTTGCCCTGGGATATTGATTATAGCCCTGTGGCCAATGATATTTTTGCCTCTCCTTCTTGCTTTTGTGAGGTTGAACCCTGCCTCATCAATATACTGTATATGAATTCATGCAGGATTTCCTCAGCATCCATCTGCAAAACTCCCTGAAATACAGTGAAAGACACGATTGTGTAGTTCAGGATAGGTCTAGTATACAGACAATGTAAAAAAAGTAATGTATGCAACATCACAGTGCTAAAGTGAACAATACAAACTCAAACTCAATACAAACATACTCATGCCGCAGCCGTTTGACCCTCTGAATTCCGCTCAAAAGGCACTCGATAAAGTTGTTTCATTTGAACCTGATGTCTTTTCAGGATGCGTGCCAGTGTTGACTGAGAGACCTGATGGACATTATTGATAATGGCATGGTCACCGATAATGTTGGCTTGTAGTTCTCTGAGCCTGATAGCATTATTGGCCAAAACCATGTTTATTATCTCACTCTCTTGTTCTTGCGTGAAGATGGTCCCCCTTTCTCCTTGTCGTTCCCGACCCTCAATCCTATGTAGAAAATAATACATGTAACTTACTGTACAATGTCACAGGAAGGGGTATCACATGTGCTGATATGGTGCATACAATAAGCAGCTGATTACTGTAACTGTAGACAGATCTTCTTTTACCTGTTTTCCCGTCTAAAAGTCCTTATGACAGATGCCACTGTATATCTGCTAAGATTTGGCTGAAATCTCAGTCCAGCCTTCCTCAGCGTCAATCCGTGGTTCACAACATGGTCCACTAGTGTTGCACGAATGTCATTTGATAAGTTTAGCCCTCTTCTTCCTTGTGCACGTTCTCCTCCTGCTTCAGGTCTTCCTCGACCTCTGGCTCGGCCTCTTCCTCTACATCCTTCTCTTCCTCTGTGTACTCCTCCTCTCACCCTCACTCTTCTTCTGACTCCTTCCATTTTGGTTGAAGGCAGGTGAACCTACCTGCTGCATTTTTCTAGTGCTTAAACCTGATTGGTGTGTCTACAATTTAGCAATCTTTTGTGCACCTGATGGCTGTGTTTAACAGATTGGCTCATAGGTGTGGTAATATGACAGTCAGTGCTTTGGAATTGCAAGTGACACCATGATATACTTCTGTGTCTGATGTATACAAGTGTGTTTAGTGTTTTGCAAATCACTGTGTGTAATGTTTTGCAAATAGTGTGAAGCTGACAATGTGCTTACAGTTGTGCGAATCTAGCCTTGTGTTTTGCTCCTTGAGTGTAAGGTTTTGCTAAATGAGGGAAAAGTTACATTTTAGTGTGTAAGCGATCATAAAAAACTGTAATGTCAAGGGTTTTACAGAGAGTAAACTGTTACCAAACTATTTTCGGTCTCTTTTGCTTGAGAGTCAATCAAAAAACATACAAGTACCAAACTATTAGTCAGCAGTAGACTATGACTAACCGATCAAATCAAAAACGTTTGTTTCATAACGATGCATAGTTAAATAAGAAAAATAGAAGCTGTCTCGGAGCCTGTTGGTCCAAGACCTGATGATCCGGTAGTAACTGGCGGGAAGACAGAGAACAGTCCATGGCTTGGGTGACTGAAGTCTTAGGAAATTTCCCAGGCTTTCCTCACACACCGCCTGGTACAGTATAAAGGTCCTTGGAGCTGTTTATGGTTGCCCTAATTTAATTGTTTGGCCCCTTAACTATAATTATAGCAAAGACAATCTGTCACCTTAAAATAATAGTCTTAATCACTGCTAGGTAATGCAAAAACAAAAGAGGAACACTCAAGTGGCACACACTCACCACGCTTTGTATTCAAGAGACTGTAAATTCTTCACCTTGTTCACTTGTGAGTTAAAGGGAGGTTATTTGGAATTCAATGAAACACCAATTAGATATAGAATTGAAAATGCAATATAAGTGTGAGGGGAACCATTGTGAAAAGTATGTAGTTAATAAAGCCATCCACCCAGTGACCATCGGGAGCCCTGTAAGCTAAGGGGCCCCTGTGATTGTGTTAGGCGCGATAACCATTAGCATATAAGTGTACCTGTAGAGCCACTCACACCCAAATTATGCTACTACTTTTCTTTCTCAGGTTTCACTCCAGAATCAAACACTGTTGAGATCTTTTTTTTATCTGTAAAGGGCTATACCCACCACTGTGACCAAAATGCTCGGTGCCAACACCTGAAAAGCATTCTGCCTCGGCATGTCTCCACGACCAACCGTATAGTGAGAGGTGGAAGCTTTTGTAAGACAACTTGGAACACGGTGATGTAAATGAGGAGCACTTTGTACTCGAAGAACCATGTGGCCCTTTCAAGACAATTTCACACATAGTATAAAAGACTGTCTGAAGAGGGATTTGAGTTGAAAAGGCGGACAACGATTGAAAGGCGATTGGTGTGGGCGTTAAGTGGGTTGAAGGCGCTGTGTCTGACATTAAATGTGTTTATTTTAAGATGTATGTAATAAATAGAGCGTTTTTCACTTGGAGAAGGCAAATAAAAGAAATGGGAATAAAAAGCATCTCTCGCCGCATGATGCCGGTGAGTGATTCAGTACATTGGCAAGACTTCCCTTTATTTGGCATTAGAGACGACCTCTGAGAATCAGAAAGTATCCTTGAGACACTGAAAGTACTGCGGTTGACCCAGATAACTGCCAAGTTCCAGGCATCGCCGACATCGCAGTCATTTCTTTCTCCAGCATACCATAGTAGGTCACTTTTGTTTATATTTTTTTAATAGGAATTCAAATTAAATGGGCTTTACAAAGGACGGAGACAATTTACCAAACAGAGTAGAAAAATATTTGTTGCAGATAGTATTGCCTCAGCATGACCATATAATAAATGAACATCATATCTGCCTTCGCCTACGTCCTTATCTCTGAGAGTGACCACCATGTTTCCTTCCCTGTAGAGACAATGCATTTCAAGATTTAAGCCAGAAGGATGAACTCCCTAACCTTCACAATTAGTTTCCACTCATGCTGCTTCTCTGGTATTGATCCAAAGATTGTGTCCCAAATGGCATCCTAGTGAGGTAACCAGAGCCATATGGGGTTTGGGAAAAAGTAGTGACATACAAAGGGAACAGGGTGCCATTTGGGACAGAGAATATTTGTTTCTCCAGTTGCAGTCAGAGAGGGATAGAGAATGGTGGTGCTGGCGTTATGCGCTCTCTTTACACTAGACATATTTGACTCGTGGCAAAGTGAGATTACCCCATTTGCTTTTCGCAGGTGGATACTACATGCCTCAATTAAATCGAGCAACAGGGAGTTCGACAGAAGCCACCTTCACATCTTCTAGATGGGGATGATCAATACAACCTCTGCACAATAATAAGCCAATCCCTCACAAACCGTCTTTTGGCAAAGATGTTCAACTAAGGTTCTTACGCACTTATGGGTAAGGTATTGGTTTGTTAAAGGATTAGGCCAACCACACTGTAACATAACACATGTAATGGTGATGAAGATTGGCTATTCATGAAACTAGGAGTCGTACCTCTCCCATAACATAACCTATATGATGTCAATGTTATCTATACAAGTCCACTATATTAATGCGCAGTGTCAGATAAAAGCATACTAGTCTAATAAAAAGCGTGAGCTGGCGCACGCCCAGAGACAATTATTTTGTGTAGGGGTGCTGACTACATATGTACATGACTCACGACCGAGAAACCTGACACTACATAGATTTTTACAAGTCAAGATAGTTTGTTTCGCTTGATAAGTATTCTTGTCGTTTGTGGCATTCTTCAGTACAAGACAAGACATTCAATTGCAATGCATTTTTGAAGATATTTTCCCCATCACGGTTACACTTTATTTGGATAGTCCCATATAGCTGATCCACAGATGGTCAACAAACTATCTGTGGATAAGCAGATTGTAACGATTGTCCTCTTCTTCTGACGAGGAGTTAGAGAGGTCGGACTAATATAAAAACTGAACACTACAAAAATACAAAATAACAACGTGAATGAACAAACGAAAATCGTCCTGTCCTGTGGAAACAGTCCTGTGTGGTATAGACACAGGAAACAATCACCCACAACTCAAAAGTGAAACCAGGCTACCTAAGTATGGTTGTCAATCAGGGACAACGATTGACAGCTGCGTCGGATTGAGAACCATACCAGGCCAAACACAGAAATCCCAAATCATAGAAAAAAGAACATAGACAACCCACCCAACTCACGCCCTGACCATACTTAAAACAAAGACATAACAAAAGAAGGTCAGAACGTGACGTAGATGCTTGCTAGGGTTAGATTTAGGGTCAGTTTAAGAATAAGGCTTTAGGTTAGGGTAAGGGCAGTAGCGGTCCGTTGGTAAAATCACTAGAGAAGCCAAGCCAGGGAAAAAAAGTAATATTACAACCTACTGTATGTGTTGTGATAATTGCGTTGTTCGCTCCATGACCTGTTAGTTCATATGCCTTGACACTGTGATACATAGGCCTAAGGCCGGGACAATAAGAAGACAGTGGCAGAATAAATTCACCACCAAACCAGAGAGCAATATCGGTCTGGTGGAGTCCACAAAGCATATTGCATGTAACAAAACAGTTACATGACCTACAGCATGGTCAATTAAGTTAATGTCTGACATTTTCGGACTATTAAACAACTATTGATTTAGAAATCAGGAGAGTTACTGGAAGTCGCAGAGAAAACAGGAGCTGCCTCCACTATTCTAATACAGTGACTACTAAAAGATACCAAAAACAATTTAGTCTAAGCAATGTAAGCTAAATATGATGTGGTTCTCCATGGTTCTGATTTCTGTGTGTGTGTGTGTGTGTGTGTGTGTGTGTCTGTAGAAAAAAACATATCGACTCACCCTACCTGTAGAGAAACGGTCTATGACAGTACATACAGTACAAACTTGTAGTTGTTGTTATCCTAAGCTACCTGGCTAAAATGTGTGTTCGCTAGCCAAACTTACTTACTTGAACGGGCAACGATTAACAAGCTAGTTTTAACATTAGTCTACTACATCTAGCTACATATTGAACTTCCATCCTTTCTGGCCAGAGGAACAATATATGAACGTATGGTTGGATCAGAATTGCAGTTATACTGTAATCATTGGCCAGTATGGAGAATTAAGTTAAAACCTCAAGTCCAAATCCCTGACGGCGTCAATGGCTAATTTTTGGAAAGGGACAACTTTAGCTAGCTAGCCACAATATTAGATAGATGGGTTTCATATACAGAGGAAGAGGGGCGCTGTTAGGTTCGCTCGGATGTTTTATCCAGTGAGATACGTTATTTTATGCTATTTTCTTTATTTTTTGGTATATTTTTTGGAGGGGAAGCCTGGTTTCCCTTGGCATCCATGAATACACTCTCCTGGGTAAGGGTTAAGTTTAGGGTTAGGATAAGGGTTAAGTTTAGGGTTAGGATAAGGGTTAAGTTTAGGGTTAGGATAAGGGTTAAGTTTAGGGTTAGGATAAGGGTTAAGTTTAGGGTTAGGATAAGGGTTAAGTTTAGGGTTAGGATAAGGGTTAAGGTTATGCCTAGGTTGCGCTTGTACACGCGTACACACACATGCATGCAATGCATACACACACCGAAACACACTTGCACACACATGCACACACACGGACACACACACACAGTTCTTTCAGAGGGGACTGGGACGGGGTCTTGGATCCAGGGCACTTGACCCTGGTTGGTTCTGTGGGTTGCTTTGGATGGGAGTGTCTGCTAGATGATTGAATGTAATGTACATTCAATGTTGAGCGGCTTCACTGCAGGTAGTTTGCAAGTTTTAAAATTAAGATAAAAATAATAATACAAAAAAGGTTAGGGTTAGTGGATAGTTAGTTCAAATGTTGTTGACAGTTATTAAACATCTACTGAACACCTACAAACCATCTACTTGGGACCATCCAAGTAAAGTGTTGACCCCATCACTTCTCCTGTGAGTGGGATCATCAGCCCACTAGGTTATTCAGTATCTGAACACTGGGACCAAACTACTCATCAATATTCAGCGTTTCATGTAAAATATTCCATAAAATTCTATGTCAGCAATCAATCCATATTTCACAACTCAAAAGGATTTTTGTTGTTGTGTGATATGGCCATCTACGTTTGTAAACTATCCAGAAATGTGGAAAACACATAACTTACCAAAGCTCTGGCCCCATCCTAGTGTCCTGCGGCATTTTAAAATGCAATTTCCCAACTGGAGCTGGACAGGTCCCAAACACTCCAGACAACTGCATAATTTTAGACACTCAGCAATTTTCTCCTCCCTTATGAATATAAAAATCCGGCACGTCGCCTCAGAATTGCAGATTTAAATCATTGGGGGATGAAATGGGTGAGAAAAAGTCATTTAATCAAGGTTTCAAGTTGTTTTATTGGATCATAACTAGTGATATCATGTTAAAAGCCCATTAAGTTAAGTGAACCGAAAATTCAGAGCGGGAGCATCCCGCAGCTCAATGTAAAATAGAGATGAATGGTAATGTGGGTTTACGGGGACAGATTCAAATCAAATCAAAGTTTATTTGTCACGTGCGCCAAATACAACAGGTGAAATGCTTACTTAAGGGCTCTAACCAATAGTGCAAAAAGGGTGTTAGGTGAACAAGGGACAGATTTGCATACTGTGAGACAGAGATCTGTAGGAATGCTACAGAATGACACTTTGGCAGACATCATTGTCCCCAAGGAGTTTCAGTGAAAGCCAGAGAGGATGCACAACCTCAACAATGACTCAACAATGACATACTTGTAGTACATTGCTGTAGATGTCTGGGATTTGGATGGACAATGGGAAAGGAATACCGTACAATACATGTTTAAAACAACAACAACCAACAATCAATAACCAACAACCCCAACCACCAGGACAATGTTTCCCTTTCCATCCTTGAGGAACTTCCGTGTTGAACTTGGTCTACAGTATTTATGATCTGCAGAGGACAACAGCGGACAACATCCTGCTTGGAGAATGGATTCTTGACCATGACAAATTATAGGGTATGTTTATGAATTTGTTATGGGCAGGAGAACGGTCGCAGTGGTAGTGAAAAATACATGAGAACAAATACTCTATAGACGGGTTGCCTGACAACATCACGGAAATGATGTGCACACATCGATGGGGAAGAAGTGTTGTTATGATTCTGAACGGTCAGATAGCTAGCAACAATGACAAGAAGCTGCCATGTGGGGAATTGTGGGTGGCTTGTTGTTTCAGCTAGTTGTATCCCGTTCTTGGCACCATGTCTTGTTTTGAGATATTTTGACTTATGTCACATCTATGCTAATATGGCTACAATTCGCTAGCTAGCCAACCAACAACTGTAAAGATGTATTTGAGAGACAACAAGGCTTATTTTACAAGCTACAGTAGGCTACTAAATACAATTTCCAGTAGCACACAGACTCACCTAATGATGAAAATGAAGCCATAAGCAACTACTCACGGTGATGGCCGATGCGCTCCTCTTGTCAATAGCTCATCTCAAGATGAGCTACTCTGAAAAACAGAGCTGCTGTTTGCAAAAAATTGGGGGGAGATAAGTAAAAAAAATATTGGTTCTGCAGACAGACTAGTCTTCTCTTTTCAGTGGTAAGCATTTGCTTTCCAAACTGTACATTTTCCCTCGATTGTATTTAGAAATTTGCAAAAGGCAAACAGACAGCCACAATCAACCATAGAAATATAATCAGAATCCATTAATGTCATTTCCATTTCAAGTCAGGTCTGGCAGCAATTACTAGTGTTACTAGACGTTCCAAAATCCTTCTATGGATTATATGTTTATGGCGACAACGCAACAACCTGTATATTTGCATCACTGCCTGGTATGTCAACTGCTCGGCCTCCGATCGCATGGCACTACAGAGGTTAGTGCATACGTTCCATTACATCATTGGGGCCAAGCTTCCTGCCATCCAGGACCTCTATACCAGGCAGTGTCAGAGGAAGGCCCTAAAAATTGTCAAAGACTCCAGCCACCCTAGTCATAGACTGTTCTCACTACTACCACACGGCAAGCGGTACCGGAGCGCCAAGTCTAGGGCCAAGAGTCTTCTAAACAGCTTTTACTCCAAAGCCTCCCCCCCTTAACGCTGCAGCGACTCTGTGTTATTTTCTATGCATAGTCACTTTAATAACTCCACCACGTGAACATTACCTCTATTACCTCGACTAACCGGTGCCCGCGCACATTGATTCTGTACCCGTACACCTGTATATAGCCCCGCTATTGTTATTTTACTGCTGCTCTTTAATTATTTGTTAATTTATTTCTTATTTATTGGGGGGGGGGGGGGGTAATTTTCTTAATACTGCTTTGTTGGTTAAGGGCTTGTAAGTAAGTATTTCAATGTAAGGTCTACTACACCTGTTGTATTCGGGCGCATGTGACAAATACAATGTAATATGATTTGATTTGGCGTTCATACTGCCCAAATTGCGGCCTTCCTGACTGTAGGCAGCCGGTGACTGCCAAAATGAAGGAAACACTTGAGTAAATGAAGGATACAAAGATTATGTGGTGTGCATTTTTGTAGAATATGTCTATGACAAGGCGCATTGACTCTGTTCTGGCATCTCATGGTGGCCCAACACCCTTTTAAGACACTTTATGTTGGTGCTTCCTTTATTTTGGCAGTTACCTGGTTGCGCTTGTGCCAAAAGTTCATCCACATGTATATTTTTTAAACTATCGATCCTCTCTGGCTAAATTATGCTCTCCTGTTTATTTTGAACATTCAGAACGGGCTCCTGTGGTTGAGAGCCCAAGCCGCTATGGGCTTGTTCCCAGCCCCTCGCTCACACAATTGACCAGTCACATTTATTAAAATTGTTTATGAATCATCAGTTACCCAATCAATGCATGGCCCCCCAGATATTCTGCCTAGCCTATCAGGGGATAAGATCGAGCTATAACCATTGATACCTATCAAATCCTCTCAGATCTCCACAAATGTTTATAGGGGCTAAGGGTTATCTTGAGATTGGGCAACACACTGTATGACATTATGTTGACCTTGGAGCTAAGGTCCCTTCTATCTAGGTAAGATTGATTGACATGTGAGTTGAGGTGTTGACATGTATGTGGAGCACAGCAGTTGAGTTAACCTGTATAATCCTATATGTTAAACATCTGAGTAAGTGTTCCTACAGTAAAGATCAGTGTGGCTCAGTTGGTAGAGCAGTTGCTAGAGCATTGCACTTGCAATGCCAGGGTTGTGAGTTTGATTCCCATGGGGGACCAGTACGAACAACTATGTAAATGTATTCACTCACATCGCTCTGGATAAGAGCGTCTGCTAAATTATTAAAATATGTAGGTATACACATAGGCATTTGTATGTGCATAGACACAAATACTTTGTGACATATGCTTAGAAAGAGAGGTCCGAAATGCATTGAACTAGTGCATTATGTCGATTTCGAAACCATTTCAATGTATCCAGTGTCTCATACAGACATGATGTGATGATGCTCAGTATATACAGTAAATAACCCAGTGTTTTACTTGCACTTTATGTTATAATTTCTGTTTGACTTGAATCAATGGTGATGGTCCCATGGGGACGCATTGACATGATTGTCAGACATTGAATCAAGCATTCCTCTCTCCTTAAAATCTGGAAGAAATATCACTGGTTTTGGTCGGGCAAATTTGACTTCCAACACATTTACCTGCCAGAGTGAGTTAAAAATATCACAGTCAATTGCGAAATGTTAAAATGTGAAATGTTGAAATGAATAGCTATTATATAATTGTCGGCTGCACGTTTGATGTAATCAAACATCAAACAAGGCAGTTAAAATGCATCATGGCACACATGAACTGTACTGAGAGTGATTCATTCCCAGCACAGGACAAACACACAGACCTCATTGGCTTATTTTGGCTGCCCTTACATTAACCTTCAAAGAGAGACAGTTGGAACAGTATTGTAGTGTCCTGAAATCAAATCAAATGAAAGCTTATTGGTCATGTACGCAGGCGTTACAGCAGGTGCAGCAAAGTGCTTATGCCAGTATATACAGTATGTACATTCACAGTGAGTAAACAACTGTATATGAGGTGGCCAGCGTTCATGACTCTATGTGCATAGGGCTTTAGTCTCGAGGTGCAGGACAAAGTACCGAGTGAGTAGCCTGCTAGTGATGGCTGTTCAACAGTCTGATGGCCTTACGGTATGAGCTGTTTCTCAGTCTCTCAGTCCTGTCTTTGTTGCACCTGTATCGTCTCTGTCTGTTAGAAGGAAGCAGAGTGGACAGACCGTGGCTCGGGCAGCTGACCAATATGTCATGACTTATTCAGTTTAGAGTGATTGATTGACAGAGTTTACAAACCACGGTGTCAACTGTGTCTTCAGGGATCCTTGCCCAGGAAATGAAAATGACTAATTAGCATAACTGTCAGACGGTGGTAGAGGGGGCATGTCTGTCAGGTACCTGGCCAACAGCTGGCAGAGCAAGGATTTGTGGTTGACAAATAAACAAACGTAGTTGACAAATAATAACTTGGTTGATGAATAACACAGTTCAAGAATAATGTAGTTGACAAATAAAATAAATTGGCATTTTACTGCATGTACTGTGGAAATGTTGGCCAGTGCTTTCAATGTAAATTCAGTCAACTTCAACAATCAAACAAAACTGAAAACCTTCCCAAAAAGCACAAGCAAATGTCAATTCATTTCATTTCAATTCATTTTCCTTAATACACTTGAGTTGAAATTGAACTGACCGCCAGTCTGCTTCTCTCCATCCATGGGGCCTCAACCCAGATTAAGCATGACAGCATTAATGACTGGCTGTATGGGTCTGTACGCATGGTCTTGACATATCTGGGTCTGTCCAATGACATTTTCTCCCACAGAGTGTAATATAGTGTCATTGACTGATGCTTGACCCTCCCCCCATTAGTCAGAAACTGCAAGGCCAGAAACCTGGGGACAGGAACAAGGCTTTGTAGTACAGTAGCCTTTTACAGTCATATCCGTATAAAGGTTGAAAATTGCAGATTTGGTGACTGATATACACCTAAAGTAGAATGCAAATGCTGTGCAGTAACATGAATGACTTCAGAGCTCGTTACCTCCGCTTCACAGCTCTGTAAGGGTTTTGACTGACAGCCATTCTGAACTTGAGCTACGCATGGAACAAGAAGTTGCCCCCATCTCAAACGGCCAATTGGGCAACTTTTGCAAATGTTTTGTTGTCTGAGGTCTGAGTGAGGGAAATGCTGTAAATTAAGATGACTCTATGTATTTTATAAGATGATGTCACGTTCTGACCTTTACTTCCTTTGTTTTGTATTTATTTAGTATGGTCAGGGCGTGAGTTGGGTGGGCAGTCTATGTTTGTTTTTCTATGTTTTGGGGTATTTCTATGTTTCGGCCTAGTATGGTTCTCAATCAGAGGCAGGTGTCATTAGTTGTCTCTGATTGAGAATCATACTTAGGTAGCCTGGGTTGCACTGTTTGTTTGTGGGTGATTGTCTATGTTGATGGCTTGTTTCAGCACAGGTCTCATTTTGTAGCTTCACGGTCGAATTTGGTTTATTGTTTTTGTTACTCGTTTGTATAGTGTTCAGTCTTTCTTTATTAAAGATTTACCATGGACACTTACCACGCCGCATATTGGTCCTCTGATCCTTTTCGCCTCTCCTCTTCAGAAGAAGAGGAGGACGACCGTGACAGATGAGATGTTGAGGATTATAATAAATACCGCTTGGATTTCATAAAAGCAAACCACACATCCGTGAGTCCAAATGTGTAGGCTACTTCATATTTCCATATCATAAAACTCATTATGCTGACACTGTCATATACAGTGTCAACGTTTATGTACAGTTACAAGATGACATGGCATCATACCCTGGGTTGTTAGGAAGATAATGACCCTATGTTTTTCTATTGTGAAGAAAATTCACAGCGGAACACACACCTGAATGCATGCATGATAACTTTCTATGTGCACCAAAATTATGATATGTTTCTCTGAATTAACCCTGCGAAAGCCTAACACTGTAAGATGTATTTAATAACTTCATGTTGGCAATAGAACAAGTTTTCAAACGATGCTCACCTGACCCAGATTGCGATTTACAGTACCAGTCAAAGGTTTGGACACATACTCATTCAAGCATTTTTCTACATTGTAGAATAATAGGGAAGACATCAAAACTATGAATAAACACATATGGAATCATGTCGTAACCAACATTTTTTGGGGGGATTCTTCAAAGTAGCAACCCTTTGCCTTGACAACTTTGCACACCCTTGGAATTCTCTCTACCAGCTTCACCTGGAATGCTTTTCCTGAGCACTTGTTGGCTCCTTTTCCTTCACTCTGCGGTCCAACTCATCCCAAACCATCTCAATTGGGTTGAGGTCGGGCGATTGTGGAGGCGATCACTCTCCTTATTGGTCAAATAGCCATTACACAGCTTTGAGGTGGGTTTTGGGTCATTGTCCTGTTGAAAAACAAATAATAGTCCCACTAAGTGCAAACAAGATGGCGTATCGCTGCAGAATGCTGTGGTAGCCATGGTGGCAATGTGTGCCTGGAATTCTAAATAAATCACAGACTGTGTCACCAGCAAAGCACCCCCACACTATCCCACCTCCTCCTCCATGCTTCACAGTGGGAACAATGCATGCGGAGATCACCCGTTCACCTACTCTGCGTCTCACAAAGACATGGCATTTGGAACCAAAAATCTTCAGACCAAAGGACAGATTTCCACCAGTAATGTCCATTGCTCGTGTTTCTTGGCCCAAGCAAGTCTCTTCTTGTTATTGGTGTCCTTTAGTAGTGGTTTATTTTTAGCAATTCGAAACATGGAAGCCTGATTCACCCAGTCTCCATTGAAAAGTAGATGTTGAGATGTGTCTTGTTACTTGAACTCTGTGAAGCATTTATTTGGGCTGCAATTTCTGAGGCTCTGCAGCAGAGGTAACTCTGGGTCTTCCTTTCCTGTGGCGGTCCTCATGAGAGACAGTTTCATCATAACAGTTGATGGTTTTTGCGACTGCACTTGAAGAAACGTTGAAAGTTCTCTAAATTTTCCCGATTGACTGAGCTTCATGACTTAAATCAATGCTCGACTGGCATTTCTCTTTGCTTATTTGAGCTGTTCTTGCCATAATATGGACTTGGTAGTGTACTTAGTAGGGCTATCTTCTGTGTACCACTCCTACCTTGTCACAGCACAACTGATTAGCTCAAACCATTAAGACGGAAATAAATTCCACAAATTAACTTTTAACAAGGCACACCTGTTAATTGAAATGCATTCCAGGTGACTACCTTGTGAAGCTGTTTGAGAGAATGCCAAGAATGTGCAAAGCTGTCATCAAGGCAAATGGTAGCTTAAATAGTGTTTAACACTTTTTTGGTTACTACCTGATTCCATATGTGTTATTTCAGAGTTGTGATGTCTTCACTATTATTATACAATTTAGAACATAAAGAAAAACCCTTGAATAAGTAGGTGTGTCCAAACTCTTGACTGGTACTGTATAGGGCCGTTATTAACAGCAATTGAGTGATGGCAAGGTTATGTTCCAAACAAAACAACTGTGCTTGCTTTAGTTCCTCAATGGCTTGAAGATGCTTCTTTGAGTCGTAAAAGTGCATAGAAATGACCAATGGTGTAAGGTACTTAAGTAGAAATACTTGAATGTACTACTTAAGTCGTTTTTGGGGGTATCTGTGCTTTACAATTTATATTTTTGTTAACTTTTACTTTTCCTTCACTACATTCCTAAAGAAAATAATATACTTCTTACTCCATATATTTTCCCTGACACCCCAAAATACTCGTTACATTTTGAATACTTAGCAGGACAGGAAAATTGTCAAATTCACACACTTAAAGAAAACATCTCTGGTCATCCCTACTCTATCTGATCTGGTGGACTTACGAAACACCTATTTGTTTGTAAATTATGTCTGAGTGTTGGAGTGTTCCCCTGGCTGTGCGCACATTTAAAAAAACAAGACAATTGTCCTGTCTGGTTTGCTTAATTTAAGAAACTTGAAATGGTAAATTAAGTATATTTTAGCAATTAAGTTTACTTTTTATATTTAACTATGTTATTTAAAAGCAAATACTTTTAGGATTTTACTCAAGTAGTATTTTACTGGGTGGCTCTATTTTACTTGAGTCATTTTCTATTAAGGTAGCTTTACTTTCAATCTAGTATGACAATTGAGTACTTTTTCCACCACTAGAAATTACTTACAAACTATGTACTCTTTGGAGAAGTGTGTGGCCACTTGGAGACACCAGTTATTCCTCCCACATTTTCCAGGAATATTCTCATCATGTTACTGAAATGTATTCAGAGTAGTTTCAGATTTTGTTATCAACAAAATATGATGAAAAGTACAGTAAATTTAAAATGCACATGAAATCAACAGTGTGATATTTGGATTCAGTCTTGTGTCAGGTGAACTGTTGGCCTCAACTTTGCTCCAATATTTTCCCCATGATCTCCAAACTGTTCCCTTTCTATTGCTACTATGCTTCTGCGTATGCTTTTCATATTTATTCTGCAAGAATCATTTCAATTTAGCTCTATCCATATAGGCCAATTCCCACGGGTTAAAATATATTTATTTCTCTCCCCCTCTGACACTTCTCTTTCTATTTGACTGCCATGCTGGTCTCTTTATCTATCCTCCCCCTATTCCCCCAGCCCTGAGTGAGACACCTGCAAATAAAATGAATTCATATTTGCCCTGTCTGTATACCATGACTCATGGTGAGATGGTGTACTAATCCTTTTGATACTGGTGTGACTAAGCGCAGAACACTGGCAGACCTACATTATGCACAGCATTGCATCAGAGCGACTGTGCTCCAAAACTATTTTCAAACCCAGATTTTCTTTATCCTCTCTGCTTATTAACGTTGAATGAAATGACATATCCAAATAAGTATCATATTGATATGTTAACAGGAATAAGAAAGCCTCCATTGGATTATTTGGAGATGTGGTTATTCCGATGCTTTATGTCTACATTAAGATACAATTAAGATATAACACTCGTATAGTCTGTTAATCCAGAATACATTCTTCAAAAATAAAGATGGTTTGTTGTTGTTGCCATGTGCACATTACATGTATCTACCATCATTTATTTTCGGAACATGCCACAGTCGCCACCAGCGAGAGGCTGAAGCAAACAAGATGTCTTACTTGAGTAAAAAAAGAGAAAACAAGAGAAAACACTGGCTGTTGCAGGTGTATTGTTATGATTGTGTATTGCAGATTAAGCTACATTTGCCCAATTTATTCCCTCTAACCAGAATTGAATCCTTGTAGAAAGATCATGTTGGACATGAAACAGATGCCCATGTGTGTGAAACAAGTGAACTCCAGGTTTATTCTGCCACTGCTATTTATTTTACCCCCTTTTCTCCTCAATTTCGTGATATCCAATTAGTTAGTAGTTACTATCTTGTCTCATTGCTACAACTCCTGAAGGTCGAAAGCCATGCGTCCTCCGAAACACAACCAAACCAAGCCGCACTGCTTCTTAACACAGCGCGCATCCAACCCGGAAGCCAGCCGCACCAATGTGTCGGAGGAAACACCGTGCACCTGGCGACCTGGTTGGCGCGCACGGCCCGCCACGGTAGTCGCTAGTGCGTGATGAGACAAGGATATCCCTACCGTCGCCCCATGGACCTCCCAGTCGCGGCCGGCTGCGACAGAGCCTGGGCTCGAACCCAGAGTCTCTGGTGGCACAGCTAGCACTGCGATACAGTGCCCTAGACCACTGCGCCACCCGGGAGGCCCCACTGCTATTCTTAACAGTGTTATATTACTATACAAAATAACCTATTCAGAATGAACATTGAATATGTGTATTGTTCCAATTGGCAGAGTATAGGGGGAGAGATGTTTAACTGTATTGACTTGTTGCTTCACATGCAGTATTAGAAGTGTCACAGAGTCTGCTGGAGTTGTGAAATCTGCAGAGGGTTGACTTTTTATCACTGCCCACAGCAGACATTTGCAGAAGTGAATGTGCTATGCTGTGAAAATAGCAGAAACTTCAGAGTGTTTTCTATCCAAATCTACTAATAATATGCATATATTAGCAACTGTGCCTGAGTAGCAGACAGTTTACTCTGGGCACCTTATTCATCCATGCTTCTCAATACTGCCCCCAGCCATAACAAGTTAACCACTCTGAATTCATTCCTAACTTAAAACCCTATCCCAAACCTTAACGTGAAACCCCCAGCCCAACACAAGTGTTTTTGGTTTCACTTTTGTAACTAAACAAGGGTTTAGGTAAAAGTTTTGGAAAGGCTTTAAAAATTATATATTTTTATTATTGCGCCGGAGCACGGCTTTTACGCCCATCCACCATCCCTTTCACAACACCCTAGCAAGCCGCCAGCCTATGTAGCGAGGTGCGTACTGGCGGCAGAGAAGTTAGGCGCAGGAGAACGAAAACTGATTTACAATGGTGTCGTTTAATAGCCATAAACCACCGTCAACAGAAAAAATACAATAAATGGGTCAAACAAAACCCGGTAAATTCAGCATACCGTGCAAAAGCACTACAAGGAACAATTACCGACAAGGACATGGGGGGGAACAGAGGGTTAAATACACAACATGTAATTGATGGAATTGGAACCAGGTGTGATGGAAGACAAGACAAAACCAATGGAAAATGAAAAGTGGATCAGCGATGGCTAGACTACAGCCTTAGCAACTGCCCAACAGTTCACAAAGTAACTGTTTCCATGAAAATAGGTTATTACCTGTAGATCTTATTATGAAGTCTTATGGCTTCTGCATCAATCCAACAACAGCCAACTAACAATCGATGAAGCGTTGTTTCCCCCCCCCTAATCTCTCGTGGACAGACTACGTAAATATAAATGGTACCGTAGATCTGTCATGATACAACCAGGATGTGTGAGATAAGGAGCAGCATTAGTTCCGGTGCTTGGGTTTTTCATCAATGGTAAATTGGACAAAATACGGTATCGCAGGTGTTATTATCTTTCGAATTTCAGAATGTGAGTGGTGGAGCTACTTGTCCGTAACTTTCAAAGAGAGAGGGTGGAGCTCTTCGGTCCGGTTCCAATCCTAGTTCCATTTCTTCTCTTAACACGTACAGTATGGACCCAGAACTTAATCCAGCATCTAACCATTTACGCAAGACTTTAGTTCTGGGTTAACTGAAATGAGATTTTCCCAGATTTTCCCAACTCAGACTCTAGAAGCATTTAAAAGTGATGCATGATAACTTAGCAATTGTCTGATAACCAAAACGTATATATATATTAGATGCCATTTAACAGACACTTTTATCCAAAGCGGCTTACAGTAGGCATGCTAGCATACATGTTTTATGTTTGGGTGGTCCTGGGAATCAAACCCACTATCCTGACATTGCAAGAGCCTTGCTTTAAAAACTGAGCTACAGATTACCTCATAGATAATGGTAGCTGTAGCTAGCTTAATGTTCTAACATGTCTCAGGGCCAAAACATTGCAACAGACTCACTATCAACTATTTCAGGTCTCAACCAGTAAACAAATATTCCTCTATTATGGAGAAACCCATCCCACTCCCTCAGTAATCGTCAGGGAGCGCTTGAGTCTGTGAATAAGCCTGAAGTCAGAATATTAGAAAGGAGAGGTGCATCATTTTCCTTAATAACATTTTGTTCATGCTTACCTCAACTTTAATCTCACCCACCAGTTGGCTCTCTCTTTGTCGAGACGTCTGGTTTCAATGCGCCTCAGAAAAGGACTTGCGTCAGCGAAAACAGCCACAAGTTTTAATTGGCTTATCTCGCAGTCCATCAGCATCTAGCATCTGCCCCTCTTCATGGATTTCAAAGGGTGAGCAGTGAAAGCACAGAGTTTTTAAACCCAGAGGAGCAACATCGTGAGACTTCCGGGAACACATCGGACTCGGCAGACTTTGGCCGGGGTTTGGACTTTGAGAAGTCAATGAGAGAAGTGAAAAATGTGTTTGTTCTTAATTTTCTCAAAATCTAAAGTCACCTAGATTCGAGCCAATGTCTTAAGTAGCTGAACATGTAATTTGTTATTAATCCAACCTTGTAAAAGTGACAAACAGGTTTATATCGAAGGAGTGCCTTTGATTTGATGGCCTGCACATGCGCAGTTCGGTGTGAGACGACCGTTAGATCTGAGGACATTATATGATTAGCTAGCCAACGTTGCCATGACATCGTCTACAAAATTGACATGAACATTTTTGTAATTTAGCAGACGCTCTTATCCAGAGAGACTTACAAGCATGATCAGGGATTTCAATTGGAGAACCGTTTCTACCTATCCTCTTCCAAATGACTGTTTTTTGCTCCAGTAATTGGCAAAACAAGGAATTATTCATCTAAGAAATAGTTTTCAAATGAACTTCATGCCCGAACTCAGAATAAATTGGGCTTTCCAAAAATACTACGGTCACTGAATAGAACAATTCTTTAGATTTAGCGATTTTCTTAATTTTTACAAATCCCATCTAATACAGCTGTAGCAGGCTCGCTCCCTCTCCCGACTCATTTTTTAACCACACGCCTTTCAAGTCCCAATTTGTTGCACAGTGTTACCAGGCTCTCTGGCGCCAGTAATTAAAGCCTAGGGACGAGGTCACCTTGACTCTAAATCAGGCCCTGAAGAAAAATCAGCCCCTAAAGAAAAAAGTCATCTTAGTAAAAATAACTGAATGGAGTGTTCAAAAATAAGAATGAAGATTGACCATTGGCTAGTTTGTCATGGTAATTTCCTGTATTACTAAACATTTGAGAGAGCAAACCACACACAAGTCAGAGTTATATTATAAATTCCATCTTTAATTATGTATGAGCTTCACCATAGCCATGTGACTCTCAGATCAATTCAGTGTCTATAAATTAATTCTCTGAGATTCTTAGTATAATTTATAGCCAAGACACACCCCTCTGAACTCACATGACGAAACACAGATCTTAGGAACATTACAAAGGAAGACTTTACTTGAGAGAGGAGTATCCCATAGCCAGACATCAGTAGCTATAAATTATTGTTCAGTTTGGTCTCTTTAGACGAGGTTCTACTTCTCGTTCTTGGTACTTCATATTACCAAACCATTGCCTCATCCAACGGCATATATCAATTGTCAATTCTAGATACCCCCATCTCAAATACACCCACTCCTGGACAAGCTCACGGAGACAGTGAGCCTCTTAGGTCATATACTAGATCAAGATAAGGGCAACCTCAGAGGGGACATACAATAGTTACAGACACATTCCCGTAAGAAGACAAGCCTCCATTCTGTCCTCCTCCCCTTCTGATATTCTTCATAGCATCACATGGTTTAACAGATACATTGACATATGAAGCCAAGCCTGACCTCTCCCCTCTCTGGGCCCCTAGTGACTAAGCCCTGGAAAATGCAACTGCCAACAGTATTATCCAAAAGAAAACATCCTAATGACAAATATCTCACATAAGCATTATTATGTAAATAAAACATCTTATTTATCAATGTTACCTAACTAATTCTGATTCAGCCACGACAAGTTGCATAAGTGGGAATGACACCAGGGCGAATTTGAGGAGTGCTTCATTAAGACTCTTGACATAGCCCCAAATGTAATCTGAAGCAAATAGAAATGTTAATGTTAATGTTAAATGTTAAATGGTTTCAGGGGGAGTTCTCATGCATGGTGTAGTGTCCCCTCTTTTGGACACCCTCCCCCCTCTGGGCAGGCACAAGCTCCCAGCTCAGCAGTGGTGTTTATGAGGGCAATCAAGTCCATGCCAATCCCTCTCCTACCAGCTAACTTGGAGGGGAAAGACTCATATTGAATTCTGCATAGATACCCCACTGTGAGGTTGGAGTGCAGTACAAACTTTGGACATGCAGTACCTATGAGATATTAAGCCTTTGCCCTTCCGTTCCCCTTACCCTGGAACTCACCTACTAATATAACTCACTCATGATATAACACATTGTCTAGGCCTACCCTTTTCATGAGAACACGTTGAATGCAGAATCTATGCTAAATAATAATGGTACTTTGGTTGGATATACCAGTTTCTCTTTCTTTCTACTCTCTTCTCACCTGAATGTGTGTCACATTCATTTTGACAATATATTTAAGTAATTGAATGTGGCCTATGTTAATCCATGCAACTTTATTTACTATGCCAGAGGCCTATAGTAAAGAGATAAGCGGTAGGGATTGGTATGAAACTATAACTCCCAACAACAACTTATATTACAATGCATGTACACTACTGGTCAAAAGTTTTAGAGCACCTACTCATTCAAGTTTATTTTTTTTACTATTTATTCTACATTTTAGAATAATAGTGAATACATCAAAACTATGAAATAACACATATTTTACATTTCAGATTGTTCAAATAGCTACCCTTTACCTTAAAGACAGCTTTGCACACACTTGGTATGCTCTCATCCAACTGTATGAGGTAGTCACCTGGAATGCATTTCAATTAACAGGTGTGCCTTCTTAAAAATTGTGGAATTTCTTTGTCTGAATGCATTTGAGCCAATCAGTTGTGTTGTGACAAGTTGGGGCGGGGGGGGGGGGGGGGGGATGGGGGTGGTATACAGAAGATAGCCATAAGACATGAAGGCCAGTCAATACATAACATTAAGAACTTAAAAGTTTCTTCAAGTGCAGTCGCAAAAACCATCAAGTGCTGCGATGAAACTGGCTCTCATGAGGACCGCCACAGGAATGGAAGACCCAGAGTTACCTCTGCTGCTCAATTAAATTAGAGCCCAAATAAATGCTTCACAGAGTTCAGGTAACAGACACATCTCAACATCAACTGTTCAGAAGAGATTGTGTAAATCAGGCCTTCATGGTCAAATTTCTGCAAAGAAACCACTACTAAAGGACACCAATAAGAAGAAGAGACTTGCTTGGGCCAAGAAACACGAGCAATGGACATTACACCGGTGGGAATTGTCCATATGGAATATTTTTCATTCCAACCTCTGTGTCTTTGTGAGACATGATGTAGGTGAACGGATGATCTCCGCATTTGTATTTCCTACTGTTAAGCATGGAGGAGGAGGTGTTACGGTGTGGGGGTGCTTTGCTGGTGACACTGTCTGTGATTTATTTTGAATTCTTAGCACACTTAACCAGCAAGGCTACTACAGCATTCTGTAGAGATACACCACCCAATCTGGTTTGGGCTTAGTGGGACAATGATTTGTTTTTCAACAGGACAATGACCCAACACACCTCCAGGCTGTGTAAGGGCTATTTTACCAAGAAGGAGATTGATAGAGTGCTGCATCAGATGACCTGGCCAGCACAATCCCCCGACCTCAACCAAATTGAGATGGTTTGGGATAAGTCGGACCGCAGAGTTAAGGAAAAGCAGCCAAAAAGTGCTCAGCATATGTGGGAACTCCTTCAATACTGTTGGAAAAGCATTCCAGGTGAAGCTGGTTGAGAGAATGCCAAGAGTGGGCAAAGCTGTCATCGAGGAAAAGGATGGCTATTTGAATGACTAAAAAAATCCTACATAATTCCGTATGTGTTATTTCATAGTTTTGATGTCTTCACTATTATTATACAATGCAGAAAATAGTAAAAATTAAGAAAAACCCTTGAATACCTAGGTGTTCTAAAACGTTTGACCGGTAGTGTATACTATATGTGTTAAACTCACACACCTTCTAGTCCTAGTCCACTAATCCTACTGCTGTTGTATAGTGAGGGCAAATTTTCAAGGCAATCAACTGTCGCTTTGTATGAATACGCCAGGGGAAATAAATATCTTGAAATGAGACATTCAGCAAGCACTTTAGCAATAATTTCATTGTTTACACCATCTCAAGGACAACGGGAGGTTTAGAACATTGGTAATCAAACACTACAAAATTGCCCCCAGTCTATACGCCCAGAAATTAATTTCAGTAATTTACTTGTTTTAAAGAGTGGATAGAGTGAATCAACAAATGCAATCTGTTGTTCAAGTCCGCCACCACACAATTCAGTAAAAATGCTCACACACACACACACCACACACACACACACACACACACACACACACAAACCATCATGGGAGAATTTTTCTGGCTAAGTGAGAAGTTTGCATAGCGTATTGCAAGCGGGGGGGGGGGGGGGGAATCATACCAAGGACACTCTTTTGGCTGCATTGTTTTACACACAAACTGTTTGACACAACTATTTAATTATATACAATCGTTTTAAAAAACTATTTTATTACAATTGCAATTATAATTCCCATTCGCAAATACTTAGAAATGCATCTGTTTAGTATGTTATATCAAGCTGGGCGTAATTATTTCCGAATTTTTTTAACCCTCATTGCTCTTGCCACAAGACTATCGGAATTCACCTATGGCACACAACAAGTAATTAATGCATTCCCTATTATAGGTTAATGAATAACTCATTTCATGGTGTATGGTTTATTAGCCGAGAATAACCCCTATCTAATTACAGCCATTTATGACCTCCTACAATTAAAAAGATGTTACATTACAATGGAAGGCACGTTGAACATTTATTCAGTATTTCTTTGTCTCTAATAGGATACATTATCCATAATTAAAAGTATCTAATTAGCAACTAGTATGTGTGTCTGTGATGACTAAGTGCTTTATCCGCCAATAAGCCCCTTGTAAGTACCTTCTGATATGTCCCCTTGTCTCGTGTGTGCCCATTAAATGTTATAATAGTGACAGCTTTCTCACTGAGTTAAGAGCCCTGAAGGTCCAGATGTTTCCGCTGTGCTATCTATATCCCCAGGACATTAATGAAGAGGTGCAGTTGAGCATCTGAGACTAGGATGCTTGAGAATCTGCGGCTTGGGGTAGTGACTGTCTTTTCCTCAGACCTGAATATAGTTGTTTGTTTGCCCCTACTCAGGAAATTGCTAGCCATTTAACCCTAGATGGATGGCTCTCTTGGAAGCTAGGAGTGCTGGGTGGAATGTATTTGAACGATGTTGTGGGTGGTGTACGATAGATGTCCAACGTCATTGCTAAACAGTGTTGCACTTTGTCTGAGGTAATACTGAGTTTTGACTAGATGGGATACAGCTTTTGTCAGATTTGGCTTTTCATAGCAGGTTAGGAGAACTAACATAGCAGGTTAGGAGAATTGGGTTAAGGCTAGGGTTAGGGTTAGGGTTAGGGTTAGCTAAAATGAAAAAATAAAACTTTTGACATTAATTTGACAAAAGTGGTATCCCTTCTAGCCAGGACAGCAATATTGGGGCATTGCACAACACTCTAAGAGCAAATTTATTCTGAATAGGGTAAGAACATATCAACATTTGACAGACGCCCTGAAGAGAAGACAACAGTGGTTAATTAAAAGGAACACCAGTGTGGATACATGACTCATACTGTAGACATAGACATAGTACCCTGACTGTCACCCCTTTTCTAAGTGCTCTAATGTGTGGCCTTTTGCATAATCAAATCAAATTGTATTTGTCACATGCGTTGAATACAACAGCGCATGTGTGAAATGTTTAGCTTACAGTGAAATGCTTACCGTGTTGAGGATCAGCGCGGCGGATGTGTTGTTACCTACCCTTACCACCTGGGGGCGGCCCGTCAGGAAGTCCAGGATCCAGTTGCAGAGGGAGGTGTTTAGTCATAGAGTCCTTAGCTTAGTGATGAGCTTTGAGGGTACTATGGTGTTGAATGTTGAGCTGTAGTCAATGAATAGCATTCTCACATAGGTGTTCCTTTTGTCCAGGTGTGAAAGGGCAGTGTGGAGTGCAATAGAGGTTGAAATAGAGGTCATCTATGGATCTGTTTGTGCGGTATTCAAATTGCAGTAGGTCTCAGGTTTTGGGGATAATGGTGTTGATGTGAGCCATGACTAGCCTTTCAAAGCATTTCATGGCTATAGACGTGAGTGCTACGGGTCGGTAGTCATTTAGGCAGGTTACCTTAATGTTCTTGGGCACAGGGAATATGGTGGTCTGTGTTGGTATTACAAACTCAGACAGGGAGAGATTGAAAATGTCAGTGAAGACACTTGCCAGTTGGTCAGCGCATGCTCTGAGTACTCGTCCTGGTAATCTGTCTGGCCCTGCAGCCTTGTGAATGTTAACCTGTTTAAAGGTCTTACCCACATCGGCTGCGGAGAGCGTGATCACACGGTTGTATGGAACAGCTGATTCTCTCATGCATGTTTCAGCGTTACTTGAAGCAAGCATAGAAGTTATTTAGCTTGACTGGTAGGCCCGTGTCACTGGGCAGCTCTCGGCTGAACTTCCTTTTGTAGTTTGTAATAGTTCGCAGGCCCTGCCACATCCGACGAGCGTCAGAGCTGTTGTAGTACGACTCGATCTTAGTCCTGTATTGAAGCTTTGCCTGTTTGTGTCACGCCCTGACCATAGAGAGCCCTTGTTTCTCTACAGTGTAGTAGGTCAGGGCATGACTAGGGGGTGTTCTAGTTTAACATTTCTATGTTGGTGTTTTGGTATGGTTTCCAATTAGAGGCAGCTGGTAATCGTTGCCTCTGATTGAAGATCATATTTAAGTAGCTATTTTTCCCACCTGTGTTTGTGGAATATTGTTTTGTGTTTGTGTGCCACATAGTTATGTTTCGGTATTCTTTTTTGCCAAATGGAGGGTGAGGGAGAGCTTTGTACGCGTCTCTGTGTGTGGAGTAAAGGTGGTCTAGAACATATTTATTTTGTTCAGTTTCACTTTGGAATAAAGATGTGTAACTCTACACACGCTGCGCCTTGGTCCCGTTCGTTGGAGGGCATAGCAGGATTTCTTATAAGCTTTCGGGTTAGAGTCCCGCTCCTTGAAAGTGGCAGCTCTACCCTTTAACTCATTGTGAATGTTGCCTGTAATCCATGGCTTCTGGTTGGGGCATGTACGTACAGTCACTGTGGGGATGACGTCCTCGATGCACTTATTGATGATGCCAGTGACTGATGTGGTGCACTCTTCAATGCCATCGGAAGAATCCCATAACATATTCCAGTCTGTGCTAGCAAAACAGTCCTGTAGTTTAGCATCTGCTTCATCTGACCACTTTTTATAGACTGAGTCACTGGTGCTTCTTGCTTTCATTTTTGCTTATAAGCAGGAATCAGGAGGTTAGAATTGTGGTCAGATTTGCCACAATTGGAGATGTGGAGGGAGAGGGAGAGCTTTGTACACGTCTCTGTGTGTGGAGTAAAGGTGGTCTAGAATTATTTTTTTTCCCTCTGGTTGCACATTTAACATGCTTATAGAAATTATGTAAAAACTGATTTAAGTTTCCCTGCATTAAAGTCCCTGGCCACTAGGAACGCCGCCTCTGGATGAGTGTTTTCCTGTTTGCTTATGGCGGTGTACAGCTCATTGAGTGTGGTTTTAGTGCCAGCATCTGTCTGTGGCGGTATATAAACAGCTTTGAAAAATACAGATAAACTCTCTAGGTATATATTGTGATCTACAGCTTGTCATGAGATACTCTACCTCAGGTGAGCAAAACCTTGAGACTTAATTAGATATTGTGCACCAGCTGTTTACATGAATTCATAGGCCCCCACCCTGTGTCTTGCCAGAGGCTACTGTTCAGTGTTGCCGATAGTGTATAACCCACTAGCTGTATGCTCTTAATGTCGTCGTTCAACCACAAAAGATATTACAGATTTGAATGTCCCGCTGGTTGGAAAAACGTAGTTTCAGTTCATCCCATTTATTTTCCAGCGTTTGAACGTTAGCTAGCAGGGCGGAAGGCAAGGGTAGATTAGCCACTCGCCGCCCCTGATCCTTACAAGGCACCCTGATCTCTTTCCGCGAAACCTCCATTTCCTTCTCCAGTGAATAACGGGGATCTGGGCCTGGTTGGGATATAACCCCTCCCGTCCGACTCCTTGAAGAGGAACTCTTCGTACAGTTTGAGGTGAGCAAACTGGAAACATCATGCTTTTTTGAGGCCACTGAATATAAACTGAGTGTACAAACATTAGGAACAACTTCCTTGTATTGAGTTGCACCCCTCTCCCTCCTGACTCCAATGCTTCAGTTGGGTCAAGTTGGCTGGATGTCCTTTGGGTGGTGGACCATTCTTGATACACACAGAACTGTTGAGCGTGAAAAACCCAGCAGCGCTGCAGTTCTTGACACAAACCAGTGCGTCTGGCACCTACTACCATACTGCATTCGAAGGCACTTAAATATTTTGTCTTGCCCAGTCACCCTCTGAATGGAACACATATACAATCCATGTCTCAATTGTCTCTAGGCTTAAAATCCTTCTTTAACCTTTCTCCTCCCCTTCATCTACACTTATATGAAGAGGATTTAACAAGTGACATCAAGAAGGGATTATAGCTTTCACCTGGATTCACCTGGTCAGTCTATGTCACGGACAGTGCAGGTGTGCTTAATGTTATGTACACTCGGTGTATGTAGTCGTCAGATCTCACAGTATACACCAGAAATGTAGTAACACCTGTATATGTTCAGACACTTAACGCCGTTAGTGTTGTTTAATACCACTGTGTGGATCACTCTGTAGCTTATTACACTTCACAAGAAGGACCCTTCCACAGGGCAGTGTATCACGTAGCAATCCCCTTTTCCGTGGATGTGACAACACGTATGTTACACTATTTACAAGGCCAAAATGGCCTGGAGGTTTCATTGTTGTTTTTTCCATCACTGATCACTTTGTTCCTCCACTCATGAAGCTCATGCTTAGGGTATGCCTCCCTTTGAAGGTCAGTTTTATTAAATCGGAAAGTGGAGTCTGTTCCTGGGCCCTTGATCCACAGTGTTTGATATATACAGAACGCTTGAGAACATCCTGTCCATGGCCAGACGTTCAATCTCTAGCTTTAAAGGAGATGACAAGTAGTGGGGTTCGGCTAAGAAGACTTTCCTGATATCCCTCCACCCTCTGTTGCATTCATTGTTTGATGGATAGCCACTGAGTGCTGATGTTTCCTTTGGGGTTATGGGCGTCACGTAGCTTTGGATGTGAGTACCTTGGAATGATGTCCATAAAGAATGGTAGTTAATAAAAACGCTTGGCTGAAGAAAAGAGCCCTGAGGTAACTAACTATTCAGAATTCAAATGTTTGCTTTATGGTCATGACAAGTATGGACACACACCATGACAATGTTTGGATTTGATGGCGCTTAAAATGAAAAACCTTGTGATACAGTAAACTGCAGAGATATTACAAAGCCATTCTTTCGAGTGGCTGCTACACCGATGCCATCACCACTGTATGGAAATGCATTCTGGTTAGAGACAATCAGCAGTTGCTAAATCCATTTTTGGACTTAAACATGAATGATACGTGTCCATTGATCCTTGACAAATATAACTTATAAAAGCCTCATGAGCTTAGTTCAACTGTCTGGTCCCTCCAGAACCCAAAATATAAGCTTCTTTTACTCCAATGTTTGTAAACAAAGTAAATGTAAACAAACACTGGATAGCCTCAACCTGGTTCAAAGTATAATTTTGGTGTCATGGATGGTCAGTCCTTGCATCCAGAGCACTGTCTATGAATTTGAGAGTGGTTAAATTTCTCCGGGCCCATTTCTCAGCTATTTTCCAAACAAGGGCGGGGAGAACACTGTGTTATTGTTTCTACTGCTGATTGCTTCTTTGACACTTTTAAAAAATATATTATTTCAATAATGATCTATTGGGATTGGTGTCAACTAGTTTATATCCAATTATATGTTCTGATTTAGTGCAATGTAATACGCAATGTTCTTATAAAACACACTTTTTTTTGTCTATGGAGTGTCTTTATTTATCTGAGCATATGGGTGAAACATAGTCCATGAGTGGGACACGTTTTCCTCATGCCACAGGCCAAATGCTTTACCATGCATTACAAACACAATTTGTGCTGGAGTCCTCTTTGTTCATTGTCATTAAAACGCTGCTTTAAAGTTATCTGACAGCCTCTGCCTCCGAGAACCTGCCTTTGTCCATTCTAATTAGGTCTACTCAAGTCTGGGTCTCAAATTCAGTGATATTCATAATGTACATCAATATGTAGCCATTCCCAAGGCTTCTTCCTGCCTGCTTACTTATTCAGAATTGCAAATGTCTTGTTTTTTGAAATGTATTTTCATTTCACCTTTATTTAACCAGGTAGGCTAGTTGAGAACAAGTTCTCATTTGCAACTGCGACCTGGCCAAGATAAAGCGTAGCAATTCGACACATACAACACAGTTACACATGGAATAAACAAAACATACAGCAGAACAAAAGAGAACAAAAAGTCTATATACAGTGAGTGCAAATGAGGTAAGTTAAGGAAATAAATAGGCCATGGTGGCGAAGTACTTACAATATAGCAATTAAACAGTGGAATGGTAGATCGGCAGAAGATGAATGTGCAGGTAGAGATACTGGGGTGCAAAATAAATACCAGTATGGGGATGAGGTAGGTAGATAGATGGGCTGTTTACAGATAGGCTAAGTACCGGTGCAGTGATCTGTAAACTGCTCTGACAGCTGGTGCTTTAAGCTAGTGAGGGAGATAGTGAGGGAGTCTCCAGCTTCAGAGATTTTTGCAATTTGTTCCAGTCATGGGCAGCAGAGAACTGAAAGGAAAGACGACCAAAGGAGGAATTGGCTTTGGGGGTGACCAGTGAGAGATACCTGCTGGAGCGCGTGCTACGAGTGGATGCTGCTATGGTGACCAGTGAGTTGAGATAAGGTGGGGCTTTACCTAGCAGAGTCTTGTAGATAACCTGTAGCCAGTGGGTTTTGCGACGAGTATGAAGCGAGGGCCAACCAACGAGAACGTACAGGTCGCAATGGTGGGTAGTGTATGGGGCTTTGGTGACAAAACGGATGGCACTGTGATAGACTGCATCCAGTTGGTTGAGTAGAGTGTTGGAGGCTATTTTATAGATGACATCACCGAAGTCGAGGATCGGTAGGATGGTCAGTTTTACGAGGGTATGTTTGGCAGCATGAGTGAAGGATGCTTTGTTGCGATATAGGAAGCCAATTCTAGATTTAATTTTGGATTGGAGATGCTTAATGTGAGTCTGGAAGGAGAGTTTACAGTCTAACCAGACACCCAGGTATTTGTAGTTGTTCACGTATTCTAAGTCAGAGCCGTCCAGAGTAGTGATGCTGGACGGGCGAGCAGGTGTGGGCAGCGATCGATTGAAAAGCATACATTTGCACTTGCGTTTAAGAGCAGTTGGAGGCCACGGAAGGAGAGTTGTATGGCATTGAAGCTCGTCTGGAGGTTAGTTAACACAGTGTCCAAGGAGGGGCCAGAAGTATACAGAATGGTGTCGTCTGCGTAGAGGTGGATCAGAGAATCACCAGCAGCAAGAGCAACATCATTGATGTATACAGAAAAGAGAGTCGGCCCGAGAATTGAACCCTGTGGCACACCCATAGAGACTGTCAGAGGTCCAGACAACAGGCCCTCCGATTTGACACACTGAACTCTATCAGAGAAGTAGTTGGTAAACCAGGCGAGGCAATCATTTGAGAAACCAAGGCTGTCGAGTCTGCCAATAAGAATGTTGTGATTGACAGAGTCGAAAGCTATGGCCAGGTCGATGAATACGGCTGCACAGTAATGTCTCTTATCGATGGCGACTATGATGTCGTTTAGAACCTTGAGCGTGGCTGAGGTGCACCCATGACCAGCTCTGAAACCAGATTGCATAGCGGAAAAGGTATGGTGGGATTCCAAATGGTCAGTCATCTGTTTGTTGACTTGGCTTTCGAAGACCTTAGAAAGACAGGGTAGGATAGATATAGGTCTGTAGCAGTTTGGGTCTAGAGTGTCACCCCTTTGAAGAGGGGGATGACCGCGGCAGCTTTCCAATCTTTGGGAATCTCAGACGATACGAAAGAGAGGTTGAACAGGCTAGTAATAGGGGTTGCAACAATTTCAGCAGATTATTTTAGAAAGAGAGGGCCCAGATTGTCTAGCCCGGCTGATTTGTAGGTGTCCAGATTTTGCAGCTCTTTCAGAACATTGGCTATCTGAATTTGGGTAAAGGAGAAATGGTGGGGGCTTTGGCGGGTTGCTGTGGAGGGTGCCGGGCAGTTGACCAGGGTAGGGGTAGCCATGTGGAAAGCATGGCCAGCCGTAGAGAAATGCTTATTGAAATTCTCAATTATAGTGGATTTATCGGTGGTGACAATGTTTCCTAGCCTCAGAGCATTGGGCAGCTGGGAAGAGGTGCTCTTATTCTCCATGGACTTTACAGTGTCCCAGAACTTTTTTGAGTTAGTACTACAGGATGCAAATTTCTGTTTGAAAAAGCTTGCCTTAGAAAAGCTAACTGCCTGTGTATATTTGTTCCTAACTTCCCTGAAAAGTTGCATATCACGGGGGCTATTCGATGCTAATGCAGAACGCCACAGGATGTTTTTGTGCTGGTCAAGGGCAGACAGGTCTGGTGTGAACCAAGGACTATATCTATTCCTAGTTCTACATTTTTTGAGGGGGGCGTGCTTATTTAAGATGGTGAGGAAGGCACTTTTAAAGAATAGCCAGGCATCATCTACTGACGGGATGAGGTCAATGTCATTCCCAGGATACCCCGGCAAGGTCGATTAGAAAGGCCTGCTCGCAGAAGTGTTTCGGGGAGCGTTTGACAGTGATGAGGGGTGGTCGTTTGGTCGCAGACCCATTACGGATGCATGCAATGAGGCAGTGATCGCTGAGATCTTGATTGAAAACAGCAGAGGTGTAGTTGGAGGGCGAATTAGTTAGGATGACATCTATGAGGTTGCCTGTGTTTATTGATTTGGGGTTGTACCTGGTAGGTTCATTGATAATTTGTGTGAGATTGAGGGCATAAAGCTTAGTTTGTAGGATGGCTGGGGTGTTAAGCATGTCCCAGTTTGGGTCACCTAGTAGCACGAGCTCAGAAGATAGATGGGGGGGCAATCAATTCACATATAGTATCGAGGGCACAGTTGGGGGCAGAGCGAGGTCTATAGCAAGCGGCAACAGTGAGAGACTTGTTTCTGTAAAGGTGAATTTTTAGAAGTAGAAGCTCAAATTGTTTGGGTACAGACTTAGCCTGCAGAGTTCTGTATTACTTTCTATCTTTGCAGTGGATTGCAACACCGCCCCCTTTGGCAGTTCTATCTTGGTGGAAAACGTTATAGTTAGCAATGAAGATTTCAGGGTTTTTGGTGGTTTTCCTAAGCCATGATTCAGACACGGCTAAGACATCTGGGTTGGCAGAGTGTGCTAAAGCAGTGAGTAAAACAAACTTAGGGAGTAGGCTTCTAATGTTAACATGCATGAAACCAAGGCTTTTACGTTTACAGAAGTCAACAAATGAGAGCACCTGGGTGGTGGGAGTGGAGCTAGGCACTGCAGGACCTGGATTAACCTCCACATCACCAGAAGTAGGATAAGGGTATGGCTAAAGACTATACGAACTGGCCGTCTAGCACGTTCAGAACAGAGAGTAAAAGGAGCAGGTTTCTGGGCACGATAGCATAGATTCAAGGCATAGTGTACAGACAAAGGTAAGGTAGGATGTGAGTACATTGGAGGTTAACCTAGGCATTGAGTAATGAAGAGAGAGATATGGTCTCTAGAGATGTTTAAACCAGGTGATGTCATTGCATATGTAGGAGGTGGAACAACATGGTTGGTTAAGGCATATTGAGCAGGGCTAAAGGCTCTACAGTGAAATAAGACACTCATTTTTGATTTATTTTTTATTTCACCTTTATTTAACCAGGTAGGCAAGTTGAGAACAAGTTCTCATTTACAATTGCGACCTGGCCAAGATAAAGCAAAGCAGTTCGACACATACAACAACACAGAGTTACACATGGAGTAAAACAGACATACAGTGAATAGTACAGTATAAACAAGTCTATATACGATCTGAGCAAATGAGGTGAGATAAAGGCAAAAAATGGCCATGTTGGCAAAGTAAATACAATATAGCAAGTAAAACACTGGAATGGTAGATTTGCAATGGAAGAATGTGCAAAGTAGAAATAAAAATAATGGGGTGCAAAGGAGCAAAATAAATAAATAAATTAAATACAGTAGGGAAAGAGGTAGTTGTTTGGGCTAAGTTATAGGTGGGCTATGTACAGGTGCTAATCACTAACCAGGACAGTAATGGACAAGGCATATTGATATTAGATAGAGGCATGTGTAGCCAAGTGAACATATGGGTACAGTGAGTGGTTGGGCTGGCTGGGGACACGGCGATTCAGACAGTTAGCAGGCTAACAAGCTAACGGTTAGTAGGCCGGAGCTAAACAAGCTAGCAGCTAGTAGACCAGGGCAAGCAAGCAGTTAGAATGGGCTAGCAGTTAGTAACCAGGGCAAGCTAGCAGTTAGCAGACCGAGAGTAGAGTATTTAGATGATGAGGTTTAGCAAAATATTTTAAAGGATATGCGACAAAAAATATGTAAAACGATATATACAAGGGACACGACAGGACAAGGACGTCTGACTGCTACGCCATCTTGGATCAAAATGTTAACCTGGAGAGAACTGATAGCTTAAAACTTGGATTCAGCAGGATAGGGGATTCCTAGGAGAAATTCACTGACCTTGTCCACCTCCTAATCCCCATGTGTCTGTAAATCTTAATGACAATTTATTATGGACATCCAAACAGTGGTAAGTCCCATAAGCCTGAATAATGACAACCCCTGTCTATTGGGTCAGATAAGCTACTGCATTGAATGGTCTTCTCTCTGCCACATGCTGGAAGTATTGTGGGATGTCAAAACATTTTAAACATTCCTCTGGCTCGTAGTTTTCATATTATGTTCCATTAGACTTGTTCTGACTTACACATTTTGACAAATTCCTTCAGGATTTGTTGTACTGATCTACCTGACCTTGTACAATTTTAGCATTAGTAGGCTAAAATTGCAGTCTAAGGAAACAGAATCGAAATGAATGGAGAAAAAAAAAGTAATAAGCAATTCTATAGTGTCAAATACCCCCAAAGCAGTCTTGTAAAGTGGATCTATTTTGGCATGGCTCTGGTTAGCAAGAATGTGACTCCTTTCTCTGGCGCCCCCGGAGAGGAAATTGTAATGACCTCACCAAGGCTATCAATGTATGCAGTGAACTGATCTATACTGACCACTTTCCTCTGAGAACCAGACATATTGTCTGAAATCTCCCGTGTGCCTGTGTTTTGACCCCATGTTAGGGTCTTGCTATTTCTGTTGACAACACCATATAAATATAACCTTATATAGGGATTAGAGGTTGACCGATTATGATTTTTCAACACCGATACAGATTATTGAAGGACCAAAAAAAGCCGATACCGATTAATCGGCCGATTTATATACACATTTGTTTTTAGAAAAATTAATTTTTTATTTGTAATAATGACAATTACAACAATACTGAATGAACACTTATTTTAACTTAATATAATACATCAATAAAATCAATTTAGCCTCAAATAAATAATGAAACATGTTCAATTTGGTTTAAATAATGCAAAAACAGTGTTGGAGAAGAAAGTAAAAGTGCAATATGTGCCATGTAAGAAAGCTAATGTTTAAGTTCCTTGCTCAGAACATGAGAACATATGAAAGCTGGTGGTTCCTTCTTCATTATTCCAGGTAAGAAGTTTTAGGTTGTAATTATTATAGGAATTATATGACTATTTCTCTCTATACCATTTGCATTTCATTAACCTTTGACTATTGGATGTTCTTATAGGCACTTTAGTATTGCCGGTGTAACAGTATAGCTTCCGTCCCTCTCCTCGCTCCTACCTGGGCTCTAACCAGGAACCAGGAACACATCGACAACAGCCACCCTCGAAGCAGCGTTACCCATCGCTCCACAAAAGCCACGGCCCTTGCAGAGCAAGGGGAACAACCACTCCAAGTCTCAGAGCGAGTGACGTTTGAAACGCTATTAGCGCGCACCCCGCTAACTAGCTAGCCATTTCACATCGGTTACACGAGCCTAATCTTGGAAGTCATAAACAGCTGCTGGCAAATGCATGAAAGTGCTGTTTGAATGAATGCTTACGAGCCTGCTGCTGCCTACCATCGCTCAGTCAGACTGCTCTATCAAATCATAGACTTAGTTATAACATGATAACACACAGAAATACAAGCTTTAGGTCATTAATATGGTCGAATCCGGAAACTATTATCTCGGAAACAAGACGTTTATTCGTTCAGTGAAATATGGAACCGTTCCGTATTTTATCTAACGGGTGGCATCCAGTCTAAATATTCCTGTTACATTGCACAACATTCAAAGTTATGTCATAATTACGTAAAATTCGGGCAAATTAGGTAGCCCAAACTGTTTCATATACACTGACTCTGCGTGCAATGAACAAAAGAGAAGTGACACAATTTCACCTGGTTAATATTGCCTGCTAACCTGGATTTATTTTAGCTAAATATGCAGGTTTAAAAATATATACTTCTGTGTATTGATTTTAAGAAAGGCATTGATGTTTATGGTTAGGTACACATTGGAGCAACGATAAGCACCGCATCGATTATATAGAACGCAGGATAGGCTAGATAAACTAGTAATATCATCAACCATGTGTAGTTAACTAGTTATTATGATTGATTGATTGTTTTTTATAAGATAAGTTTAATTCTAGCTAGCAACTTACCTTGGCTTACTGCATTTGCGTAACAGGCAGTCTCCTCGTGGAGTGCAATGAGAGGCAGGTGGTTAGAGCGTTGGACTAGTTAACTGTAAGGTTGCAAGATTGAATCCCCCGAGCTGACAAGGTAAAAATCTGTTGTTCTGCCCCTGAACGAGGCAGTTATAACCCACCGTTCCTAGACCGTCATTGAAAATAAGAATGTGTTCTTAACTGACTTGCCTAGTTAAATAAAGGTGTAAAAAAAACAAAAAATAATTGGCCAAATCGGTGTCCGAAAATACCGATTTCCGAATGTTATGAAAACTTGAAATCGGGCCATTCCGATTAATCGGTCGACCCCTAATAGGGATATTTTACCGTTTCATGTCAACTATGATAATCCATTAATACAACAGGGCAAAACCCCTAGGCTGCTGAATTATTAGGACCTTTTCTCTAACTGTTCCAGAGACAGATAGAGAACAATGCCTAAATTAAGAAGAGGGAGGACACAGCATTGTTGACATTATCTAATTCAAGTGAAGAACTGAAGCAAGATCACTGATTAGATGTCAATCCCGCCACTACACAGGCTGAAAATGTGTTTTTTGTTTGTTCTCTTCTCCGGCCATTCATTGTGATAATGCTTTGGCAGGGTATATGGAAATCAATCAATAACAATTTAATTTGGACAAACTGCCAAGTAAGCTTTTCCAGTGAGCACCATGGTACTATGTATTTTACCTCAATGCATCTTGATGTGTTAACATTCTGTATTTATCTGGAAAACCTGCAGCGAGACAAAATATTAATTTTATGCCCAAAGAAAATAGCTAAAGTAATCACTGTTTGTGTCTAATTTTTGCCTGAACACCAGAACATCACATGCTATTTGCTAATGTCTGGGCATAAGAATGACAGAGTGCGTTCGTTCACTTGGGGAAGGCAGCTCGGCAGCAGAATTTTAAGAACTTATCAGGCAAAGTAGTCCATTGACTTGGCCATGTATCTTACAGAAACCTTTAAAAGCAAACAGTTACAGTCAGACAAGTACTGGCTGAGTCGCTGATAAATGTTATCTTCCCTGTCTGTTCATCTCTATGTATATCTACCCATCAAAAGGTCACCCACACAGAGCGAATTGGATAATTAGAGGCATTCTAGTTTCTTTTCAGGTCTCCCTTTTTTCATAATCTTAAGTGACAGAGCAATTTGGGCTGAAGCATTGAACACAGCCAAGACCAAATTACGGCAACGGCCTTCCAGCCGATAACCAATTTTCAACTTGTAACACGGCAGCTTTGTTCGCAAACTCATCAAATCCCCCCCCCCTAATTGAGCTTTCCTGCTGGGTTTTATTCACTTTCAACCCTTGTTACAATATAAATGCACAGACAAAAGCTTGTTCTTTTAGCACATTAATCAGAATAAAATGAACACTAACAGTTATCTTCAACAGAAATTACTTTATACAATTAGGGTTTAGTCAATAAAGTAAAATTGCATTGGTTTTTATTGCACCCTTGTGATACACACCTTTCTGCAGTGGATTTCTGTTACTGTGGGTGGCTCTTTTGGGGTCCACAATACTTTGTTTATCTTGTCGAAAACTCAGTCAGCTGTAACATTAACTTCCCCCAACTTTCCCCAGTATCTCTTAAACCCATTTCTCCGGGAAAAAAGAGGTGCAGGGCAACAAGCCTAAGTGACAGACACCCTGTCAGAGACTCACAAAGAATGTAAATCTTCAGCTATATCAGCTGCAGCAGTGAGCAGTGGATAAAAAAAGAACAAGCAGTGCAAAAGTCGGGGAACCTCTCCTGTAAAGAGTTTCTTGTAAAGGGCCCTGAAGACATTTCGACAGGTGATACGTGAACTGTAACGGTGCTTTGACAGGGGCCTCTGATGGGCACTTTGCTGACCCAAAAAATGTGGTGCGCCAAAATCTTCCCTGTCTACCTCCCAACATCAAACAGCAGGCAGTGATGGCCAAACGTGAGAATCCGCCACCCCCCACATATTTTCAGGATGAGGCAACCTCAGACATACCTCATATACGCCGTACAAGACAGACAAAAAGCCAACGTATCCACAGAGAAGGTGTGTGGCAGAAAGCCTGATAAGGGATGTGCTTCATGCCAAAATGTTTGAGGAAAATGGTAGCTGATGAATGATTCATCAAAAGTCGATGCATGTAGAAAGAGTGAGGAGGGATCACTCAAGTTTGAAAGGCCTCTTTGCCTGCTTATGTTTCAAAAGGTTACACAATTTATTAAACTTTCCACTTTCCTGGAGGTATAGCATTCGGGAAGTAAGTAAGTTAAAATGATGTTGCATTGTGAGTCATGTGGCTGCTTTTAGAAAGGCAGCCCAATTCTAAAGTTTTGTTTTTCACTAGTTGTTCTTTTGACCGATCAGATCAGCTCTGAAAAAGAGCTGATGTGAAAAGATCTGATGTGATTGGTCAAAAGACCAATTAGAGGGAAAAATATCAGAATTGGGCAGCCTGTTTGAATAACAGTGACTGCCTGTGAATACTTTAACATTAACAATTCAGTGGCCATCTTGGCAGTTTCACTAGCCGTAACCCACAGTCCGCAAGTTCTACAAACCCTTTCGAGGCATTACGAACATTTCCTTTTAATTTGCTACAGCCCAAGCCCTGGGTGCTTCATCTTCATTGGATGTCTGAAACTTCCAGCAGAACATAAGTAGAACTATTTTTCGCCATCATTTCTTTCATCTCGACATACTTTGCTCAGTGTTCTTAGACACAATTAGGGAGACGAGGCTTAATTCATGCTCAGTTGTGACATATGGGCAGTGAGTCGTAAAAACGATATAATTACCTTTCAAAAAGATGGTGGACCTCATTTAACTGACGTTAATTAGTCAAACAGCAGAAATCTACAGTTGGAAATCCCTGAGCCATGAAAACTAATACAAACCCTATTGATAATTGGTGTGTGGTTTAGCAGCCATACTCCAAAAAGCCTCATATTTCGAGGATATTTTGCAATGCATAATGAACACCGCGTATAATGTATAATGAGCAAAGCTGATTGGTCTTTGTGCTTAGAGCAGATCTGTCTTGATAGGTAGACTGGGGTGAATCGATGTTGATTGGCTACACGGTGTGGTTTCGTCAATGGTGACTAAATCCAAACTTTAGATCTAAGTACTCTTTACTCAAAAGTCCATGCAAAGCTCCCATTGATATCAATGCATGATCAAGCTAAAAAAATACACCAACAAGCTCCCGCGGCTCTCTTTGTGTCAGAGGCCTGGACTTATAACATTTCTGGATGAGGTCTGAGATCAGGATTTTTTTATTTTTACTTACTACAGCTCTAGAGGATTGTGGGTAATCCTACTGTCTTTAGGATGCAAAATTGACTAGGATGCCTAGAACAGTGCCGCTGTTGTGCATGGCTTACAATATACACATTTTTAAATAGCATGCTAGATGTTAAAAACAATGCACAACTGGTAATGAGAATAAAAACATCCCCTAAAATATTGAATCATGTTTTGACTGTGTGGGTTCAAGGCCCAACTTTTAAGATCTGCTAAATTGGTATGCACCAATCAATTCCTGAAGACATTTTTCATATTTATTGGGCTCCACTGCTGATTAAGCTCATTTCCACCTGCCATGTTTCCTCCTCATTTGCCTTCAATTATGGCTTTATTGACTTTCTTGGCAGACCCAAGTAATCCTTTTTCCGTATAATTCCTGTGAATCCAATCTCTCTTCACAATTAGGCAGCGATACATTCCACACGCATCACCCCTTTGTGGGCAAATAACATCCATCGCTTCTCAAAGTCATCGCCACTTTAGCCTTTAAAGTGGGAATTTACCAATTTGCTAGCATGCCTGTAGATACCCATAAACTTCCAGTCATTGCACTAATGCTGGTTAGCATTGGTTTGCAAAACTCCCTCTAACTTCCTTCATACTGGACACAGAGACTTAAAAATGGTACCCACAAGTTCATCTGACTCTGGGGAAGTAGATAAAGGGCCTCGTTGCCAAAATCCCGAAGTATCCCTTTAAGGCTAAATGACTCTGAGTAGGCCCCACATCGCTCGTCCATATGTGCATAGTCTTAATTCATTCCTACTTAGATTTGTGTGTATTGGGCATATGTTGTCTAATATGTTAGATATTACTTGTTAGATATTACTGCACCGTCAGAGCTAAAAGCAGAAGCATTTTGCTACACCTGCAATAACATCTGCTAATCACGTGTATGTGACCAATACAATTTGATTTTATTTGAGATATATTCATGATTATTTTTGAATGATACAAATGTCCGCAGTTTCCCACAGCTGACTATGCATTAGCATTGAATTCATTACCCTATTCATGCTTAATTTCTCCTTTCCGTCATCATTGCTTTTGGGGAAATTAAGCCACTGTACTGGGACTAACAGCCTTCCGACAAGTTTAGGATGTTTAGCACTCACATAGGAATATGAGGGCACAGCTCGGTTGTAAGGACAGTAGAGGGTATCTCCTTCCTTGGCTTCTTGACAGATGTTTCTCATTTACACACTTTTCACCCTCATTGTTGGTAATAAGAACATAACAGATCATTATGGTGACTGAGGTTTGGGGCTGATTCATGCGCTGTAGATTTGATCACCCTGTTGTTGCAGGACAATTGGGTTGACGCCCCCCCTTGGGTTGTGCCGTGGTGGAGATCTTTGTGGGCTATACTCAGCCTTATCTCAGGATGGTAAGTTGGTGGTTGAAGATATCCCTCTAGTGGTGTGGGGGCTGTGCTTTGGCAAAGTGGGTGGGGTTATATCCTTCCTGTTTAGCCCTGTCTGGGGATGGGGCCACAGTGTCTCCTGACCCCTCCTGTCTCAGCCTCCAGTATTTATGCTGCAGTAGTTTGTGTCGGGGGGCTAGGGTCAGTTTGTTATATCTGGAGTACTTCTCCTGTCTTATCCGGTGTCCTGTGTGAATTTAAGTATTCACTCTCTAATTCTCTCTTTCTTTCTCCATTTCTTTCTCTCTCTCGGAAGATCTGAGCCCTAGAACCATGCCTCAGGACTACCTGGCATGATGACTCCTTGCTGTCCACAGTCCACCTGGCCTTGCTGCTGCTCCAGTTTCAACTGTTCTTCCTGCGGCTATGGAATCCTGACCTGTTCACCGGACGTGCTACCTGTCCCAGACCTATTATTTGACCATGCTGGTCATTTATGAACATTTGAACATCTTGGCCATGTTCTGTTATAATCTCCACCCGGCACTGCCAGAAGAGGACTGGCCACCCCTCATAGCCTGGTTCCTCTCTAGGTTTCTTCCTAGGTTTTGTCCTTTCTAGGGAGTTTTTCCTAGCCAACGTGCTTCAACACCTGCATTGCTTACTGTTTGGGGTTTTAGGCTGGGTTTCTGTACAGCACTTTGAGATATCAGCTGATGTATGAAGGGCTATATAAATACATTTGATCTGATTTGATTTTCTGCATTGCAGGAAATGCAAACTTGTAGTGTAAAAAGTCCTCTAAATTTGGGAATTTCCAATTTAAAATGTCAGACTTGTTTTGCCCCAACAAAAACTGTCCATTAATTATAATCCACACAATAATTCACATTTCCTGTTGATGCAGGATACTTTTCCTGCTGCGAGAAACAAGTCAAATTTAGATCCTACATCTGTAAGTGTTACTTTCCAGTAAGAGGTGTCACTGGAGTCAAGATCACCAACTGTGCTCCAGAGCTACAATAGGACCCATTCTTTATCAGCCTGACCTGATATTCTTGTAATAATTAGATGTATTCATGTGCTACAGACCAAGGAGATTTGAGAGGGATAGTAATAAATTGAGCAAGCATGTAATCAGCTTCTATTCAGCTAACGAAGCATTCCCTTAATATACCCCCATTGTGATCCACACAGATCAAATTAGGTCTCTCCCCCACTGCTGCCCACTTTCTTTGACACAAATTTTTATTCATGGTTCAGGCAAGACCATCTGAATGCAGCAAGTATGGACATTGTTTTTCATGCACTCAATGCTTTCACTAAAACGCTACGCTACAATTTAAAAGAAACGTGTATTGATCGTTTTAAAGATACTAAAGAGCAGCACAATCAATTCTGAAAACCTCTCTCAGAAATAGAGACAGAGGCTGCATAGATCCTTTATGTACTGAGCATTTTTTTTTATACATAAATGATGCTGACTATTCTATACGTGGTTGCTCAGTCGGTCTTTGGTGGCTTGTGTTAATACATAGGTCTACAGGGTTTTTCATAGATACAGTGCCTTGCGAAAGTATTCGGCCCCCTTGAACTTTGCGACCTTTTGCCACATTTCAGGCTTCAAACATAAAGATAGAAAACTGTATTTTTTTGTGAAGAATCAACAACAAGAATGAAGAACAAGGAACACACCAGGCAGGTCCGAGATACTGTTGTGAAGAAGTTTAAAGCCGGATTTGGATACAAAAATATTTCCCAAGTTTTAAACATCCCAAGGAGCACTGTGCAAGCGATAATATTGAAATGGAAGGAGTATCAGACCACTGCAAATCTACCAAGACCTGGCCGTCCCTCTAACCTTTCAGCTCATACAAGGAGAAGACTGATCAGAGATGCAGCCAAGAGGCCCATGATCACTCTGGATGAACTGCAGAGATCTACAGCTGAGGTGGGAGACTCTGTCCATAGGACAACAATCATTTGTATATTGCACAAATCTGGCCTTTATGGAAGAGTGGCAAGAAGAAAGCCATTTCTTAAAGATATCCATAAAAAGTGTCGTTTAAAGTTTGCCACAAGCCACCTGGGAGACACACCAAACATGTGGAAGAAGGTGCTCTGGTCAGATGAAACCAAAATTAAACTTTTTGGCAACAATGCAAAACGTTATGTTTGGCGTAAAAGAAACACAGCTCATCACCCTGAACACACCATCCCCACTGTCAAACATGGTGGTGGCATCATCATGGTTTGGGCCTGCTTTTCTTCAGCGGGGACAGGGAAGATGGTTAAAATTGATGGGAAGATGGATGGAGCCAAATACAGGACCATTCTGGAAGAAAACCTGATGGAGTCTGCAAAAGACCTGAGACTGGGACGGAGATTTGTCTTCCAACAAGACAATGATCCAAAACATAAAGCAAAATCTACAATGGAATGGTTCAAAAATAAACATATCCAGGTGTTAGAATGGCCAAGTCAAAGTCCAGACCTGAATCCAATCGAGAATCTGTGGAAAGAACTGAAAACTGCTGTTCACAAATGCTCTCCATCCAACCTCACTGAGCTCGAGCTGTTTTGCAAGGAGGAATGGGAAAAAAATGTCAGTCTCTCGATGTGCAAAACTGATAGAGACATACCCCAAGCGACTTACAGTTGTAATCGCAGCAAAAGGTGGCGCTACAAAGTATTAACTTAAGGGGGCTGAATAATTTTGCACGCTCAATTTTTCAGTTTTTGATTTGTTAAAAAAGTTTGAAATATCCAATAAATGTCGTTCCACTTCATGATTGTGTCCCACTTGTTGTTGATTCTTCACAAAAAAATAGAGTTTTATATCTTTATGTTTGAAGCCTGAAATGTGGCAAAAGGTCGCAAAGTTCAAGGGGGCCGAATACTTTCGCAAGGCACTGTATACCTGCCACTGATAAACAATGTAGAATTATTATGGATACCTTGCAACTTCTGTATTGGATGATCACAATAATTTAGCGTCATCATATCAAAATCATATCATACCTTCATCAATAGCATGCCCTCCCAGCGAACCGAAACATACATTCAGAACTCACTTGAAAAATATGTGAATTTCAATGTGACTTCCTGGGTTAGCTAATGGATTAAAAGAAACCATGGAAAGGTCCCCACCACAAGTTCCTCATATGTATCCTTCCTTTTGAAGATCCACTTTCTATTCATCCTTCTATTCCGTCTCCTCCTACGGCATCTTAATGATGTGACAGATGTTTCACTTTGCATTCCTTGGCAAATTCCTGCAATTGTAACACTTAGCTGAGTGTGTTGGTTCATTCTCTCTTTGCAGCTTACACTAGCGGGCTCCTGAGAACACAGCATCAACGATACATAGGATGTTTCTCATTTTGTCATGACAAAGCAATGAATAAAATGAGGAAGACACTGTTGACTGTTACCAGTTGAGACTGTGATACCAGTTTATTTATCAGTGTTAAGAATGTCGAAATAAATATTGGTGGATTCAACTTTTTTCGAATGCTTTGTAGTTCATGCAAGCGTCATCCTCTATGCTTTCCATTTCACCTCTGGTTAGTAACTTTCATGTGGCGCAAAAGCTGTTTTCACTTATCCAACAACAGCTAGCTTAGCTAACACGCCTTCAATGTTAAACCATACATAGGAAACAGGGCTATTCTCGTAATGTGTTGCCCCATAGCCATACGTGACAATAACACAGCACACAATCTGCCTATCCCCTTATTTGACACACAACTCAATGTAAACCAACTTTACCACAGTGATGCCAATCATGCCACTTAGCAGCATAGCACTGGGTGACTTACTGGGCCTTTGAGATTCCTGTTGACTAGACTGAGGCTCAGCTAGCTTAATTCAAGCAAAGGTGAATCAATTGAGGAAGCCTGGAGAGAGAGAATGGTCAGGCAAGGAACATAATCAAGTAACAGGCTGTGTCACGGTAACCTAGTGGTTAGAGCGTTGGACCAGTAACAGAAAGGTAGCTGGTTCGAATATCTGAGCCATCAAGGTAACACATGTTCTTGAGCAAAGCACTTAACGCTAATTTGCTCCAGAGGCGCTGTACTACTATGGCTGACCCTGTAAAACAACACATTTCATTGCACCTATCCTGTGAATGTGAAAATACAATTATATACAGTACCAGTCAAAAGTTTGGACACACCTACTCCTACAAGAGTTTTTCTTTAGTTTAGCTGTTTTGTACATTGTAGAATAATAGTGAAGACATCAAAAACGATGAAATAACACATATGGAATCATGTAGTAACCAAAAAAGTGTTAAACAAATCTAAATATATTGTAGATTCTTCAAAGTAGCCACCCTTTGCCTTGATGACAACCATGTGCACACTCTTGGCATTCTCTCAACCAGCTTCACGAGGAATGCTTTTCCAACGTTCTTGAAGGAGTTCCCATATATGCTGATTACTTGATGGCTGCTTTTCCTTAGTTAATCCGACCTTGAGGTCGGGTGATTGTGGAGGCCAGGTCATCTGATGCAGTACTCCATCACTTTCCTTCTTGGTCAAATAGCCCTTACACAGCCTGGAGGTGTTTTGTGTCCTTGTCCATTTGAAAAACAAATGATAGTCACACAAAGCGCAAACCAGATGGATGGCGTATCGCTGCAGAGTGCTGTGGTAGCTATGCTGGTTAAGTGTGCCTTAAATTCTAAATAAATCAGAGACATTGTCACTAGCAAGCACCCCCACACATTACACATCCTCCTCCATGCTTCACAGTGGGAACCACACACGAGGAGACTCTGCGTCTCACAAAAACATGGCGGTTGGAACCAAAAATATCAATTTTGGACACATCAGAACAAAGGACAGATTTCCACTGGTCTAATGTCCATTGTTCGTGTTTCTTGGCCCAAGCAAGTCTCTTCTTTTTACTGATGTCCTTTAGTAGTGGTTTCTTTGCAGAAAATTGACTATGAAGGCCTGATTCACGCAGTCTCCTCTTAACAGTTGATGTTGAGATGTGTCTGTTACTTGAACTCTGTGAAGCATTTATTTGGGCTACAATGTGAGGTGCAGTTAACGGTAACGAACTTATCCTCAGAGGTAACTCTGGGTCTTCCTTTCATGTGGCAGTTCTCATTAGATTTAATTGATTGACTGACCTTCATGTCTTAAAGTAATGATGGACTGTCATTTATCTTTTCTTATTTGAGTTGTTCTTGCCATAACATGGACTTTTACCAAATAGGGCCCCCTTCTGTATGAAACCCGTACCTTGTCACAACACAACTGATTGGCTCAAACGCATTATGAAGGAAAGATATTCCACAAATGTACTTTTAACACACCTGTTGAAATGCTTTCCAGGTGACTTCCTCATGAAGCTGGTTGAGAGAATGCCAAGAGTTTGCAAAGCCGTCATCAGAGCAAAAGGTGGCTACTTTAAACAATCTAAAATCTAAAATATATTTAGATTTGTTTAACACTATGGTTACTACATGATTCCATATGGATTATTTCATAGTTTTGATGTCTTCACTATTATTCTACAATGTAGAAAATAGTAAAAAAACAAAGAACAATCCTGGAATGAGTAGGTGTGTCCAAACTTTTGACTGGCACTGTAAATATATTTAAAACATTTTCTGAGCTAATTAATAATCTGAGGAAGACATCCATAATGGTTGATGCCAGTTGCCAAGCACCGTTTTGATCAGGGTGTACACACACACACACATAGTCAACACACACAGTCAAGCAGACACAAACACGTTGACTGGTGACTCATAGAAAGGTTGAGATATGCATGTTGTAGGTGACCAGGGTAACAACGTGGTTGAATGGAGTAAACACCTCACATTCATAAAACCTTTTTTTGCCATAACATACAAGCAGCACAAATCTGTTTAGTAAATTGTATTTTGCTTCCATGGAATGGTATTCCTTGATACAGACATATTTCAATAATCAAGTGCCATTTAAATACAAAATGGGATGCATTTGCTCCACATTTAACATGTTTGGAATGCGCATTCGACAAATTTGAACTCTCTCAATTTTGTATTAAATGCATGTATGTTCTGTATCAAGTTCTCTTAATTAACAGCTTTGCCTCTTCCAGTCTGAATCCCTCTGAAGAGATAAGAATGTTAGCTAATTACAAAAATAATCAATTCAGCAATAATACATAAACACACACTATCCCGGATTGCAGTAAATCAGTACATTTACAATCATTCAGTTCTCAGTTGTTCTGTAAATGTTTTTGCAAGAAAGCAGATTTCAACAGTTACAGTAGCTGCTAAATCCCCACAGTGTTTCTCAATTTATAGCACCTAACTGGTGAGAGAGACCCTTGAATACTCATCTTGTCACGTACACTCCCTCTCCAGTCTCTGGGTCATCAGGCTGCAGATTATCCTGCACAACTGTCACCATCGTCAAGCGCACCAGCGCCTCATGACACTCACCTGGACTCCATCACCTCCTTGATTATCTTCCCTACATCCGTCACTCCCCTTGGCTCTTTCCTCAGGTGTAATTGACTCTGTTTTCATGTCGGTGCGTTGTTTGTGTTTCGTGTATATTGTATATTTTATTTATTAAAACACTCACTCACTGAACTTGCCTCCCGACTCTCAGCGCACTCATTACACATCTGGAAACGGACTAGATAAGCCACATCTCTTCAAAAGCCTCTCTAGCATCAGTAACACTCACAGAGGGTAGAGACAGACCTTTTTTTTTGTAATTCTTTTGAACTCTGTCATGTTACACTGCATTACCCTTCCCTGAAAGTCCTGTCAAATTGAATTTGGTCTTGCATTGGTAAACATATTTCCTTTCTTGCTTGGAATTAAAGTTTTGCTCTTCTCTCGCTCTCTCTCCATCAATTAAATTCAAGGGCTTTATTGGCATGGGAGACATATGTTAACATTGCCAAAGCAAGTGAGGTAGATAAGAAACAAGCTAAATTAACAAAAAATTACATTAAACAGTACACTCACAAAAGTTCCAAAATAATAAAGACATTTAGTTAAAGTACAAAAGGGAAAATAAAAAAAAACAGAAAAAATGGTTTGTATTTAGATTACAATGGTGTTTGTTCTTCACTGGTTGCCCTTTTCTTGTGGCAAGAGGTCACACATCTTCCTGCTGCGATGCGCACTGTGGTATTTCACACAGTACACATGGGAGTTTATGCAAATTAGGTTTGTTTTCAAATTCTTGGTGGATCTGTGTAATCTGAGGGAAATATGTGTCTCTAATATGGTCATACATTCGGCAGGAGGTTAGGAAGTGTACCTCAGCTTCCATTTCATTTTGTGGGCAGTGTGCTCATAGAGAGAGGCTATCAATTCAAAGGGCTTTATTCTCTCACTCTATCAATTCAATTGGCTTCATTCCCTCGCTCTCTCTCTCTCTCTCTGCTGAATAGAAACTGATTACATGCTTGCTCTAGCTTGATCTCTAAAATATGAAGTCAGACCCATGCCACACCATTTGGTGTGTTCAGTGGATTATTGGTATTAGGGACAAAATCTGAACTCCATTATGTGTAACCAATGTGACACATAGTAACCATTGACATTGACCTTTTAACCCTAAGCATGCTACCAAGACACAGATGAGAGAACACTGAAATAACAAGTAATTCCATTGATGTGAATCAATTATTATGGTTTAATAATCAATTGAATCATGTTTCCTAGATGAAAGTCCTCAAGCACAATTTTGATCCATGCTATGATATATTAATGAACAATTCAAATTCTATTATTTTCTCGAGCTCAAGATAAATACAATTCATAGATTTCAACGTTTACAGGCTTTGGAAGAAGAACGATTTCCCTAATAGTCCTGTTTACATGGATACATCTGAAACCAGACCGACCACGTGATGGGAATTCGATAACTGCAGAACATCGCCAATCAAAATAAACGTTCTACCACAGCGACCATGGCATTTTTGTGAAACCATTTCATTCTGAGTTTGGAACGTTTGTATGTGAAAACTATGCATACATTCAGTTTTTCCTAACTCTACTTGACTTGAGCAAAATAAGTAATCTTGATGTACAGAAACTCTGATTGAGGCGTTTACATGTCCTAATAAATAATAAAGATAGCTCAGATAATGTGTTTTAATCGGCATGCTGCTTACTTCGATTATGACCTGACGCCGATTTAAGGTAAGCAGAGTGTCAAGCCCTGACCTTAGTTATCTTTATTTTCTTTATTATTTTGGTTAGGTCAGGGTGTGACATGGGGTGGTTTGTTGTGTTTTTGTCCTGTCTAGGTTTAAAAAAAAAATGTATAGGGTTTTTGTATGTTTATGGGGTTGTTTACTAGTCTAGGTGTTTTGTATGTCTATGGTTGCCTAGATTGGTTCTCAATTAGAGGCAGCTGTTTATCGTTGTCTCTGATTGGGAACCATATTTAGGCAGCCATATTCCTTGGCTAATTCGTGGGTGATTGTTTATGTTTAGTTGCCTGTGTCAGCACTATTATTATAGCTTCATATTTGTTTTGTTGTTTTTGTATAGTTCGTCCAGTGTTCTTCCATCATTAAAGAAGATGTATTCTCATCACGCTGCACCTTGGTCTCATCGCTATAACGAACCTGACACAGAGTAAGGTGTTTACATGACTAATGCCATACTCGGGCTACTGTCATAATCAGTTTAATATCAAATTATTAGTGTGTATGTAAACATACAATGGCTGCCATTGTAAAGCCGAGCGGCCAGAGCAGGCCGAGCGGCCAGGGATGGAGGTTGTTCCTGTGGCATGGCAGGAGGCCAGACTCTGACAGCTGACTAATGACTTTCACTGAGGGTGTCACGCACAGATTTATGTCCCCCCTTGCCTGAGTCCACTCACAGTATCTTAAAGCAAGAGTTATTCGTCCAGCACACCTCCCCGCCATTCGCCAATATAACTCTTCTCCTCCACAACTGAACCCCCCCCCCCTAAAACCCTACCCCCCACCAACTGCCACGGATGGCCTGCATGGGCCATTTCAGATTTGATTTGCATTGTGTCCCAGACTTGATGCTAAAAGAGATGCCTTTGAAGTGCTGTATTAGACGGGTAGGGAGGCAGATAGATAGAGGAAGAGAGAGAGAGCCAGACGAGGGATAAGTGCAAAGATAGATCAAACACAACCATTTAAAAAACAGAATCAAATCTCACAGCCTCCCTTTGCCGCAATGCTAGCCCATTGTTAATTGTCCAGAGGAGTCACAGAGCGTAGTCTGTGCACATTGTGGTGTTTGGCCGTCTCTAGCTTGTTGTGTAATTACTCAAGGCCCAGTTCATATGCCAAGGCCCTAATAAGTTATCTCATTTCCATGTGTTAATCTAGAATGGCATAGCAAACTGGCCTATGTGATACATCTGTAAATGTTTTCACAGAGTGATTGTCAAGTGCATGAGGGATTGGGAGATATGAGCTCTGAGGCCTCCGATGGGAGAGCTTGGAAGGGACGTTGGGGAGACACGGATTACAGCAAGCAGCCATCTCAATCATACCGCAGCTGGCTCATTGGAAAACGTTTAATGTCGGCCTTTTTCAAGAAAGAGGAAGAATTCAACAATTAGGATATAATGCCCCACAAAGCATTAGCTGTGCTACTAATCAAATACTGGGGGGGGGGGGATTTGTTACAAAGTTAGATCTATGAAATCCTGTGGCACTTGTAGCTGATCGCATATTGAGCCATGGTTGGTGATCGCATTATGAGCCATGATCGGAGGCGAAACAATCGGTCTTCTTCTGAAATAAATACATCTCATCTAAACCACAAACCTGTCCTATGTATAAAACATGGATGGTGTCTGCCTATTTGTTGAGAGTACAAAGCTCTGTGCTATCCACAAAAGCTTGAACTTTCAATGACCTTCAGAGTGCATTCTCATCAAAGCCCCAAGCCATGGTGTTTTTTTTTTAAAAGGACGGGACAGTATCCCGAAGGATGCACCTTTGCGAATCATCATGCAGATTGACCTCATGATTGGCATCATGATTATTTTCAATTGACCTTAGATGAGCTTCGTCCTAAATATCTGCGCTAACAATGTCAATGTACTCTGCTGAAAGCCCCAAGTATGCTGCAAACCAACCATGACATACTTAGCCTGTAGGTTAAAGAAAAACATTCTATGAGACTTCGATTGACCCCAATCAAGCAAAATACTGCACTGTTTACCTTCGTCAAAGTACATCTTAATTTCTACACCCCCAAATGTGTGTTTTCAAATTAACATAATCTTTAATTATTTTTCAGGAGTTCATGGCTGAATTTTTTTTGCCTGTTCAAGTATTGCTGCTGGTAGCAAAAGGTGAATCACTTATTGCCTTGTCGTTGTGGTAAACATGGTGAACAACCTCTAGCACTCACACAAAACCCCTGACATGTACACACCACACACACATACTCACATAAACGGCACTGTATAAAGCCGATGACACATTATCAAAACCCTGCTGGTGGTTTAAAAACAAAAGCAACTCTTACAGTACCTGTCTAACTCCCCATTCTGCAAATGAGTGGGCTGGTTAGCCGGGGGGATGTTTGCAACAGGGTGTCAGCGTAGTGGGTGAAAAGCCATGCCTGTTTGGGGGGGGGGGGTTATGGAGCGTGACTCTTGTCCGTTAATATTTCAAGCCGTCCCACATTTGTGCTTGCCCAGAGTGGTCTCACCGGGGACTGGAGCCAGGGTTCCGCTCCAACAGGCATGTCGTTTTTGTGGCACTGTCTGTCTGACAGTCGCCTGGTAACTTTGAACAACAGTCTGCGTTTGTTACCACAGATGCCTTAGCATGGGCTCTGTACTGTTAGAGACTGGAATTAAGGCACTGCCAATTAGGCTGCACAGTTAAGTCTCCTCTTTTCTGTGTGCTCCATACTTAGGGACATTTCTCAGTGACATAGTTCTTCTTTATCTAACTGTAATGCATGATACGACTTGCTATTTACATCCATAACTGCTTATAGATCAATATAACATCCTTTATAAATGCACATGGTTGATAGCTAAATGCATTATTAGTTAAGTTATGGCTCATTTTAAGGCTTATAGATCATTTCTATAGAGATGGTCACATTACTGCTTTGTTGAATACGTGCCTCTGATTTGTCAGATTTTTCGAAAGGGTGTACAATATGAACTTCATGAAGGCACGTGACGCCATGCTATCTGGAATTGATCAAACTACAGGGGTTTGGATGGGTACAAGGGGATGAATGTCTACTTTACCAGGCTGGTTAACAGCCCTTTAGCACCTCTTAGGATCATTTTACACCCCCTTTGCCAGCTTCATGTCCATGCGTTAACTGCAAAGCCCTTTGTGATTTATTTCTGACATAAATGCCTATATATTCACATGTAGAGCAGTTTGGACGGGTGGTTCTCATGGAAATTGTGCCACACATTCTTCCATACATTAACATACAACACATGCAATATTCCTGCTGGCTTAGATTATATGCTATGTATATATTTACCATGGTTGACACCCATACTATGTATCAATCTGAAAGTGAGAGGGAGTTGAATACTGATGACAATAGACAGTGTTATAATGCAGTTTGTACCAGATTCATTTTGATTAACATCAAACTGGATAAGGCTTAACATGAGGTAAGTCCTTTGTTGAATGGCATATTGAAGTTGTATGTAAGGGTGTGTGTGTATGTGAGGAGGTGTGTGTACGTGAGGGTGTGTGTACGTGAGGGTGTGTGTACGTGAGGGTGTGTGTGTACATGAGGGTGTGTGTGTACATGAGGGTGTGTGTGTATGTCAAGGTGTGTGTGTATGTCAGGGTGTATGTCAGGGTGTCTATGCATGTCAGGCTGTGTCTGTGTAGGTGAGGGTGTGTGTGTAGGTGAGGGTATCTGTATGTGAGGGTGTCTGTGTATGTGAGGGTGTGTGTGTATGTGGGAGTGTGTGTATGTGAGGGTGTGTGTGTATGTGGGAGTGTGTGTATGTGAGGGTGTGTGTGTACGTCAGGGTGTCTGTATGTCAGGGTGGGTGTGTATGTGAGGGTGTGTGTGAATGTCAGGCTGTCTGTATGTCAGGGTGTCTGTATGTCAGGGTGTGTGTGTATGTGAGGGTGTGTGTGTGTATGTGAGGGTGTGTGTATGTGTGTGTTTGTAAGAGATCTTTGCTCCTCAAGTGATTAGAATATGTTTAGCACACATCTGGCGAGTTTGCTGGAAATAACCACATTTAAATAATTGTTTTCAAGAAATTCCTCTTAATTTGGGAAATGTATTTATATTGATGATATTTTACTGAAGAGCTTAAGCAAAATGCTTCTAAAGTGTAGTAGAATGTGGGGAAACAAACCATCCTATCGTGTGCTTGGTGGGAAAATTGTTTTCATAATTAGACGCCACTGTAAGACAAAACATTGCAATAATTTTCTATGAAGATGTTATTCATTATTTAGTGTTTGGAGTGCACAATGTTCAGGTTTGTTCTGGTACAAGTAAATAAATAATTGAAACAAAAACGCAAATTAAACTCTCCATCTTCAAAGTAATGGATACAATGGGATTAATGTGGGAGATATCCTAAATCAGAGAAACAGTAGCTACACTGAACAAGAATATAAACGCAACATGTAAGGTGTTGGTCCCATGTTTCATGAGCTGAAATAAAAATTCCCCGAAATATCCCATCTGCTCAAAAAGCATATTTCTCTTAAATGTTGTGCAAAATTGGTTTACATCCCTGTTAGTCAGCATTTCTTCTTTGCCAAGATAATCCATCCACCTGACAAGTGTGGCATATCAAGAAGCTGAACATCATGATCATTACACAGGTGCACCTTGTGCTGGGGACAAAAGCCACTTTAAAATGTGCAGTTTTGTCACACAACACAATGCCACAGATGTCTCAAGTTTTGAGGGAGCATGCACTGGCTCCCCAGTACATTAAGGCCGAATGTAATTATTTCAATTGACTTATTTCCTTATGAACTGTACATCAGTAAAATATTTGAAATTGTTGCATGTTTTCATTTATATTTTTGTTCAGTATAATTTATGATCAAACATCTGAGATGTTTTCTAGGCTTGAGGCAACCTTTAAATGTTATTGTTATAACGCAGGTGTGCATACACTTGTAATCATTTTTGCCACATTACCATATGTTGTCATTTGGTAATGTTTGAAAACTAACATGAAAGGAAACCTGCATTTACAACAGACTAAGTTAGGTGAACCGAGGTAGCCTCAAAGTAAAGATTTGGGCCAGCTAGGCCCTTCTCCCTCTGTTGACTGTGTCCTTTGCTCACAGTCTAGGTTGAGTGTCCTAAGGCTCTGAGGGCTCTGACAGAGGGAATCTGTCTGTGATGTCTACTGTAATTAGTGTTGACTCTTCCTGACTGGACCCTGGGTCTCATGAGTAACCATGCAGCCAGAGAATGTCTGGGACGACCTTGAGTCCAAAACTGGACGCCGTTATCACAATTGATTTGTCAACGACGCACAACACATCAACTCCAGACGTCTTAGACGCCCCAGAGATTTCAAAGTGTATATCCCAAGAGACTTTCCGTCTTCTCTTGCTGTCCTTCAGAGTTTTCAGAGTCACATTGCATAACATGTAAGTTAAGTTATTCATGTGATGTCGGAAATGTTTGGCAATTTACTGCTCATACCACCGGGACTTAGGTGATGTGAAGTAATCTAAGTGTGTGTTACGTACGCCTCATGGCGGAGGGAACGCAACACCCTGCTACAACTCAACTCCTCGTGGAATGAAAAAGGTATGTGATCGTAGGTGCGGGGGAAGGACAATGGAGGCAGAGAAAATGACCGTTTACAGGGAAGATGTTATTCCTACACAATATTGTGGGGAAAAGGGGCTGGACGGAACCAAAGCAAAGAAAGTCAAAGTTAGAGTCCCCTCTCCTACCTTACCTGCCCACCCACTACTTACCTAATCTTTCAGCACCTCCTGGCACGCTAACCAAAATACAGGGGGTGGTCCGCCCAGGTCTTACCTAGTGTGCATAGACAGAGTAAATACTACGGGTTATGTATGTCCGCAGGCCTCTTGCCTAAACACTCCCGAGGTGCGTTCCCCTTCCCCCCGGGAACAAATAAAACAGAATAATTACTAACTTAAAGTGAACAATTTCAATAATCAAAAACACCAAGTCCTATTGGCATACACATACCTCAGAAGTGGACGCTACAAAATGCTTTCAACAAAACTTTCACGGACTAACAACCAACACAGGACATCAAAGAAGTTCCGTCCTCCTAACAAAGGAACACTGGCTTTTATCCAGCTGGAGAAGGAGTTGGTAATTGAAGACAGCTGTTTCCCCTGACAAGAGGGAGGGTTCAGAGCTTCAATCATCAATGGGGCCGACCAATCAGCTGCTTGAGGAATCCAGAATTCCATTTCCTGAAATACACACACACATACAAACCCACAACAACACAGAAACTGGGGGACGTAACAGGGTGATAATGGATGCATGACACAATGACAGGCAGGAAGTGTGGATTAGGAGTTTGACTCGTATTGGACTGCGGAAGGTACGAAATCCAAGACACTAGTGCACCACACAAATTCACTAAGACCTATGACTGTGTTGTGACTGACCAGCGTCCTGTCCACATGGTTGACTTGTACATCAAGCTGCTGTATGCTACAAAAACAGCAGCTAGGTTCTTTGCCAATTGGCCGTTCTGGCTCTGACAAGGCTTACTTACAGGTAACTGCCAAAATAAAAGAAACACCAACATAAAGTGCCTTAATAGGGCCAACACGAGCCACCAGAACTGCTTCAATCCACCTTCGCATAGATTCTACAAGTTTCTGGAACTCTGTTGGAGGGATGCAACACCATTGTTCCACAAGAAATTCCATCACTTGGTGTTTTGGTGATGGAGGTGGAAAACACTATCTCACACACACACTTTAAACCCCTTATGCTTCTTTGAGACCCCTCTTTCAAAGTCACTGAGATGATGAGATCTCTTCTTTGTGCCATTGTAGACAAACTAATTGGCAGCTGGGCATTTTTTTTACACATGACCTTAAGCATGGTGGGATGTTAATTGCTCAAAATAACTCAGGAACCACATCGATGTGGAAGGACCTGCTTTCAATACACTTTGTATCCCTCGTTTACTTAAGTGTTTCCTCTATTTTGGCAGTTACAATAACTCTGCGCTGGATTGTAGAAGTGCTACTCCCCACTTTGATTCCTACTTCAAATTGAAGTTACAGTACATGTTCAAGCATCTCAGCAAGACATTGGCTGGCCAAAGACATCCTTCAGTGGGAATCATTGATCAAGTGGATGAGAGGCACTGATCCTAATGTCTGCCCTGTGGGGGGTTACCGAGCCTCTGCTGGATCATCCAGAAGGTGCAGTCTTTTCTTTTCACCGCCCCTAGGTTAAATAACAATGGGCTGTCAGATGGCGTTCTATTTGATTTTTTTAGGACGTTTACTGAAGCAGGAGCATTGCGTTGGGGTTTCTGAAGTGTATGGAGGAGGGACGGTAACATCTTGGTAACGGATGGTAAATCTTGTGAGGGTCGACTCATTAATGACCATGTTATCAAGTACCGTATCAGAAAATGCACAGCGTTCTTTCATACAGGCCAATCTAGAACTCTACCGTGTGTATCACAACATGTACAGTACCCTCAAGTATTTCATACAGTCTACAGTTGAAAGAACAACAATGACCTTCCGCGCCACTGTTTCTGTAAAAAGCTGAGGGATGAATGGGCTTGAGAAACATACCCACTCTCACATTCATAGGCAGAGCTATGGTTGCAAAAGGCTGACCATTCATGATATCAAAATCATAGCTCTAACCATGTTTTGAGGCTCAGTAGTGTTTGCTTACATTTACTTTGTTTACAATTATTGGAGTAAAACAAGTCAAACAATTTTTTTTTAAGGTACACTAAGCTCAAAAGGCGTAAGTAATATTCTTCACGAATCAATGGGTACATATCATGAATGTACACAAGTCCACAAATGGATGCAGCAACTGCAGAAACTTTGATTGTGAAGATGGAGAAGACTTCTTGGATCGAGCATAGTTTATGCTCTTCTAGCTGCTTCATGCACTTTGCTGTAGCTCTAGCCTTAATCCAACAATTCCTCCAATGTCCTGTGAATATTTACCAAACAAATTTGCCGCTAAAGTACAGTTGATCAGTGTAGAAATGTTGTAGACTGTCAAAATAACCTCTGCCAGGCTGAGATAACAAAACAAATATGAGGGAATTTAATTCCATTAAGGGTAGAGATAAGGCATGCAAATGGCCCAGGGGCCCAAAGATCTTTGTGGACTGTTCAAATGTTCTTTTTCTCTCTCACCTGAAAGCAAAATGCTGCTTAGTGACGGGGAACTAAATTGTTTTACATTTAGGCAAGATAAGGCTAAAAGAAAAAAGAGGTTTGGGCATCATCATAGCATAACATCTTTAGATTCAGCGTCACATTGCAGTGTGTGGGAATATGATACAACAGTCAACAACAGTTTGATGTAGCTAATTACATATTCCAGATGTAGAGTTTTATTGAATCCATTTTATATATGATTGATGAACATATGTTTCCTACAGATAAGCCAATGTCATGCCTCCTCAGTGTCCATATTGTAAAATAACATTTACATTTGAGTTAATGATGCTTAAGGAACACAGTTTAGATTAGTATCGACTACTTAGATAATTGTTGGATACTGAGAATACTTTAATTAAGTTATTACATGAAGATTCATCAAATGAAAATGAAAAAGAATACAAATCCCAAATAAAGTTCTGCTCGTTTTTATTTTGACATAAGGAGATGTTGAGTTGCAGTCATGCAAAGTATTAGGCTCTACATACCTGTTGTGTGACCGACCCGGGTTCAAACCAGTGTCTTCTGCGAACCACAAGACTGTGGTAGCCCACTGAGGTAAAGCCTAGGCAATGCCCTGGGAATGCAACACAAGTCTTCAGGCCTTTAAGCAAGGTTACCCAGCCAGTACGTTATCTTTTTTAACACTATGCTGACATACACTTACCCTCAAATGATTGTCAAACCAGAGGTTAAAAATAGAAAGCAAGAAATAAAAAAACAGGGTAACACTACTTGACACCCAGCGTCATAACAAGTTATGACATGGTAATAACAGCTGATAACTCGTCTTAACCGGTTATAATATGGTCATAACACTGTCAGGACACATATTTAGACCTGTTGTGACATATATTGCATTATTTTATGTCTGGTTATGACACCTGTATAAGCGTGTAAAACCCCACAAAACCTACCACAACAGTTATTTTATGGCTGGTTATGACACCTACTGTATATAAGAGTATAAAAACCCACAAAACCTACCACACAAGGAAAAACATTCCATTACACCATAGCCTACCTGTCAACAGCATGTTTGTGTTATATCATTGGTAATCATTTTAAATGATCATTGTAATTGCGCACACATTGATGTCAGACTTGCATCTATCCCAATACTGTTGCTGATAACTGGGATGAATGCAGGAGCAGATTTGAGGAGCAGGACAAGACACCTCTTTTTGACTGATGACTGATATGAGGGCAGGTACGTGATCGGCCTATCTGGCTTATATGATTATGATGGTCATAATGCGTCTTGACAGTGCCATAAAGTGATTTTTCTACAAGATATTATAAATATGATGACCAAAACATGACTGTTAAGAATTTATTACAACAAGAAACAATGTAACTTTTGTGGTTTTGTGGTTTTGTGGTTATGTAGGTGTCATAACCACACTCAATATATGCATCAAGAGGTGTAAATATATAGGTCATGATAGTGTTATGACCACATGACAGGTTAAGACGAGTTATGTCAGCTGCTATGGCATACGACATGGTTATAATGTGTTATGACACTGGGTGTCAGGTAAATTATTACCAAAAACTGTGATGATACCAGCTATCAATCTTCTCTAATATCATGCACACCACAGAGGAGACAGGAAAAGAGGAACCACCCACATAACAACACGGGGTTAATATAAAGCAGAGTTTATTTGCTGTCTTCATTGATTTCCCGGTTTTCTCTCACGTGTAATGTCTGTTGATCTAAAGGTCAAGTCTGAAAAATATGAAAGAGCACTGAGAACACTTTTCCTTCCTTGGTCAGGGCTAGATGTCAGCGCTTGAGTCGGTGGATTATCGATTAGTGGCAAATAGAACAGGAACACAAGGACTTAATATTTTGGCTGATTCCATTGCGAGGAATCAACATTTCAAGCTCATTAGCAGCTTCACAAAACACTGTAGAAAACCAGTGCAATTTACATACACATGACACTCTGAAAGTATTCACCTTTGACATAAGCAGCTGGTTGCTCACTCAAGTATTTCCCGAATCCCTCATGTCGTTCCAGGTGTTATTTCATGCATAGTGAAATCATGTTGTGGCTTTGGTGTCTTTTAATTTTGAGGCTTATAGAGCAATTTTTGGTTTACAAACAAGCGTCACGTTCGAGTGATGTGCAATCATCCCGGAACCAAAAAACTCTGTAGCAGGATAGATAACGCTAAAGAAGGCACCTTGACAAACTTAACAGTGAGTGTGTGATGACCATGGACTGACTGATGGCTATAGCTACAGTATGTTTAGCAAGCGTACTATTGTCCTGGGTTTATGTAGCTCTATTTGTGATATTTTACCTTGCCTCGCTGGCTTGCAAGCTTGCTAGGTAATCAAACCTCTGATGGAGTCTGTCACGTTGTAGATGATAACCATCTGATTACCTGTTTGTTAACTTGCATGAGCTGCATTTGAAGTTGCAAGTGATCGTATCCACTGCTAGGCAAACAAGAGGTTTCTGATGACAAACTGCGCAGCCAAATCTTCACAACGAGCACAGGAAATGGGTCTATAGCACTTTTCAATATGTGTCATTAGACTTATTTTCAGAGAAAGTGTATTTTTGTTTTTTCCAAAAGCACTCTGATGATACAACTCTAAATGGAAAGTAGAAAACCTTCAAAGGGGGACATGCACAAAGTTAAGGTCCACTTAACAAGAAGAGGTAAATGTTGTTCAGATTCAGTACACAGGTGTACTTGAACCCCTGAACTGGCTTTCAAGGACAGAAATCTAGTGAGTTGTGTTCATCTTTCATCATCTTTTCCGAGCCACACCACTCTTGATGCAAACAAATCAAATCAAACCGAATTTGTCACATGCATTACACAACAAGTGTAATGTAGACCTTACCGTGAAATGCTTACTTACAAGGCCTTAACCAACAGTGCATTTCAAGAGGAAGAAGAGTTAAGAAAATATTTAACAAATTAACTAAAGTAAAAAATTATTAAAAGCAACACAATAGCATGACAATAACGAGGCTATATACAGGGGGTACCGGTACCGAGTCAGTGTGCGGGGGTACAGGTTAGTGGTAATTTGTACATGTAGGTAGGGGTGAAGTGACTGTGCATAGATAATAAACAGTGAATAGCAGCAGTGTACAAAACAAATGGGGGGGGGGGTCAATGTAATAGTCCGGTGGCCATTTTATTAATTGTTCAGCAGTCTTCTGGAAGGTGGAAGCTGTTAAGGAACCTTTTGGTCCTAGACTTTTTGAGGATCTGGGGACCCATGACAGATCTTTTCAGTCTACTGAGGGGGAAAAGGTTTTGTCATGCCCTCTACACATATGTCTTGGTGTGTTTGGACCATGATAGATCGTTGGTGATGTGGACACCAAGGAACTTGAAACTTTCAACCCATTCCACTACAGCCCAGTTGATGTCAATGGGGGCCTGTTCAGGCCGCCTTTTCCTGTAGTCCACGATCAGCTCCTTTGTCTTGCTCACATTGAGGGATAGGTTGTCATTCTGGCACCACACGGCCAGGTCTCTGACCTCTTCCCTATAGGCTGTCTCGTTGTTGCCTGTGATCAGGCCTACCACTGTTGTGTCGTCAGTAAACTTAATGATGGTGTTGGAGTCGTGTTTGGCCATGCTGTCGTGGGTGAACAGGGAGTACAGGAGGGGACTAAGTACACAACCTTGAGGGGCCCCAGTGTTGAGGATCAGAGTGGCATATGTGTTGTTGGATACCCTTACCACCCGTCCAGGATCCAGTTGCAGAGGGAGGTGTTAGCCCCAGGGTCCTTAGCTTAGTGATGAGCTGCGTGGGCGCTATGGTGTTGAACACTGTGCTGTAGTCAATGAATAGCATTCTCACATAGGTGTTCCTTTTGTCCAGGTGGGAAAGGGCAGTGTGGAGTGCGATTGCGTCATCTATGGATCTGTTGGGGCGGTATGCGAATAGGAGTGAATCTAGGGTATCCGGGAGGATACTGTAGATGTTAGCCATGACCAGCCTTTCAAAGCACTTCATGGCTACCGATGTGAGTGCTACTGGGTGGTAATCATTCAGGCAGGTTGCCTTTGCTTCCTTGGCACAGGGACTACGGTGGTCTGCTTGAAACATGTAGGTATTACAGACCCAGTAAGGGAGAGGTTGAAAATGTCAGTGAAGACACTTGCCAGTTGGTCCGCGGAAGCTCGGAGTACACATCCTGATAATCCATCTTGCCCCGCGGCTTTGTGAATGTTGACCTGTTTAAAGGTCTTGCTCACATTGGCTACCGAGAGCGTTATCACACAGTCATCCAGAACAGCTGGTGCTTTTGTGCATGCTTCAGTGTTGTTTGCCTCAAAGCGAGCATAAAAGGCATTTTGCTCATCTGGGAAACTTGCGTCACTGGGCAGCTCATGTCTGGGTTTCCCTTTGTTAGTCTGCAATAGTTTTCAAGCCCTGCCACATCCGACGAGCTTCAGAGCCGGTGTAGTAGGATTCAATCTTAATCCTGTAATGACGCTTTGCTTGTTTGATGGTTCGTCTGAGGGCATAGCGGAATTTCTTATAGGTGTCCGGATTAGTGTCCCACTACTTGAAAGCAGCAGTTCTAGCCTTTAGCTCAAAGCCGATAACTGGCACTAAGAGCGCTCTTAGTGCCAGCATCGGTCTGTGGTCGTAAATAGATGGCTACGAATAATATAGATGAGAACTCTCTTGGTAGATAGTGTGGTCTACAGCTTATCATGAGGTACTCTACCTCAGGCGAGCAATACCTCGAGACTTCTTTAATATTAGACATTGCGCACCAGCTGTTATTGACAAAAAGACACACCCCACCCCTTGTCTTACCAGACATAGCTTCTCTGTTCTGCCGGTGCATTAAAAATCACTCCAGCTCTATATTGTCCGTGTCATCGTTCAGCCACGACTGTGTGAAACATAGGATATTACAGTTCATAACGTCCTGTTGGTAGGATAATCATAAGTCATCCATTTTATTTTCCAATGATTGCATGTTAGCAAGTAGAATAAATGGCAATGGGAGTTTACTCGCTCGCCTACGGATTCTCAAAAGCAGCCTGATCTGCTTCCTCTTTTTCTCCGTCTTTTCTTCACGCAAATGACGTGGATCTGAGCCTGTTCCCGGGAGAGCAGTATATCTTTCTCATCTGACTCGTTAAAGGAAAAATGTTCTTCCAATCCGTGGTGAGTAATCCTAGTTCTGATGTCCAAAAGTTATTTTCGGTCATAATAAATGGTAGCATTAACATTATGTACAAAATATGTTAAAAAATAAGTTACAAACAATGCAAAAAAAAAATAAAAAAAATAGCACAATTGATTACGGGCATGTACAATGCAATTGTTGTAATGCCATATGTTATACTAGTTGCTGAAAAAGAACTACAGGACCTACACTGTATTTAGACAGATTATGACACAGGTTGACATGACAGTTTCATTATTCATTAACCAATTATTCATTAACCCCCTTGGCGTTTTTCCTATTTTGGTGCATTACAACATGTAACTTAAATAGATTTTTTTTTTATTTCATGTAAAGATCATAGTACATAAAACAATTTTAATTGGAGAAGTGAAATCCTAGTTGTTTGGGAAGTTGTCTGTTAATAGCTCTGATAATATTTGGTTCTAGTGTTGTTACATAATCAATGGTAGGACAAGTTCAGCGTATACTTATTTTAGCATTCATGAATATTTCATCTTAATATAACACCATGCACTGTGGTTAAAACAGTGGGGAACACAATCTGAGAAATGGATTTTAGAATCTTGACTGTAACACACCCAAATAAAATATCATCTTAAATGAGCCATTTTTGGCTATTATCTGTACAATTCTTAGCTATGTGCCCTATAGTGCAGATATAGGCCTAGGTTGTCCACAGCTTATATTTCATGTCTGACTGATGCAGGTATTAATAAAGTCTGACTGATACAGGTATTAATAAAGTCTGACTGATACAGGTATTAATAAAGTCTGACTGATACAGGTATTAATAAAGTCTGACTGATACAGGTATTAATAAAGTCTGACTGATACAGGTATTAATAAAGTCTGACTGATACAGGTATTAATAAAGTCTGACTGATACAGGTATTAATAAAGTCTGACTGATACAGGTATTAAAAAAGCTGTTAATAAAATCATATGCTAAAAATTCTCAGCTGTCAAACTGTTTGACATTGCTGTGGGTGGCTCTAACCCTGCCCGAGGTTAACCAATGGATCTTGTTCTCCTGTTAGGTCTGATATTGTCCATTTTCAAAAGAATACCCCCGCGGGATTGCAAATGTCACAGAATGTCAGGCCAATCGTACTGTTCTCAAAGCCAAATGTTAGTTCATGTATTATGCCGGTTCCCTTTCTACCGCACCAGGTGCTCAATGATTGGATAATGGTTTTAAGATGCCTAGATCTTCACCCCGGTCATATGTCGACATAGTGCACTGGGATTGCACGTGTTACAGGGGGCTACAGGGGAAATGGGATTGTTTTCAGTATTACTGTACTTGATGGGGCCTGTATTTGCAATAAAGAAGTACAGTATGGATTATTGCAGGAACTTATTTGTATAATGTGGTGAAAAGAAAAACAAAAGTTGACTGTATCTTAGTGGCATCATTCCAGAATAACTATAGGGAATAAGCATGTGTATTTATCTTACAGATTAGACAGGCCTAATTAGTAGCAGTTAGATCAGAAGCAGTAAGTACTGCATGTGTCTGTAGGTCAGGAGGCTATGTGCCCAGGGACCCCCTGGTACATTTGAAGGTATTTCTCTCTCAAATGGAAAGCATGTTAACGGCCATCCCATTGTACATGCACAATTATCCTCTTATGATGTGCATTCTCACACTGTGGACTAAATGAGACCAGTATGGTCAAATGGAGTGAGACCTGCCCAATACACCCTGGGTGACACTCAACAGCTGTAGCCATGCTGACACGGTGACACGATCTGCATCTAATCCATAATAACCGTAAATCTAACGACACCACTGTGGTCGTATGGCATCGCTGGTACAAGGGCAATATTACCTACTGATCATCGCCCAAGCATTCAACAACTCTGAAATGAAATGAGAACAACCGTGTTGCTGAGATGACTTGAGTCGAGATAGTATTTCAAAACAGAAAGTACAGACTTTTCTGACTGAAAAGGGAAAATATTTTACTGTAGAGCCTAATCGACACATTTAATTGAGATTGCAAATAAAAGCATTACAAAGGAAACACGTTATTGGATCAACATTGAATCTGTACTGGTACCCCCTGTACATAGCTCCGCTATTGTTATTTACTTATATCTTATTGATTTTTTGGGGGGTGGGGGGTATTTTCATAAAACTGCGTTGTTGGTTAAGGGCTTGTAAGTAAACATTTCACTGTAAGGTCTGTTGTATTCGGCGCATGTGACAAATAAAATTGGATTTGATTTTGATTTGATTTGATCATATCTGTGCACATTTGTACTCTCTCGATGTAGTATGTCATAACTTGTGTAGTATGTAATAACTTGTGTAGGATGTCATAACTTGTGTAGGATGTAATAATAGGTGGTTTGATGGTTCATTGCAGTCCAACGTTCCTCTTTTTTGCGTTTTCTTCTTTTACTGGTAGTAGAAAGATTCCACCCACCTGGTATCCCGGGCCTGAATCAGTCCGTGATTGGAGGGAAATAATGACAATCTGCAGTATTTTTTACCTTGAGGTCCGGAGAACCAGCGCAGTAGGCCTACATAATGAAAACATGATCTTGAGTTATACTGACAATCAGAGAGCTGCATTTCTCCCCATGTAGCGAAAGTATTTACCTATGTTGGTCCTTCTCCACCATTTGTATGGCTCATGATACCTCATCATACATGTCAAACTCACCCCTTGCTCTGCCCTGAGGCTATCCTGATGAAGACTAGCTGGCGATAATGATCATAATTATGTCTGATGCTGACAGCAATTCACCAATCGTGAAATAAAGACACTATTTGTCACTAATGGAGAGCACTACGCAATATAGATTCATAGTAAAGGGACATTAATTCTGCAAGGGGCAGGTGGGAAGAGTGTAATTAGGTAGTAATATTAAATCACCCATCTAGGTTGGTGGAGAGAGACAGACAATAGGAGTTCTCATTGGCGTGGTGGTGGGGGAGACCACCTCAGTTGTAAGAGCATTGTTGAGATATCTTTGCATATGGTTCAATGATGCTGTATGATAATATTGCAATTTTGAGATGTTAGAGGAATTACAAAGCAATACCTTTTGGCCAGATTAAATACCCATAACATGTATCTGCTTGATTGTGATATAATATGATTGTAATTCTAAACAAAATGGTATATTGTTAGGATGCATACATCTCCAGGTATGTTATTAAAAGTTTAGCACTTACACATTCCTCGAATTCCTGAATTCTCTGAGAAAGGTTCCATCACAAAATCAGGGACAGATTGTAACCAAGAAAAGCCACAATCAGACAAGACTTGGAGCAGGGAGCAATCACAGCGCTACAATTTAACCAACAATCAATTTAAATCCGACGAGATTAGGCACAGGGTGCAATCACAGCGATAGAATTTAACCAACGATCAATTTAACCGACACGATCAGTCCAATTGCACGTTATCCAAGGGCATGCTAGCAACATGGGAAGATGCCTGCCAAAAGCAAGGGGATGTAATTCTGTGGTCTGCTATTGATAAGCCAGTTCCCTCTTGGGTATAGTTAGAATGGGGCTTACTTGAGCTTTAGCTGTAAGCCACCTTCAGTGTGCATGTGAGTGATGGAGGGAATTATTTATCTGGCGAACACCTGTGTAAGTGATGGAGTGAGGTATTCTGTATTTACTGTGGCTGACAGGTTGTTATGTATTTACCAATTGGCTGGCTATCACCCAGGGGGACTGTTAGGGAAGGCTGTGGAGAAGGCTGGTGGAGGCCTGGGCGAGGAGTCGAGTAGGAGACCCAATCAAAATAGCACCTCCTGCTTTTGGAATGTTGTTTACTATCTCAATGTGTTTATTGGAGAGGGAATAGGGTTATCTGACCTTATAACGGTTGGTTTGGACCTCCGGCTTCGACAAAATAACAGTAGAGAAAAACAGAGGGAGTTAGGTTACACCTAAATGGATGGAAATAAGGAGAACATTTCAAAAATATACTCTAGCCTCTCTCTCTCTCAAGTTTTATCTCAACAACAGGAGTTCATTTTAAACCACACTCTTTCCTCCATATTTAATTTTTTTGAGAGCGCATTGAAGGAATTTCTTGCAATGGAACCCATCTCTTGTAACCGGTAATGCATTACAGTACGGGCTAAGTGTAGTGTGTTATTCCTTTTGCGGATATTGGCTGGTGAAATAGTTGCTGATGATAGGGTGTTCTGAATTATGTGAATCTAATCACTGCTCTCCTGACATGAATTACACCAATCCAGGAGACGTATTGGCTTTTGTAGACTGGTATGATTGCCCAAAGGTTTTATTTAGTGAAATGTTTGGTCCAGTGATTTATGATCTAAAAACAAGTATTGAATACTCTTCTGATAAATAGGATAACAATTTAGAGAGAGGTATTACTGCATAGCGTAAGATGTATTTGGTGGGGGGGGGGGGGGGGGGGGGGGGGCGTGGTAGACAGAGGTAAAGGCTGGGAAAGCATTACAAGAAAAGGGAGAATGATTACACAGCATCTAATGTGATGTGCATAAGGTTTGTGTCCAGCAACATTAAAGGGACACACCACACTATTCGTCCCTGTCTGGTTGTGGACCAATTACATAAACAATGTTGAAACAAAACAAACACTGATTAATGTTATCCTTTGATGTTGCTCTAACAAGGTCCCTCTCCCTCAATCTATCAAAAATAAAAAAAATGTAGGGCCACTTTATTGACATGGAATAGAAGCTGGATACTGCACCTTTAAATTACGCCCAAAGACTAATAATAATTGTCTTTAGTTAAAAGATCAGTAAATTATATAACTGTCTCCATGGACTCAATCCGTGGGAGACCTGAGCGAGTCAGTTATCACTCAGAAAATACTCTTCAAGCAATAAGAACCCTACTCCAGTCAATGTGACTCGCTATTATGGCAGACGACACCACAGAATCAGGTCAGAGGTGAACATAGCCAGACCATTTTGGACCCTCAGGGACAGTGTCATTTCAAGGCCCCAGTTACATCACAAACACACTAGACTTCTGCCACATCAGAAGGGAATTCAAACGGTGGAGCATCAGCTGACCCTGAGTTTCAAGGGGGAATATATGAGTATCAGCAGAACACTGTGGGAGGATAGAAAGACAAAAGCACAGCTTGGCTCGCTACAAGATAGTCTCATCCTCATTCCTCACCCTCAGGCCTCTTGCTAAATTACATTTGGCAAAGACAAGCACAGAGCAAGCCCTTCAAGGCCTTTTGTTTTGATATGTAACATAAACATGGGTTAAAAGTAAACTGAGCGAACGGGCGACCTCAGCCCACATTACGCTAATGACGAGTGTGGAGGGCCCACTCTCCAAGCCCAGCGACTTTGCACTTTTTACCATGCAGTTAATTAGAATGAGATTCACTGGGCTTATCCTTCAACCTCTCCTGCCAGGGGGGTGTATGCGGGAGGGTGGGTGGAGGGTATTGGAGTAGGCCCGGGTAGGAAACTGCTTAGCATGCAGTGTCCTCACACATCACTCACCCCACTGGTCTGTGAAGCAGAGATGAAAGACGTAGATTCTTCAGATTAGGTGGTCACAAGATGTTGCTTATTAGTGGACTGTGTGGGTGAGGAATTTGCATGGATTGCTGGTTAACCCCAGGAACACTTTACAGAAGGGGTTTATAATTCATGCATTTACATGGACATACTGTACACAGACAATGCTGGAATGATGGGCTGAAATATTTAGTTCCAAAGTAGGTCACACATTACATAAGTACATTTTCAGATATTAAACATTTCTAATTTTGACAGAAAGTCATTTCATTTCAAGCTAAAGCTAGCTAGCATTAGCTGGAAGGCTCCCTAGCTAAAGTTAGGTGGCGTGATGTGTGTGATCTTACATGTCGTTTACCTAGCTAGGTTCATTGTTTACCTAGGTAGCTAGCTACATGCTAAAAAAGCATAATGAAATTGTTGCCAGCAGAGCTGGTTAGGCTGTTTTCATGTTATCTAGAGGTAAAAAAATCATCGGCCAGAGGGTCAAGTGTGCGCTCTGAATGCATGGAGATGGGTGGGGCTAAAGCTTAAGAGGGTGTGAACGTGTTTTTATTTATTTAACCTTTATTTAACTAGGCAAGTCAGTTAAAAACAGTGGGTTAACTGCCTTGTTCAGGGGCAGAATGACAGATATTTTCTTTTTGGATTCAATCTAGCAACCTTTTGGTTATTGGCCCAACGCCCTAACCACTAGGCTACCTGCCACACTTGAACGATGCTGAATGGGTGTAGACAAAGAAGAGCTCTCTCACCGAAACACTAAAATGCCCTTTTCTCAACAGTGAGTTTGCAAGTGTATCAACATTCAAAGCAGAGTTACGTTCCCATTTTTCCTCAAAAAATGCACTGTGTGATATACTGTTTTGTAGGTCTGAGTCTCTACTTTTTACCAAAGTAAAAAACCCAATTTCAAATGTTGCTACATGAGACCAAATCCAGTCACATATATTACATGTAAATATTGTGTTGTACTTACTACTTTTGTGCTCACTGTTATTTCTTGGTGATACAAGTGCCCTGTTATGTAACTACTAGTATGTACGGTATATTACAGGTACAAGGTAAAGTGCCTTCAGAAAGTATTCAAACCCCTTGACGTATTCCACATTTTGTGTTACAGCCTGAATTCAAAATGGATTAAATATATATTTTCTCACCCATCTACCACATAATGACAAAGAGAAAACATGTTTTGAGAACAAGCACATTGTTTGAAAATTAAATATAGAAATATTATATTTACATAAATACTCACACTCCTGAGTCATTACATGTTAGAATCACTTTTGGGTATTTATTTATTTATCCGTTATTTTACCAGGGAAGTTGACTTGCAGCAACGACCTGGGGAATAGTTACAGGAGGGGGATGAACGAGCCAATTGTAAACTGGGGATTATTAGGTGACCATGATGGTTCAAGGGCCAGATTGAGAATTTAGCCAGAAAACTGGGGTTAACACCCCTACTCCTACGATAAGTGCCATGGGATCTTTAATGACCTCAGAGAGTCAGGACACCCGTTTAACGTCCCATCCAAAAGACGGCACCCTACACAGGGCAGTGTCCCCCAATCACTGCCCTTGGGCATTGGGATATTTCTTTTTTTAGACCAGAGGAAAGAGTGCCTCCTACTGCCCCTCCAACACCACTTCCAGCACCATCTGGTCTCCCATCCAGGGACCGACCAGGACCAAACCTGCTTAGCTTCAGAAGCAAACCAGCAGTGGTATGCAGGGTGGTATGCTGCTGGTCTACGAGCTTTGCACACCTGGATTGTACAGTATTTGCACATTCTTAAACAAATTCTTCAAGCTCTGTCAAGTTGGTTGTTGATCATTGCTAGACAACCATTTTCAAGTCTTGCCATAGATTTTCAAGGCAATTGCAGTCAAAACTGTAACTAGGCCACTCAGGAACATTCGATGTCATCTTGGTAAGCAACTCCAGTGTATATTTGGCCTTGTGTTTTAGGTTGTTGTCCTGCTTAAAGGTGCATTTTTCTTTCAGTGTATGTTGGAAAGCAGACTGAACCATGTTACATTCAGATCAATACCACTTTGACATTATGGGGTATTGTGTGTAGGCCAGTCTCAATTGATTCATTTTTAAATTAAGGCTGCAACACAGCAACATTTGAAAAAAAGTGAAGAGGTCTTTCTGAAGGCACTGCAGCTTTATAAGGTTTACCCTTTGTGATTATTTTGGAATATATATGTCGCTGTCTGGTAAAAACATATATATATTTTTTTACATGTATTTAAAGCAGTAACTACCCTCAATGTACTCTGAACATTTAATACGTCTAGAAGCAGGAAAATGTATTCAAAATACCTTCTGAATTTTCTAAATTGTATGTACGTTATTGGTAAAATATGCCAGTTTTGTCCATTTCCTGAAATGTTCTGTTTTGGAGATGAGGTTTCCATCCGACAGCGACCTTGCCCTGAAATGCAATGAACTACAGAAAGCAGTTGAAAACAATTGTCTTTAAATGTGGAAAATTATGTTCATAAACTATAGCAGTGCAATTGTTTTCACAAGACGAAAGCCAACATCGATCTCACTTCCTTATTTACAGACCTTCTTTCCTATTCTGTTATTCAAATCAAGTCTTGTACTTGGGGCGAGCCTAAAGGCAGTTACACCAGACTAGAAAATGTGTGCATGTCTGCTAATGGCTTGACAACCCTACTAAACATGCATTGCTAAAGGTGGTGGGATGGGGATCTTTATTTTTAAGTGTAGCAGTGTCATTCATTGTCTTTGCAGTATCATACCAAACATTTACTGAAAAGTCATCACATAAAACGGGCAGCAGTATTTTAATGATGTTGTGTGGTGTATTTATTATATATATTTTTGTCATAACGACGACTTTGAAAAGTTTAGAGTTTCAGGAAGCTGTGTCATACGTGAAGGGGCTAGGAAACGTCTATCTTGTGTTTCCACCTTCCATATTTATGTTCCATCACCTCAAAGGAGCGACAGTTCACGGAACATTAATGAGCTGCCGCACTGGATTCCACCCATAATGGGACGAGAGGATAAAAAAGTCTGGTTCCTCCCTGATATGCAGTGGGGTTCCCTGCAGCCACAGTCTCCTAATGGTCTGAAAGAACACTGATCTCATCTTTGCCTTCTCTCGCCTCTACGCCAGCAAGCGTTTGTCTGTGTTTATTTCTTCCACGGATCATTTTGTATACAAACCTCACTGCCTCTCTCTCAGAGATGCAATTTATTTCCTGCTTGCTCAAGCTGGGTTTTAAGTTATCCGCAAGACCTTCGTACTTAGCAGCTCATTTTTCAGCTGGGCGATAACCATCTTTTGTACCCCACCATTGGCTTAATCCCCAGATGCTGCTTCTTGGGCCACAAAATGTATCGATTGGAAGGTTGTCTTGATTACCCTGGACTAAGACACCAGGCAGACACAAGGTGGAAATGCAATTCAGTGCCCGTTCCACAATGTTTCTGTACAGCTGATGCATCTCTGGGCCAATGGTTTACATGCTGTTTGTTCAGTTCCAACTGATCTCTTGTAGGATTTACTGTCATTTCAGTACGTGATGTTGTGGAAATGTGTTTGAGCCTAAAACACACTTATTGTTACACATTACTTATGGTATCAATGTACAAGAAACAAATAGCTTTACTGAGGAAGTAAAGAATCTCAAGCTGTACATTTTCCAGCGTTATTATGAATCCTTGCTTCAACAATTGATTTTGTTAATTCATTTTATGGATACTGGTATGGCCGAATAGTCGTTTATGAGCTTTGCACACAGAAATTAATTGACAAATTAAAAGTTAATTCATTATGTATGGCACAATTGCCAATTGAATCTAACGGCCATAGTTATTAGACTCAATGGCAGCCATAAAAGCTTCACTAACCGCATGAGGGAAAAGCAGAAAATGCCCTAACATATTCGGGGCACGGTGTTCACATTTCTGATATTCTATGGGCTTAGAAGAATGCAGGTCCCCAACTTTCTAATTTTGTATTATTTATTGTTGCACTCTACCAGACTTGGTCTTGATGAATCAAGGCCGATTAATTTTCCAAGCAGCTAATTTACCTTGTGTGTAATAGGTCTCAAGTCCAGACTGTCTCTCTCAGTATGGGAGCAGGTCCACTGGTGGGGGCAATATCTATACTTAGAAAAATGTAGCTTGGGTTGGAGTTAGAAGTGGTGGAATAGGAAGGGGCTAGTTTCTCAATCCCTCAAAGCCGGCTTGCTGGTGTAGCCCTCTACAGTTCGTCTCCTAAGCCTATCAAAGGCATGAATGCACTCCAAGAACATATGGGAGACCTTTTAGCATGCAAATGTGAAATTTGTCTGAAATTGACTTGCAGTTCAGTCATGCGAAAAGTTTCTGCATCATCAGACCAAGTAAAAGTCCATTTGGGTCCATTTAATCTGGAGACCGACATGCTTACGAACATGTCTCTACATGTATTGTCCATTAGAAACACTTGCAAATAGTAAAATTGCCTGGGTGGAAATTCAGCAGCATATTTTACCCCTTACTTTATCTTCAGGGAAACTTCTACCGCGAGCAGCTAGTTCAGCAGGCCTGCCTTTTTGTTGGTGTAGTCTCATGTTTTTATTATCTACTATGGCACTTTTAATTTCACAGAGTGAGAGTTACGGGCCCACAAGCTATGCATGCAATTACACAGACATACAGACTAGCACATACACAAACACAGTCACATTATGCTTTTTAGGAAGCAGCTTGGACTGTTCATGCCGCAGGGAACGTAGACATCGCCTCTCTCTCCCTCTCAAATAGATAGGCCTAACACAATCAACCCTAAGGTGCTATTTTAGTAGCATTGTGTCATAGTGTTTACAAGTGATTCCTGACAGCTAAATTGAGATAAAAACAGAAAGAGAGATGTTTTCTCAAACATGAGATGACACCATGCAAAAAGCAAAGCACTTGAGCCAGCTAGAAGGCAGGTGTCAGTTTATTTTGACAAGTCCCTGAAGTCATAATGTGCGTTTGCGAATGCTGAAGGAATAGCTGTGAGCTTTTTCTTCATTTTCTATCTTTCAAAGGAACACTGCATGAGGGAAATAGTTGCTAAACTTAGAAAGGGTCAGCTGAAAAGCTTGCCAATGGCAGGATGTGTAAACATCTTGAGTTCTGTCATTTCCTGTTTTTCAATGGTTGCGTGGGAAAATAAAATCACTAGAAGACTGTGATTGGCCTATTCCCTTAGCACAGCTTTTTTAAGGAGAATAGTATTTACCGTTGTGAAAACGAGATGTGAAATATTTAGGGCACACGCAGATAGTGTAGTTCAGCGAGCATCTCAGACTAAGCCATTGTCAAGGTTTGATTGAACAATACAACTATGGCAGTGGTAATAAGGTGATTGTTATCCCCTGCCATGAAAGGCTCTGTTTTGTCAGCCAGCTCTGCAACAACAACAGGCTCGATAACATGTTGATTGTTATTCTACTCTGTGTATCGTCCTTTCTTTGAGTCTTGGGCCTTTGCTTTCCGATAACGGTTTGAGAGGCATCACTCTCCACTCTTTGACAGTGAGCTCAACTCTGTTCTCCCACCCCCAGCTGGTGCCATCTCTCCCTTTCTCTCATTTACTAATATGTAGGTGCAAGGCCAAGGCAGGTCTTGGGATTTAATTAGTTTGTTATGAAAGAGGACAGTGAAATCCCTTATTAATGAGAGCCACTGATCTTTGGTGCACAACTGGCACTGGGGGGAAAAATAGAGAGCCTTTTGAAGGGAGTAACCTGAATTCAATAATCGACTTGGCTGGCAGTAAACCTTGGGGTTTCTCCAAGGCAGGGACACTAACTGTGGGTACCATTGTGTATTGAAATATTTGACTCATAGAGAGAGGAAGTTGTTTGTACAGTGTATGGGGGATAGATGATAATATGCCATGCTGACAGTATTTTGTATGATTCATTCTTTTGGGTTTAAAATGCTTTTGTAAATAATGCATGCTATGCTAAATATGGAACCAGCTACAATTTGTTTGCTTACGCTCTCATAATAATCATAGGGCTGCATCACTGCATTTGATCCAGCACTATGTTTGTGCAGCCTTTATAAGAAACCCACTGTGCTTTTGTAATCTGAGACCAGATGAGCTTTATACAAATACCGTTGTTTTTGTAAACCAGCTTGGACCAGGTCATCTCAATGTCTGCGGCGTCTGACCCAAGATGAATCAACTCTTCTTCCTTATCTTCTCACACACTGCACCAGCGACCAGCCCACCTGTTCGTCATCTTTCATTGCTTCCCTAATTAACTTTTCACAGGGGCGCCATTTTCTAGGCTTGTTCAATTAACTCTGACCAACTCCTTCGTCACCAACTCACTGTCCTTCACCGGCCGCCTCCGGGGGGCATCAGTAAAACCTAACAGTCAAGAGAGTAAATAAAAATTGGACCTCTCTCACTGATCGCTGGCCTTCTCGGATAGGTCTCGGTCTCTCGGATAACCGGCCTTAGCAGGGAAAAGATAAGCCCCAGGGGAAATAGGTGAAGACTCTAGAGGAGAGGCCATTCATAATTCAAACATCAGATCTCGCCAGGGCCGCCTGCATTATTCAGGGTAGTGTAATGAAGAGTCTAAGTTACAGTCCAATGCTGGGGCTAGCCCTGTAATCACGTTATAATATAAATCAACAGATGACCTGTCCTGGGTTGCGTGTGTGTGTGTGGGGTGTGTGTGTATGTGTGTGCACATGTATTTGTGCATGTGTGTGTGTGTGTGTGTGTGTGTGTGTGTGTGTGTGTGTGTGTGTGTGTGTGTGTGTGTGTGTGTGTGTGTGTGTGTGTGTGTGTGTGTGTGTGTGTGTGTGTGTGTGTGTGTGTGTGTGTGTGTAGTCCATACTGTGTACTCTGCTGCCTGTGGTGATGCATGTGTGTGGTGCAGTACCAGCATCTCATTACCACTCTCTTAAACTGTGGAGGCTAATGACATCATTTGTTTAGCCCTGCCAAACAAGGTGTTATTCTGAATGCTGCTCGTCTCTCTCTGTGACAGAGCACTGAGGGCTAGACTTGGCAGTCCCACACTAAGGGCCAGTGTATAAATCCAGTGCTCTTCCTATAAAAATAGATACATCTGTTTCATCAGCAAATTTGGTTATTTGGTGAGGCCTGTCTAGAAAAATGCTCATGTCCATTGTTAGAGGAATATTCTTGCCATTTTTGTTCATTCAGATACTGAATAGTAAGGCGTCCTCGTTTGAATATGGTGATTTAGCTGGCAACATTAACATGAATAAACCAGCATATTGAGGCTTTTATGTAACGGCAATTTAAACATAGCATTATCTCCTATTGACTAGAAAGGGATAGGAGGGGATAGCCAGGTTCACTTTGTACAAATCATATCTTCAGTGATTCATACCTTTCCTAAACTGCAGTGCAAAATGTATACATTCAGAGAGCAGCTGACCATCGTAGTGCACATCACGTGAATTCTGAAGCTTCTCATCCTACTCTAGTTTCTCAAAACAGCTTATACAATCCTTGCCGGAAGTGCATTACAGAATAACGGTTAATTATTTACTCTTAATTCAATACTGGCTATATTAATCCCCTAAGGTATAATTAAGAAGGTATTGTCTGAGCAGACACACAATTAGATATATACCCTCCATGTGCATCGCAGATACAGGCAAACATTATAATCAAACAATTAGACTATACACATGTACAGTCGCAATAAAGTGGACGAAACAGGAATGATTAAATATTGATTTGATGTGGTGCATTACAATACAATGCAACATATGTTACATCAAACAATGGAACTGTCTCTTCTGCTCCGCTCGCAACCCCCCACAGTTGAGATGAGCACAAGGTCAAGCTGCAGTGAAGTGCCCCTGGATGTAGAGCTGGTTGTGGGGTTAAGGGCCATGCTCAAGGGCCCAACGGTAGGGGATTGTCTTGATGATGTAAACCCAGTAGTCCTCCAGTTGCCAGATGAGAGCATTTGATGGCTTCCGCAACTAAGGGGTATTTTCTTCCTTGTTCCTCTTGTTACATGAACATTTACAGCAGCAAATGGCTGATATTTCACCACAATCATATTTACAGTACATGACAAAATGTATGTGGACACCTGCTCATCAAACATCTCATTCTAAAATCATGGGCATTAATAAGGAGTTGGTCCCCGCTTTGCTGCTATGGTAACAGCCTCCACTCTTCTGGGAAGGCTGATGCACTGATGTTGGTCAAGTAGGCCTGGCTCGCAGTCAGTGTTCCAATTCATCCCAAAGGTGTTCGATGAGGTTGAGGTCAGGGCTCTGTGCATGCCAGTCAAATTCTTCCACACCGATCTCGACAAACCATTTCTGTATGGACCTCACATTGTGCACGGGGTCATTGTCATGCTGAAACACGAAAGGGCCTTCCCCAAACTGTTGCCACATAGTTGGAAGCAATGTGGAATGTAATTGTATGCTGTAGTGTTAAGATGTCCCTTCAATGGAACTAAGGGGCCTAGCCCAAACCATTATTCCTCCTCCATCAAACATGCGCATGGTGATCTGAGGCATGTGCGGCTGCTCGGCCACGGAAACCCATTTCATGAAGATCCTGCAAACACTTATTGTGCTGATGTAGCTTCCAGAAGCAGTTTGGAACTTGGTAGTGAGTGTTGCAATGATGTGTGTTTAATACAATGATCGCTTATGATCTATATTTTATGTGCAAAGTAGCATTAAACTTGCTTTTTGTGACTCAATGTACAACTTGTGGATGTGTTGGAATGGTTATTGACGTTTTTCCCAGATGAAGAGCAAATTACAACGACTGACGTGCTTTAAATTCAAGTTTCTTTATTGCATTCCCAAGGGTTACATGCGTTGTTTCAGAGACTTCAAAGAGTAGTTGTTGTATGTTACATGACAGTCATCTACCTACGGAGAATAAGTTTTAATATTCTACATTTGTTCTCATTATCAAATGTTCCGATGCAATGAGTAATACTTGTATCTGTGAAGAAATTGCTCTTATTCCTTTCTTTTGCCACATTATTTCTTGATTACAGTGTAATAGAAAACAGGATTGCAGCCTGCCCAGGGAAAAGGGAATAGGAATGGTTATTGTTTATTGTTCATTATTTTATTGCAAAACAATTGGTATGGTGATTTTGGGGCCCAGCCAATGATTAATATGTACATTAGATGACTGCGAGGGGGCGCTGTGTTGAAGCCACCGCGCCTCCATCTTGGCACTCCCTCACTGTTTAAAATTATATTTTTGAAGCTATAGAAAGTCATTAATTAATTTCTACATGTAAGGGTTTTCCTGTGGTGAAGTAGAGGCGGACCAAAACGCAGCGTGGTTATATTGATTCATGTTTAATAAAAAAAGGATAAACACGAACACTACAAAACAATAAACGTGGAACACCAAAAACAGCCCTATCTGGTGCAAAACACAAAGACAGGAACAATCACCCACAAACACACAGTGAAACCCAGGCTACCTAAATATGATTCTCAATCAGAGACAACTAATGACACCTGCCTCTGATTGAGAACCATACTAGGCCGAAACATAGAAATCCCCAAATCATAGAAAATCAAACATAGACTGCCCACCCAACTCACGCCCTGAACCATACTAAATAAATATAAAACAAAGAAAATAAAGGTCAGAACGTGACACTACATTCGTTTCTGCCACGGTTATTCTATTACAGACACCTTAATGCATAATTTGTAATTATATTATGTGAGCTAAACATACAAATAAAAAATATATAAATGTTTTCCCTGAAGTCTAAGGTTTTTACATTACTAATGTTACTGTCCCCAATACTGAAGAATTCCATTCATTCCTATGGATCACTGTTTCTACGGGGAGTGCCAATATGGCCAACTGGTAGCTTCGAAGACTTTCAATGACCAATACATAGATTTAGCAATCCAGGGTTTATACACATCATTGTGTCCAACAGGGATTTGCAATCAAAATGTGTTAGATTACAACATAAGAGCCAACATCATGTTCATCATGGCCATCAGTGCTATGAGTGTGTGACTGATATGACTGGCACACACACACACACACACACACACACACACACACACACACAAAATTGTGTTTCTTATGTATCTGTGCAGTACAAAGACACTGACAAAGGCCAGTGAATAATTGTTCACTATGAGCTCAAATTCAATCCAGTGTTATTATTTGTGGCTCACCTGTCTTTGCTCTGACCTTATTTCCCCAGGCTTTAAAATACTGAGATGGGGGAGGGGGGGGGGGGGGGTGGCATCAAAGCTGTTTGCAGACAGCGGGAGAGAGAGCGGGGAGGGAGGGGTATGTGTAACTGTTTTCAAATGTTCTCTACCCCAGTTTATAATGACATAAGGTCTACATGGATAATGATTCCCCTTCATGCCAATCATCCGATAAAAAAACGTCTGTATCCATGGAAACTCGGCAGGGTATGTCTCCGAGCCCTTGAAAAAGGAGCGTCAGTCTCCTAGATGAAGCCTCAGCGATACGGTAATTTTGATTGATTTGAGGATCCAGGAGACGAATATCATCCGAACTTGAACAATCTGATCTCATTAACGGAGCCAGGGAGCAGGCAAGTGAGGAGCTGTCCTGATTGAATGAAAGTAAAGGGATGTGCTTCCCTGAGAACGGGGTAGTGGAGCGATCTTCGATAAGTGCACTGCAAACAGTAGAGGTGTGTAGGAAAAATCACTGACCCCCCCAAACAATAAGCCATTTAAAACAGTACAAGCTTTTACTTTTTGTTGTTCTAGGCTACCTGGCTAAAATGCTTGCTCGCTAGCCTAACTTCTTTTCATGGGCAACGATGAGCCAATTAATTAACATTAGCCTACTACATCTAGCTACAAATTGAACTTCCATCCTCTCAGGCCAGGGTCACAATGTATGAATTTATGGTTGGATCAGAATCAACATTATAATCAATGGCCAGTACGGAGAATTAAGTAAAACCACAAGTCCAAATCGCTATCTCCATCCATTGAGGAAAGGGAAAAAGGTAGCTGTCTAGCTAGCCACCGGAGGACAACAACACAACAAGATGCAACAATTAAAAATGTTTCTGGCAATGACGTCTTGCTCTCTGTGATGTTATTGGTGTGAAGCCAAATCCAAACCGGCTTTCCTTTAAACTTTTTTTTGGTGCACCAGGACCATTCACAGTTGAGCTCACTCAGTTTAGCTCAACGATGATTGGCTGTAATTTTGTAGTTTTTTTTATCAAGGGAGGCCAAATGCTTGCTGGCTTCCCTTGCATTTAATGCTATGGGTGGCAACAATTTCATGCTCTTCTTGACCAGACAGCATCAGATAGATTGGCTACACATGCAGAGACAGAGGGGTGCAATTTTTGTTGCTCAAATGATTTCTCCAGTGAGATACATTTTTCAGCTTCAACACTTTTTCAGCTTCTTGCGAATTGAAGGAAAATTATGAAACATTTTTCTTTCTTGGTCAGTGTTTTGGGGAAGCCTGTTTTCCCTTGGCATCCATGAATACACACAACTGTCCACAAATAGAGCTTTTGAGATTGTGTTTATCATGCTTGCCTGGAACCAGAGACACAGATTAATTTCACTTAATTTACACAAGCCTGTGAAATAAATATTGGGCCTCAACTAACAATCAGCTACAGCTGTGAGATATGGAAGGCATCTGATTGAGAGACCTGCCACCATTTACATAATTGGAAAGGGACCTTGCTTCTTCAGAGCTCACCATCACATAATGTGATGGTGAGTTAATCCCATAATCAGTTAACCACCTAACTGAGGAACTCAATTTAACCTTGCGCAATACCCTAGATGCAGTTGCACCCCTTAAAAACTAAAAACAGTTGTCATAAGAAACGAGCTCCCTGGTATACAGAAAATACCCGAGCTCTGAAGCAAGCTTCCAGAAAATTGGAACGGAAATGGCGCCACACCAAACTGGAAGTCTTCAGAATAGCTTGAAAAGACAGTACGGTGCAGTACCAAAGAGTATCACTGCTGCTCGATCATCCTATTTTTCCAACTTAATTGAGGAAAATAAGAACAATCCGAAATGTATTCATAATACTGTCGCAAAGCTAACTAAAAAGCAGCATTCCCCAAGAGAGGATGGCTTTCACTTCAGCAGTAATAAATTCATGAACTTCTTTGAGGAAAATATCATGATCATTAGAAAGCAAATTACGGACTCCTCTTTAAATCTGCGTATTCCTCTAAAGCTCAGTTGTCCTGAGTCTGCACAACTCTGCCAGGTCCTAGGATCAAGAGAGACACTCAAGTGTTTTAGTACTATATCTCTTGACACAATGATGAAAATAATCATGGCCTCTAAACCTTCAAGCTGCATACTGGACCCTATTCCAACTAAACTACCGATAGAGCTGCTTCCTGTGCTTGGCCCTCCTATGTTGAACATAATAAACGTCTCTCTATCCACCGGATGTGTACCAAACTCACTAAAAGTTGCAGTAGTAAAGCCTCTCTTGAAAAAGCCAAACCTTGACCCAGAAAATATAAAAAACTATAGGCCTATATCGAATCTTCCATTCCTTTCAACAATGTTAGAAAAGGCTGTTGCGCAGCAACTCAATGCCTTCCTGAAGACAAACAACGTATACCAAATACTTCCGTCTGGTTTTAGACCCCATCATAGCACTGAGACTGCAATTGTGAAGGTGGTAAATGACCTTTTAGTGGCGTCAGACTGAGGCTCTGCATCTCTCCGTGTGCTCCTAGACCTTAGTGCTGCTTTTGATACCATCGATCACCACATTCTTTTGGAGAGATTGGAAACCCAAATTGGTCTACATGGACAAGTTCTGGCCTGGTTTAGATGTTATCTGTCGGAAAGATATCAGTTTGTCTCTGTGAATGGTTTGTCCTGCGACAAATCAACTGTACATTTCGGTGTTCCTCATGGTTCCATTTTAGGACCACTATTGTTTTCACTATATATTTTATCTCTTGGGGATGTCATTCGAAAACATAATGTTAACTTTCACTGCTATGCGGTTGACACAGAACTGTACATTTCAATGAAACATGGTGAAGCCCCAAAATTGCCCTCGCTAGAGGCCTGTGTTTCAGACATAAGCAAGTGGATGGCTGCAAACTTTCTGCTTTTAAACTCGGACAAAACAAGGATGCTTGTTCTAGGTCCCAAGAAACAAAGAGATCTTCTGTTGAATCTGACAATTAATCTTGATGGTTGTACAGTCGTCTCAAATAAAACTGTGAAGGAGCTCGGCGTTACTCTGGACCCTGATCTGTCTTTTGACAAACATAGAAAGACTATTTCAAGGACAGCTTTTTTCCCATCTACGTAACATTGCAAATATCAGAAACTTTCTGTCCAAAAATGATGCAGAAAAATTAATCCATGCTTTTGTTTCTTCTAGGTTAGACTACTGCAATGCTCTACTTTCCGGCAACCCAGATAAAGCACTAAATAAACTTCAGTTAGTGCTAAATACGGCTGCTAGAATCCTGACTAGAACCAAATAATTTGATCATATTATTCCAGTGCTAGCCTCCCTACACTGGCTTCCTGTTAAGGCAAGGGCTGTTTTCAAGGTTTTACTGCTAACCTACAAAGCATTACATGTGCTTGCTCCTACCTATCTTTCCGATTTGGTCCTGCAGTACATACCTACACTTACACTATGGTCACAAGACGCAGGCCTCCTAATTGTCCCCTAGAATTTCTAAGCAAACAGCTGGAGGCAGGGCTTTCTCCTATAGAGCTCCATTTTTATGGAATGGTCTGCCTACCCATGTGAGAGACACTGACTCGGTCTCAACCTTTAAGTCTTTACTGAAGTCTCATCTCTTTACTGGGTCAAATGATTGAGTGTAGTCTGGCACAGGAGTGTGAAGGTGAACGGAAAGGCTCTGGAGCAACGAACCGCCCTTGCTATCTCTGCCTGTCCGGTTCCCCTCTCTCCACTGGGATTCTCTGCCTCTAACCCTATTACATAGGCTGAGTCACTGGCTTACTGGTGCTCTTCCATGCCGACCCTAGGAGGGGTGCGTCACTTGAGTGGGTTGAGTCACTGATGTGATCTTCCTGTCTGGGTTGGCGCCCCCCTTTGGGTTGTGCCGTGGCGGAGATCTTTGTGGGCTATACTCGGCCTTGTCTCAGGATGGTAAGTTGGTGGTTGAAGATATCCCTCTAGTGGTGTGGGGGCTGTGCTTTGGCAAAGTGGGTGGGGTTATATCCTGCCTGTTTGGCCCTGTCCGCGGGTATTATCGGATGAGGCCACAGTGTCTCCTGACCCCTCCTGTCTCAGCCTCCAGTATTTATGCTGCAGTAGTTTATATGTTGGGGGGCTAGGGTCAGTCTGTTGTATCTGGAGTACTTCTCCTGTCTTATCCGGTGTCCTGTGTTAATTTAAGTATGCTCTCTCTAATTCTCTCTTTCTTTCTCTCTCTTGGAGGACCTGAACCCTAGGACCATGCCCCAGGACTACCTGGCATGATGACTCCGTGCTGTCCCCAGTCCACCTGGCCATGCTGCTGCTCCAGTTTCAACTGTTCTGCCTGTGGCTATGGGACCCTGACCTGTTCACCGGACGTGCTACCTGTTCCAGACCTGCTGTTTTCAACTCTCTAGAGACAGCAGAAGCGGTAGAGATACTCTTAATGATCGGCTATGAAAAGCCAACTGACATTTACTTCTGAGGTGCTGTTTTGCTGCACCCTCGACAACTATTGTGATAATAATTATTAGACCATGCTGGTCATTTATGAACATTTGAACATCTTGGCCATGTTCTGTTATAATCTCCACCCCGAACAGCCAGAAGAGGACTGGCCACCCCTCATAGCCTGGTTCCTCTCTAGGTTTCTTCCTAGGTTTTGGCCTTTCTAGGGAGTTTTTAGTAGCCACCGTGCTTCTACACTTGCATTGCTTGATGTTTGGGGTTTTAAGCTGGGTTTCTGTACAGCACTTTGGGATATCAGCTGATGTAAGAAGGGCTATATAAATAAATTTGATTTGATAATATGAAGCCCAATGCTCTACAGTCATCTCCTGTCCCATGTCTAATGGCCTATAATATCATTATCTGAAAAGGAGATCGACATGTAGTGTGACACTTTCCAATGTTAAAGTTCTTGGCCAATCAGGACAAAGCTCAGATGTCAGGTAAACCTTTGAGGGCGGTTTCGATTCCCACCAGTTATAGTGGTTTGAGTAACTTGATTTACTTTCAGATAATGAGGAAGATAAAGACCTGAACATGATTGCCCGGAAATGATCTGAGATGTTATTACAGTATGTGCTGGGAACATGAAGTGCGGCCCAAGGTTTTTGGGTTAGGTACAGTAGATAAGTAGTGTTGCTAGTTAACCAAAAGAGCTATTTGAAGTAGAAGAATTTGTATCGTCACTCAAAATGTTTTGTTGAACATTCTATGGGGGTTCCTTTTCTCTTGATCAGAGTCTAGTTTTTGTACAGCTGCAGTAAAACTTAACTCAAAAGTCTCACATCAATTAATGATGTGTGTGAGTTCTGTGTGCAGTGTTCAGAAAGTCATTGTAAAAAAGTAATTTCTTCTTAATTGACTAACCTGGATAAAGAAAAGTTAAATAAAAAATAAATACATGTATCTGAACTCTAAATAATAATGACTAATCAATAAATGTTTCACATTGCCTAGTCTTGCTGTCAGCGTAAAGCTGCTACGTTTCAGTGAGCTAGAAGGGACCTTGGACTGAATTATTAGCGGCTCCACTCATGGAGCCACAATGCCTGAAGGAAGATATTTTTGTCAATACTAAGCGTCCAGAAGTCTAGTGTCAGAGGACCTCATTTAACAGCAGGGCCCAGCAGAGTCCCTCTGATCCTTACTCTTGTCAATGACTCTTATTATTAGAAATAAACAAACCTGTGCTTGCTCCCCTGTTTGGAGAGAGAACATTGAAATTGCAACAACGCAGACCATATTGTATGCATCAATATGTAATAATGTGGAAGAAACACATTCTAAGATAGTGTGAGACATTATTTTCCAATTCCAATTTTGCATTTTAAGGAGGATTTTTTTTTTGGCGTGCATGAACTCAGTTGTCCTGCCTGTCAGTGAGCAGTGACTGAGTACTGCCCTTGATCTGTCCACAAAATTATTAGAGCAGTGAGAGAAGCACTGCTAGGGGGGCTGGGCTGTACACATCCCGCACCTGGGTTTAGCTGCGACACGCAGAGCACTGGGCTGTGAGACATGACCTGTATGTGTACAACGAAGGCCAAAGGCTCAGGGATGGAAGGGATCAGGAGTAGGGAGGAAGGAAACAAGGTCGTAGTTGGGGTGGAATACAGTGGCAAGTGTGGGGACTGTGGGAAGTGGGGGGAGGGACAACATGACTAAACATGTCCCCAGGTTCTGCATGCTATATGGTTGACCACATTCTGTACTGTACATATTGATTAGAATATCGCCCCCAAGTGCACTACCGTGGAGAAGTGTTGTGTTTTGTATTGCTCTCTATTACTGCAAGAATATGTTGAGCGTCGCTTCACAGCTATTTTCAGGTTGCTCCAGAGATGATAGATCGGGTTCAAGTCCGGGCTCTGGCTGGGTCACTCAAGGGCATTCAGCGACTTGTCTCGAAGCCACTCCTGCATCGTCTTGGCAGTGTGCTTAGGGTCGTTGTCCTGTTGGAAGGTGAACCTTTGCCCCAGTCTGAGGTCCTGAGCACTCTGGAGCAGGTTTTCGTCAATGATCTCTCTGTACTTTGCTCCATTCATCTTTCCCTTGATCCTTACTAGTCTCCTAGTCCTTACCGCTGAAAAACATCCCCACAGCATGATGCTGCCACCACCATGCTTTACCGTAGTAATGGTGCCAGGTTTCCTACAGATGTGACGCTTGGCATTCAGGCCAAAGAGTTCAGTCTTGGTTTTATCAGAACAGAGAATCTTGTTCCTCATGGTCTGATAGTCTTTAGGTGCCTTTTGGTAAACTCCAAGAGTGCTTTCATGTGCCTTTTACTGAGGAGTGACTTCCATCTGGCCACTATACCATAAAGGCCTGATTGGTGGAGTGCTGCGGAGTTGGTTGTCCTTCTGGAAGGTTTTCCCATCTAACAGAGGAACACTGGCGGTCTGTCAGAGTGACCACCAGGTTCTTGGTCACCTCCCTTACCAAGGCCCTCCCTTAACAATTCCTTCGACCTCATGGCTTGGATTTTGCTCTGATATGCACTGTCAACTGTGGGATCTTATACAGACAGGTGTGTGCCTTTCCAAATCATGTCGAATCAATTGAATTTGCCACAGGTGGACTCCAATCATATTATAAAAACATCTCAAGGATAATCAATTGAAAAATGATAAACCTGAGCTCAATTTCGAGTCTCATAACAAAGGGTCTGAATATTTATGTAAATCATGTATTTCTGTTTTTTATTTTTGAAATATTTGCAAAAATGTCTGAACCTTTTTTCACTTTGTCATTATGGGGTATTGGGTGTAGACTGATGAGGGAAAACATTGAATCCATTTTAGAATAAGGCTGTAACGTAACAAAATGTGGAAAAAGTCAAGGGGTCTGAATACTTCCCGAATGCACTGTATTCATATGAAATGAGTAAAAAATAATGTAAACATTATTATAGTGGCCAGTGTTCTATTATTACAGTGACCAATGATTCCATGATTGTGTAAATAGGGCAGTGGCCTCTAAAGTGCAGGGTTGAGTAACCGTGTGGTTGCCAGCCAGTGACTATGTTCAGGGCAAGGTACTGGGTGGAGGCCGGCTAGTGACGGCTAATTAACAGTCTGATGGCATTGAGATAGAAGATGATTTTCAGTCTCTCAGTCCCAGCTTTGATGCACCTGTACTGACCTTGCCTTCTGGATGATAGAGGGGTGCACAGGCCGTGGCCCGGGTGGTTGATGTCGTTGATGATCTTTTTGGCCTTCCTTTGACATTGGGTGCTGTAGGTGTCCTGGAGGGCAGGCAGTGTGCCTCCGGTGATACGTTGGGCAGATGTGTCTGTTTAGTATGCAGGACAGGGAAGAACTGTGACATTTTCAGCTTCCAGAAAGTGTGTACATATCCTTGCGACATGGGGCAGTGCATTACAATTCTGAAACATGAGGTGATGGCAGCAGATAAATGGCACTATGGGCCTCTGGATCTTCTCACGGTATCTCTGTGTATTCAAATTGCCATCAATAGAATGCAATTGTGTTTGTTGTCTGTTGCTTATGCCTGCCCATACTCTCACCTCCACCATGGGGCACTCTGTTCACAATGTTGACATCAGTAAACCACTCGCACACACAATGTCATACACATGGTCTGCGGTTGTGAGTCCATACTGACAAATCCTCTAAAACGACGCTTATGGTAGAGAAATTAGCATTCAATTATCTGGCAACAGCTCTGGTGGACATTCCTGCAGTCCGCATACCAATTGCACACTCCCTCAATTTGAGACATCTGTGGTATTGTGTTGAGTGACAAAACTGCAAATTTTAGGGTGGCCTTTTATTGTCCAGAGCACAAGGTGTACCTGTGTAATGATCATGCTGTTTATTCAGCTTCTTGATATGCCACACCTGTCAGGTGGATGGATTATCTTGGCAAAGGAGAAATGCTCACTAGCAGGGATGTAAACAATTTTGTGTTCACAATTTGAGAGAAATACATTTTTGTGAGAATAAAAAATGTATGGGATATTTTATTTCAACTCATGAAACGTGGGACCAATAGTTTATGGCACCCTATTCCCTATCTAGTGACTACCTTTGACAAGTGCCCATGGAGTCTGGTCAAAACTAGTGTGTTATGTAGGGAATGGGGGCCATTTGGGACTCAGCCATGTTGTCTTCCCCCAACAGACCTCATTTTGGAGAATTAGTGTAAACGACCTGACATCCAAGATTAGGCAATAGCATTGACCTTGTCATTTAGATTGAAAAGATTGGATATATTTGAACGTTTTGACCCTGGCGCTTAAGTGCTAAATGATTCATGTGTTTTAATGTGGTCCTATAAATAATGATTGATATTAATGATGGCTGCAGTCAATCATCAATCTTTGCCTTAGCAGCAGGTGCGTGGAATACCTTTTAGGTAACTTAACTAAATGTGAAATATAATCATAATAGTACAGCCCAAATTCATAGTAATAAAATGATACAATCCTCCAAAGAAAACAGACCATGTGGAAAGGACAGTGTCATGTCTTTGTTCCAATCAATGTCATCTGGAAAACCATACCACTAATGATACTGCCATTCTATATCAAACGAAGCACTCTCTTGTTTGACGTGTTGTAAACATACAGTAAGATCCAAAAGTAAATTACTTCACATTTTGTACATTGTCCCCCCATTTTAGGGGACCAAAAGTATTTGGACAAATTCATTTGTATTTGGTCCCATAATCATAGCAGCTTGTGACTCTACAAACTTTAATTTGCTGTTTGTTTTGGATGTGTTTCAGATTTTTTGTTGTTTTTCCCAATAGAAATGAATGATACAGTAAATAACGCTTGTGTCAATTTGGAGTCGCTTTTATTGTAAATAAGAATATAATGTTTCGAAACGCTACTGCAATAAAAGGGACTCCAAAATGTGTGTAATCCAAAGAAAGTGCTGTAATTTCTAAGCGTTTCGCCCGATTTGGATGAAAATACCCACAAATTAAAGCTGTCAGTATGCACTTTAACCTCCGTCCTTGTATCATTTCAAATCCAAAGTGCTAGAGTACAGAGCCAGAACAAGCAAAATGTGTCAATGTCCAAATACTTTTAGAGCTCACTATTGTGATACAGACGTTGCCAGCGGAACGATTCAAAATGTGTATTGTCTTAGCCAAACAACTTTGGATCCAGGAAAGTCAAATGTCATTCTCCTCTACATATAGTACCAGGCAAATGTTTGTACACACCTACTCATTCAAGGGTTTTTCTTTATTTTTGCCATTTTCTACTGTAGAATAATAGTGAAGACATCAACACTACCAAATAACACATATGGAATCATGTAGTAACCAAAAAAGTGTTAAACAAATCAAAATATATTTTATATTTGAGATTCTTAGAAGTAGCCTTGATGACAGTTTTGCACACTCTTGGCAATCTCTCAACCAGCTTCACCTGGAATCATTTTCCAACAGTCTTGAAGGAGTACCTACATATGTGACTCACCACCTGGATTTGGTCTATGTAGCAAAATAAAAAATTATGTTTTTTACATTGGATAAAAGTAGAGATGCAGAGCTAAAAAATGGTATATCATACACTGCATTTGAGGAACAATGGGAAAGTAATTCTGCTTTGAATGTTTATCAACTTGTAAACTCATTTTTGAGAAAATGGCCTTTGAATGTTTTGGTATCTAGTGAAGAGCTCATCTTTGTTCACACCCATTCAACATCATTCACACCCTCTTAAGCTTTAGCCACACCTATCTCGTTTCGCTCTCAGAGCGCACACTTGACGCTCTGGCCGATGATTTGTTTACCTATGGATAACATTAAAACAGCCTAACCAGCTCTGCTGTCAACAATTTCATTACATTTTGTGCAGAGGTTTACTGACACTGGACCTATTCAACGGATGTTGCACACACAAATAATAACGTGAGCTAGGGAGCCAGCCAACTAACGTTAGCTAGCTAACAGTACACTTTAGCTTAAGACATGTAGCTAGCTAGGTAAACAATAAACCAAGCTAGGTAAACTAAGTGTAAGATCACATATGTCAGGTAAGGTTAGCTAACGAGCCAGACAGCTAACGTTAGCTAGTTAAACAAAAATGAACACAGCGCCAACAATGCCACAGTGCTGGGAGCTTTCCGACCAGGTTCAATGTTAGCTAGCTAACATTAGGTTCTAACTAGAAAAGCAAACGGCTCTGGGATCCAAATAATAACGTAAGCTAGGGAGCCAGCCAAATAACGTTAGCTAGATAACAGTACACTTTAGCTTAAGACATGTAGCTAGCTAGCTAGGTAAACAATGAACCTAGCTAGATACACTTTGTTTAAGGTCACACATATCAAGTAACGTTAGCTAGCGAGCAAGCCAGCAAACGTTAGCTAGTTAGCTAAAAATACACTTTAGCTTGAAATTAAACCACTTTCTGTCAAAATTAGAGTTGTGTAATATCTGAAAATTCAGCTAGCTAACGCTAGACTATCTCACCTTTATACATCCTCATGCATGATGAACGCATCTCCCTGTTAGGAATGCCATACCACCGTTGCCCTTAGTTTGAAGATGTAACTATCATACTCTAATTCCTGAATCGGGTAAAATATGCTGAGCACTTGTTGGCTGCTTTTCCTTCACTCAGCAGTCCAACTCATCGAAAAGTATCTCAAATGGGCTGATGTTGGGTAATTGTGGAGGCCAGGTCATCTGACGCAGCACTCCATCCCTCTCCTTCTTGGTAAATAGCCCTTACACAGCCTGGAGGTGCGTTGGATCATTGTCTTGTTGTAAAACAAATGACAGTCCCACTAAATGCAATCCAGAAGGGATGGTGTATCACTGCAGAATGCTGTGTTAGCCATGCTCGTTAAGTGTGCCTTGAAATTTAAATAAATCATCGACAGTGTCACCAGAAAAGCACCCCCACACCATCACACCTCCTCCTCCATGCTTCACGGTTTGATTCACAAATGCGAAGATAATCCATTCACCTACTCTGCATCTCACAAAGACACCGCAGTAGGAAACAAAAACTCATCACACCAAAGGACAGATTTCCACTGGTCTAATGTCTATTGCTCGTGTTTCTTGGACCAAGCAAGTCTTGGACCAAGCAAGTCCAAGCAAATTCTGTGTATATACAGTACATACAACACTGTTCAAAAGTTTGGGGTCACTTAGATCAGAAATACAGTGTACACATTGTTAATGTAAATTACTATTGTTGCTGGAAACGGCAGATTTTTTTATGGAATATCTACAAAAGATGACAGAGGCCCATTAAAGGCATCCATCACTCCTGTGTTCCAATGGCACGTTGTGTTAGCTAATCCAAGTTTATCATTTAAAAAGGCTAATTGATCATTAGAATCTATGTAGATATTCCATTAAAAAATCTGCCGTTTCGAGCTATAATAGTCATTTGCAACATTAACAATGTCTACATTGTATTTATGATACATTTTATGTTATTTTCTAATGAACAAAAAAAGCTTTTCTTTCAAAAACAAGGCCATTTCTAAGTGACCCCAAACTTTTGAACGGTAGTTTATATACATACACAGTACCAGTCAAATGTTTGTACACACCTACTCAATCAAGGCTTATTCTTTATTTTTTGTACTATTTTCTACATTGTAGAATAATAGTGAAGACATCAAAACTATGAAATAACACACATGGAATCATGTAGTAACCAAAAAAGTGTTAAACATCAAAATCTATTTTAAATGTGAGATTATTCAAAGTTGCCACCCTTTGCCTTGATGACAGCTTTGAACACTTGGCATTCTCTCAACCAGCTTCATGAGGTAGTCACCTGGAATGCATTTTAAATTAACAGGTGTGCCTTGGTAAAAATTCATTTGTGGAATTTCTTTCGTTATGTATTTGAGCCAATCAGTTGTGTTGTAACAAGGTAGGGGTGGTATACAGAGGATAGCCCTATTTGGTAAAAGACCAAGTCCATATTATCTCAAGAACAGCTCAAAAAAGCAAAGAGAAATGACAGTCCATCATTACTTTAAGACATGAAGGTCAGTCAATGTGGACAATTTCAAGAACCATTACAGTTTCTTCAAGTGCAGTCGTAAAAACCATACAGCGCTATGATGACACTGGCTCTCACGAGGAACGCCAGAGGAATGGAAGACCCAGAGTTACCTCTGCTGCAGAGGATAAGTTCATTAGAGTTACCTGCACCTCAGATTGCAGACCAAATCCTTTATTCACAGAGTTCAAGTAACAGATACATCTGAACATCAATAGTTCAGAGGAGACTAAGTGAATCAGGCCTTCATGGTCAAATTGTTGCAAAGAAACCACTACTAAAGGACACCAATAATAAGAAAAGATTTGCTTGGGCCAAGAAACACAAGCAATGTGATGGTGTGATGATGTGGGGGTGCTTTGCTGGTGACACTGTCTGTGATTTATTCAGAATTCAAGGCACACTTAATCAGCATGGCTACCACAGCATTTTGCAACGATACGCCATCCCATCTGGTTTTTAGAGTAACCGCAGAGTGAAGGAAAAGCAGCAAGCAAGTGCTCAGCATATGTGGGATCTCCTTCAAGACTTGGAAAATAATTCCAGGTGAAGCTGGTTGAGAGTGTGCCAAGCGTGTACAAAGCTGTCATCAAGGCTAAAAAATATAAAATATAAAAAACATTCTGATTTATTTAACACTTTTTTGGTTACTACATGATTCCATAGGTTTGATGTCTTAACTATTATTCTACAACATAGAAAACAGTAAAAATAAAGAAAAACCCTTGAATGTGTAGGTGTTTTAGTGTCTTCTGAGACATGAGAATGCGTCAGAGTACATGCCTTGGCTGAATGCATGAAGTGAAGTGTCCTTGACAGACAGAGAACAGGCTGTACTCAGCCTCAATTGGCTAAGACTTCCACTTGGCCTCTCTTAGTAACACGTAGTCCTGCTTATCCCCATTCATGTGAGAAACAAGTGGGTTAATTAAAATAACTATTTGAGTTTTTTTCATGCCTGACTAAAGCAACAGGTGGTGTTCAACACATACATACTCTCATGCGCACACACACACACACACACACACACACACACACACACACACACACACACACACACACACACACACACACACACACACACCGAAATGATGGCTTTGCTGATTGGATGGGTACACACCAATCACACCCTTTCCTCCTTCCTCTCTCCCCTTTCATGAGGGTCTTTAGTGATGACAATGCTCAACTGTGATACTCGTGCTTCCCGTGTTCATCCCTGCCTGTCTGTGGTGACATGAGCCCTTCTTAACCCTCCTCAACCCTTCTCACAGCTCCCTTTCAACCCATTTTTGCTCTGTGGCGCATGCAGTCAGGTGGAAAAGCATTTAATTTGCTAAACAAAATGGAAGGCTGCCACAACACACGGCCATAATGGAGACTGATGGGGGCCCCATACCGGGAACCATGGGACAGGGGTAATTACTCTGAGCTTGTCAGGATCCCAGCATTCATCAGCCACCGCTCGCTCAAAAAGCATCCTGCTTCCTGGAGGAAGTGTGTATGTGTGTGTTGAGCAGGAAGCCTTCGTTATCTGGGTCCTGTGCCTGAGTTGATTAAAAAATGTACAATTCGCCACGACTTCGATTTCTGAAATTAAGGCCTGTGAGAAACCGCGAATGGCAGGATGTTGGCGTGACAGTGATGACTTGTCCAGATCACAACGTTGACTCTTTTGATACGTGAGTAACACTGGGGATCTAGGTGTTTACATACAATGGAGAGTGATTGTTGTTTCCTGAACAATTACTGTATCAGGTGGAGAGAGAGGGAGGGAGGTAGGGAGTGAGATAAACATTTAAGAGAGAGATTGCATTGTAATTTTATACATTGTGCAGGTCAGCATGCAGCATCTGTAAAAATGTCAGATGCAGCACAAAGCACTAACTGGATCATGATGGCACTGTTGATAAAACTTTTTAGACTTTGTTACGCACACCTCTTGGAGGAGGGAACGCAACACCCTACTCCACTCAACTCCCTGTGGAGTGTAAGAGGTATGTGATTGTAGGCACAGGTAAGGATGGCAGAGGCAGAGAATATTACCGTTTACTGGGAAGTTATTTCCTTAACACGGTAATGTGGGGGAAAGGGGCTGGACTAAAAATATTCCACCCTGAAACCATATAATTGTATGAAATTTACTAGAATCATAAAACTATAATCTGATGATGTGTGTAGTTTTATTCAGAATTAGAACAAGGACATTTTGTTCCTTTTTAGTATGTAAGCAGAGTGCAAGTGGGAAACAAATGATAAGATTAGCTATCGACAGACAAGTTGTAGTACTATGTTCCTTACAGGACATTCTGTCTCCACCCGTGGAGGGGAGAAACTGTTGGGCTTGCAGAAAATTATGAAACATGTTGTAGATTTAACAATGTATCTGTGTAGTGTAAAAACACCAACTGTCTGAGCAAGGTGTAGCTTAAGATTTGAACGTGTTTGTGTGTGTTATAAAGACTGGGTTTGCATTTTTGATTTTGGAGTACTCTCGTGAATAAACATTTTGACTATTGTAAACTGGGACTCTTGTCTGTTTCATTCAACCAGAATCTTACAAACTCTGGGTTGCAGACTGAGTAGATTAATTGAAGTTTATGAACATTGATAACGAAATTCTCATAACACTCTCCTTCCTACCTTACCTGCCTTCCCACTACTTACAACCTTAATGCCACCTGGCGCGCTAACCAAACTACAGGGGGTGGTCCGCCCAGGTCTTACCTAATGTGCATAGACAGAGTACATACTACAGGTACAGTGCCTTGCGAAAGTATTTGGCCCCCTTGAACTTTGCGACCTTTTGCCACATTTCAGGCTTCAAACATAAAGATGTAAAAATTTATTTTTTTGTGAAGAATCAACAACAAGTGGGACACAATCATGAAGTGGAACGACATTTATTGGTTATTTCAAACTTTTTTAACAAATCAAAAACTGAAAAATTGGGCGTGCAAAATTATTCAGCCCCTTTACTTTCAGTGCAGCAAACTCTCTCCAGAAGTTCAGTTAGGATCTCTGAATGATCCAATGTTGACCTAAATGACTAATGATGATAAATACAATCCACCTGTGTGTAATCAAGTCTCCATATAAATGCACCTGCACTGTGATAGTCTCAGAGGTCCGTTAAAAGCGCAGAGAGCATCATGAAGAACAAGGAACACACCAGGCAGGTCCGAGATACTGTTGTGAAGAAGTTTAAAGCCGGATTTGGATACAAAAAGATTTCCCAAGCTTTAAACATCCCAAGGAGCACTGTGCAAGCGATAATATTGAAATGGAAGGAGTATCAGACCACTGCAAATCTACCAAGACATGGCCGTCCCTCTAAACTTTCAGCTCATACAAGGAGAAGACTGATCAGAGATGCAGCCAAGAGGCCCATGATCACTCTGGATGAACTGCAGAGATCTACAGCTGAGGTGGGAGACTCTGTCCATAGGACAACAATCAGTCGTATATTGCACAAATCTGGCCTTTATGGAAGAGTGGCAAGAAGAAAGCCATTTCTTAAAGATATCCATAAAAAGTGTTGTTTAAAGTTTGCCACAAGCCACCTGGGAGACACACCAAACATGTGGAAGAAGGTGCTCTGGTCAGATGAAACCAAAAGTGAACTTTTTGGCAACAATGCAAAACGTTATGTTTGGCGTAAAAGCAACACAGCTGAACACATCATCCCCACTGTCAAACATGGTGGTGGCAGCATCATGGTTTGGGCCTGCTTTTCTTCAGCAGGGACAGGGAAGATGGTTAAAATTGATGGGAAGATGGATGGAGCCAAATACAGGACCATTCTGGAAGAAAACCTGATGGAGTCTGCAAAAGACCTGAGACTGGGATGGAGATTTGCCTTCCAACAAGACAATGATCCAAAACATAAAGCAAAATCTACAATGGAATGGTTCAAAAATAAACATATCCAGGTGTTAGAATGGCCAAGTCAAAGTCCAGACCTGAATCCAATCGAGAATCTGTGGAAAGAACTGAAAACTGCTGTTCACAAATGCTCTCCATCCATCCAACCTCACTGAGCTCGAGCTGTTTTGCAAGGAGGAATGGGAAAAAATGTCAGTCTCTCGATGTGCAAAACTGATAGAGACATACCCCAAGCGACTTACAGCTGCAAAGGTGGCGCTACAAAGTATTAACTTAAGGGGGCTGAATAATTTTGCACAACCAATTTTTCAGTTTTTGATTTGTTAAAAAAGTTTGAAATATCCAATAAATGTCGTTCCACTTCATGATTGTGTCCCACTTGTTGTTGATTCTTCACAAAAAAATACAGTTTTATATCTTTATGTTTGAAGCCTGAAATGTGGCAAAAGGTCGCAAAGTTCAAGGGGGCCGAATACTTTCGCAAGGCACTGTATATGTATGACCGCAGGCCTCTTGCCTAAGCACTCCCAAGGTGCCTTTCCCTTCTCCCCTGGGAACAAAAACAGAATAATTACTAACTTAAAGTGAACAATTTCAATAATCAAAAAACACTGAGTTCTATTGGCACACACATACCTCAGAAGTAGCGGCTACAAAATACTTTACAACAAATTATACAGACCCACAACCAACAGAGCACATACAAAGAAGCTCTTTCCTAACAAAGGAACACTGGCTATTCAAGCTGCAGAAGGAGTCAGTAATTGCAGACAGCCGTATCTCCTGAAGAGAGGGTGGGGTCAGAGCTCCAATTAGTGATGGGCCGACCAATCAGCTGCTTTGGGGAATCCAGGAAGCCATATCCTGAAATACTCACATACATATACACAAACCCACAACACAGAAACTGGGGAACGTAACAGACTTGTTCAAGTTATTTGCTGTTCTAAAACAAGTGTAGCCATTCTAGCCTTCTACAGAAGACTACATGATCGTAGCACTTGAAATGGACCCAATATCAAATTTCAATCAAATTTATTTTATATAGCCCTTCGTACATCAGCTGATATCTCAAAGTGCTGTACAGAAACCCAGCCTAAAACCCCAAACAGCAAGCAATGCAGGTGAAGAAGCACGGTGGCTAGGAAAAACTCCCTAGAAAGGCCAAAACCTAGGAAGAAACCTAGAGAGGAACCAGGCTATGTGGGGTGGCCAGTCCTCTTCTGGCTGTGCCGGGTGGAGATTATAACAAAACATGGTCAAGATGTTCAAATGTTCATAAATGACCAGCATGGTTGAATAATAATAAGGCAGAATAGTTGAAACTGGAGCAGCAGCACAGTCAGGTGGACTGGGGACAGCAAGGAGTCATCATGTCAGGTATTCCTGGGGCATGGTCCTAGGGCTCAGGTCAGTTGAAACTGGAGCAGCAGCACAGCCAGGTGGACTGGGGACAGCAAGGAGTCATCATGTCAGGTAGTCCTGGGGCATGGTCCTAGGGCTCAGGTCCTCCGAGAGAGAGAAAGAGAGAAGGAGAGAATTAGAGAACGCACACTTAGATTCACACAGGACACCGAATAGGACAGGAGAAGTACTCCAGATATAACAAACTTACCCTAGCCCCCCGACACATAAACTACTGCAGCATAAATACTGGAGGCTGAGACAGGAGGGGTCAGGAGACACTGTGGCCCACTCCGAGGACACCCCCAGACAGGGCCAAACAGGAAGGATATAACCCCACCCACTTTGCCAAAGCACAGCCCCCACACCACTAGAGGGGTATCTTCAACCACCAACTTACCATCCTGAGACAAGGCTGAGTATAGCCCACAAAGACCTCCGCCACGGCACAACTTAAGGGGGGGGGGGGGGGGGGCGCCAACCCAGACAGGATGACCACATCAGTGACTCAACCCACTCAGGTGACGCACCCCCTCCAGGGACGGCATGAGAGAGCCCCAGTAAAGCCAGTGACTCAGCCCCTGTAATAGGGTTAGAGGCAGAGAATCCCAGTGGAAAGAGGGGAACCGGCCAGGCAGAGACAGCAAGGGTGGTTCGTTGCTCCAGAGCCTTTCCGTTCACCCTCCCACTCCTGGGCCAGACTACACTCAATCATATGACCCACTGAAGAGATGAGTCTTCAGTACTACTAGCCTGTCTAGGACTGGGGATCCGCTAGCTGATGATCTTCATCCGATGACACTCATAGGACTTCATGTTACACAATACATGTATGTTTTGTACAGTAAAGTTCATATTTATATCCAAAAATCATATTTTACATTGGCGTGTTATGTTCAGTAGTTCCAAAACATGCAGTGATATTGCAAAGAGCCACATGAATTCACAGAAATTCTCATTATAAATGTTGATGAAAATGTAAGTGTTATGCATGGAATTTAAGATACACTTCTCCTTAATGCAAGCACTGTGTCAGATTAAAAAAAAAATAATAATCTGAGAACGGCACTCAGAGCCCAAACCAGCCAAAAGAAATATCCGCCCTGTTGCGCAGTCAACATTAGTCATAAATAGCATTATAAATATTCAATTACCTTTGATGATCTTCATCAGAATGCACTCCCAGGAATCGCAGTTCCACAATAAATGTTTGTTTTGTTCGATAATGTCCATTATTTATGTCCATTTATGTCCAAATAGCTTCTTTTGTTAGGGCGTTTGGTAAACAAATCCAAAAGCGCGTTCAGTTCCAGACGGATGAAAATTCGAAAAAGTTATATTACAGGTCGAAGAAACTTGTCAAACTAAGTATAGAATAAATCTTTAGGCTGTTTTAATCATAAATGTTCAATAATGTTCCAATCGGAGAATTCCATTGTCTGAAGAAAAGCAATGGAACAAGAGATACCTCTCATGTGAAATGCTCGTGACTGAGACCCCTTAGTCAAACAGCTCCCATCCGGCCCCCCTTCACATGAGAAGCCTGAAACAACGTTCTAAAGACGGTTGACATCTAGTGGAAGCCTTAGGAAGTGCAACATAATCCATATCACACTGTGGATTTGATAGGTGCGGAGTTCAAAAACTGCAAACCTCAGATTTCCCACTTCCTGCTTGGATTTTTCTCAGGTTTTTGCCTGCCATATGAGCTCTGTTGTACTCACAGACATCATTCAAATAGTTTTTAGAAACTTCAGAGTATTTTCTATCCAATACTATGCATATATTAGCATCTGGGACTGAGTAGGAGGCAGTCACTCTGGGCACACTATTCATCCAAAAGTGAAAATGCTGCCCCCTATCCCAAAGAATCTAGGTAACCAGCAGAAGGAAATACGTATATTAACTGACTAAGATTGGATTACACTTACTGTAACCATATACTAAATCAGCAATGTTATGATCAGATTACTCTTACTGTAACCAAATATTAAATCAGTAATGTTGTGATAGCGACCATTCATAACAATGATGAATTATTATATTGACAAATACCACAATTGTCTGGTTTCATCTCTGGCTATTTGATTATATAGTATATACAATATGTTTCTGTTATGATTTTTTTACACTTCAATCTAAGCATCTTCATTTCATTCCAAAGATTAATTTACTTTATAGAAGGATACATGATTTGTAAGCATTCCGTTGGACCACTTCAATAGTTTTCAAAGACACAGATCAATCAAAAACTCAGAGGAATTGAAAATCAAATGTTGTCCAACATACTGATGTATTATCCTCACTGAGCAATTACCTTCATTCATCTTGGAGACTTACAGTGCCATCAAAGAATTCACACCCCTTGACTTTTTCCACATGTTGTTCTGTTATAGCCTGCATTTAAAATGGATTCAATTTAGATTTTTTTTTGTCACTGGCTGTTACGGATACAGGTATCCTGTGTGTGTGAATCCTGAGTGTCTATTTCATTTCTCTCCTTCTCCCCTCCTCACAGGTGGCAATCATCAGTCACCAATCAGTCATCAATCAGAAGACACCTGCTCCTTTTCCCTTACCCTATCACATTCCCTTTTAAAAACTCTGTCGGTTGTTTTCACATGAGCTCAATCTCTCTGTCATGCCATCTCTCTGAAGATCTCTTGTTTGATTTAGCAACTACAGTTGGGCAAAAAAAGTATTTAGTCAGCCACCAATTGTGCAAGTTCTCCCACTTAAAAAGATGAGAGAGGCCTGTAATTTTCATCATAGGTACACTTCAACTATGACAGACAAAATTAGAAAAAAATCCAGAAAATCACATTGTATAGATTTTAAATGAATTTATTTGCAAATTATGGTGGAAAATAAGTATTTGGTCACCTACAAACAAGCAAGATTTCTGGCTCTCACAGACCTGTAACTTCTTCTTTAAGAGGCTCCTCTGTCCTCCACTCGTTACCTGTATTAATGGCACCTGTTTGAACTTGTTATCAGTATAAAAGACACCTGTCCACAACCTCAAACAGTCACATTCCAAAACTCCACTATGGCCAAGACCAAAGAGCTGTCAAAGGACACCAGAAACAAAATTGTAGACCTGCACCAGGCTGGGAAGACTGAATCTGCAATAGGTAAGCAGCTTGGTTTGAAGAAATCAACTGTGGGAGCAATTATTAGGAAATGGAAGACATACAATACCACTGATAATCTCCCTCGATCTGGGGCTCCACGCAAGATCTCACCCCGTGGTGTCAAAATGATCACAAGAACGATGAGCAAAAATCCCAGAACCACACGGTGGGACCTAGTGAATGACCTGCAGAGAGCTGGGACCAAAGTAACAAAGCCTACCATCAGTAACACACTACGCCGCCAGGGACTCAAATCCTGCAGTGCCAGACGTGTCCCCCTGCTTAAGCCAGTACATGTCCAGGCCCGTCTGAAGTTTGCTAGAGAGCGTTTGGATGATCCAGAAGAAGATTGGGAGAATGTCATATGGTGAGATGAAACCAAAATATAACTTTTTGGTAAACACTCAACTCGTCGTGTTTGGAGAACAAAGAATGCTGAGTTGCATCCAAAGAACACCATACCTACTGTGAAGCTTGGGGGTGGAAACATCATGCTTTGGGGCTGTTTTTCTGCAAAGGGACCAGGGCGATGGATCCGTGTAAAGGAAAGAATGAATGGGGCCATGTATCGTGAGATTTTGAGTGAAAACCTCCTTCCATCAGCAAGGGCAATGAAGATGAAACCCTCTAAAAATATGTTTTCACTTTGTCATTATGGGCTATTGTGTGAAGATGGGTGAGGAATATATATATATATATTAATCCATTTAGAATTTAGGCTGTAACACAACACAATGTGGAATAAGTCAAGTGGCATTCAAATTTCTGAAGGCACCGTATATACAGTTGAAGCTGGAAGTTTACATACACTTAGGTTGGAGTTATTAAAACTCGTTTTTCAACCACTCCACAAATTTCTTGTTGGCAAACTATAGTTTTGGCAAGTCGGTTAGGACATCTACTGTGTGCATGACACAAGTCATTTTTCCAACAATTGTTTACAGACAGATTATTTCACTTCTAATTCACTGTGTCACAATTCCAGTGGGTCAGAAGTTTTCATACACTAAGTTGACTGTGCCTTTAAACAGCTTGGAAAATTCTAGAAAATGATGCCATGGCTTTAGAAGCTTCTGATAGGCTAAATTACATAATTTGAGTCCATTGGAGGTTTACCTGTGGATGTATTTCAAGGCCTACCTTCAAACTCAGTGCTTCTTTGTGTGACATCATGGGAAAATCAAAAGAAATCTGCCAAGACCTCAGAAAAAAATTGTAGACCTCCACAAGTATGGCTCAACCTTGGGAGCAATTTCCAATTGCCTGACGGTACCGCGTTCATCTGTGCAAAGAATAGGACACAAGTCTAAACACCATGGGACCACTCAGCCGTCATACCGCTCAGGAAGGAGAAGCGTTCTGTCTCCTAGAGATGAATGTAATTTGGTGCGAAAAGTGAAAATCCATCCCAGAACAACAGCATAGGTCCCTGTGAAGATGTTGTAGGAAACAGGTACAAAAGTATCTATATCCACAGTAAAACAAGTCCTATATCGACATAACCTGAAAGGCCGCTCAGCAAGGAAGAAGCCACTGCTCCAAAACCGCCATCAAAAAGCCAGACTACAGTTTGCAACTGTACATGGGGACAAAGATTGTTATTTTTAGAGAAATATCCTCTGATCTGATGAAACAAAAATAGAACTGTTTAGCCATAATGACCATCATTATGTTTGGAGGAAAAGGGGGGAAGCTAGCAAGAACACCTTCCCAACCGTGAAGCATGGGGGTGGCAGCCTTTTGTTGTGGGGGTGCTTTGCTGCAGGAGGGACTGGTGCACTTCACAAAATAGATGGTATCATGAGGAAGGAATGTTATGTGGATATGTTGAAGCAACATCTCAAGACATCAGTTAAAGCTTGGTCGCAAATGGGTCTTCCAAATGAACAATGTCCCCAAGGATAATACCAAAGTTGTGTCAAAATGGCTTAAGGACAACAAAGTTATGGTATTGGAGTGGCCATAACAAAGCCCTGACCTCGATTCTATAGAAAATTTGTGAGCATATCTGAGAAAAGTGTGTGCGAGCAAGGAGGCCTGCAAACCTGACTCAGTTACTCCAGCTCTGTCAGGAGGAATGGGCCTAAATTCACCCAACTTATAGTGGGAAGCTTGTGGATGGCTACCCAAAACATTTGACACAAGTTAAACAATTTTAAGGCAATGCTACCAAATACTAATTGAGTGTATTTACATTTCTGACTCGCTGGGAATGTGATGAAAGAAATAAAAGCTGAAACAAATCATTCTCTCTACTATTATTCTGACATTTCACATTCTTAAAATAAAGTGGTGATCCTAACTGACCTAAAACAGGGAATTTTTACTTGGATTAAATGTCAGGAATTGTGAAAAACTGAGATTAAATGTATTTGGCTGAGGTGTATGTAAACTTCCGAATTCAACTGTACATGTATAAACTCTGGGTTTAGATAGATAAACCATAATCCAGCTAATGGCATGAAGGAAAAGTGGAGAAGCCCTCATTCTGTTTCAGTTTCATCAAGAAATATTCACCCTCTCGAGAGGATGTTACAATGATTATTGGATCGCTCTTCATTTGAAGTGCACCTTATGAAGGCTTCATTATCACTACATAGATGCTTCACAAATCATCTATTTCATATAGCATGCTCTGTTAAGATTCATAATGTGGCAGAACGTTTTGACATAACCATTCAATTATCTGTTCATTTATTAATCATTCATAGTGCACGAAATACGCTTATAGATTTGTGACCATTTATGTTGTGCTAATAAAGCCCATATGAATGTTTTTATGGAGCTTTCATGAAATGCAATTCAACTGAAGCGGGACTGATTTATTGAATATAAGGAAATGCTACTATGATATAGTAAACTGCATGCTTGCAAACATTCAATTTCCTTTGAATTACATCACATCTCTCCATTTTAATTATTCCAATCGTTCTCTGCATATAGAGTGGTGCACCGCATAGCACCAGATCTGGAATGTAGCCTTCATTTAGAAGTGTGTGTGTGTGTTTACTGCAGCCCCAATTAAGCAACACCATAGTAATGCACATGTACTAATGAGAGTCTAAATATGTCTTGACGTTGTAAGGACATGTCCTGAATGATGTTGTCAGGCCTGCAGCTTGGGGAAATCAACTGGGAAACGGATTTGACCAATGAGTTGGTCTCGGACCACAATCAATGGCCTGTCAGGAAGAAGATTGACTTTTTACAATACTAGGACGTTGCATTACTGTCAAGACTATGTGTTAAACACAGTCCTCCCAATACAGCATCAAAATGCCACCCTAGGTGTCATGGAGTGCTATAATAAGAAGTATGCAGTAAGTTAACTGTTTAAAGGACACCTTCGTCACTTTTAACATTTGGGTTGTTATTATGAAGTATTTAGTTATGTCCTATACAATTTTTGTGTAATTTTGTGATTTGATGTCTATTGACTATTTAGTGATGTTTTCAAGTAGGATCACTGAGATGGCTAATAAAATAAATTATTTTCAGCGTTCTATATAACCTGTTTGTAGTTTTCTAATCACATTGGAACTCTTTGCTGTATGTTATTCTGGTTGTCTTCATCTAATAACATCTGGAACTTTTTTAAATAGATGCTCAAAACTGTTGTTTAAGATTGTTAAGACTGTTATTGTTGCAAGCACTATTATTTCACATTCAGCTGTCGGGCTAGCTAGCATGCTAACTAGATACAGTAACTATAGCTGTGTTCGAATACTCATACTAACTGTACTAACCTATTATTTGTGATGTAAATTGAGTATGTAGTATGCTCATACGTATGGATATAGTTAGTATGCCAACATTCCCAGTTACATTCAAAAAATGTTTGTTGTGTATTGCAGTTGATTGGTGATAATGACATGAGCATATACTCAGATTGACATTCCTGCAAGCATTATATATTTACAACCCCAAAGTAATGGGAAATGCACTCATAACTTATGACACACAGTAAGCAATACATTTAGACTAAGCTTCATCTGGGCTTGACAGCCAGCTAGCTAAGCTGACTGAAGGCTAACTAGGCAGAGCATTACATCATGGGAGATGAAATGGCGCCGGAAGAAATGGCAGCAGTTTTACGGGCGCCCAACCAATTGTGCTATTATGTGGTTTTTTTTGCGTTATTTAACTTATTTTGTACATAATGTTTCTGCAACCATATCTTCTAGCTTCTAACTCCATAGCTTCTCGATATCAGGACAGCGATCACTCACCTCGGATTAGACAAAGATTTTTTCTACAACAAAGACGACGCACAAGACATTCTCCAAACATCCCAAAGGACTGTTTTGCTATCACAGACTAGAACATGCTCCGGGATTCTTCCAATGACATTGAGGAATACACCAGATCAGTCACTGGCTTTATCAATAAGTGCATCGAGGACGTCGTCCCCACAGTGACTGTACGTACATACCCCAACCAGAAGCCAAGGATTACAGGCAACATTCGCACTGAGATAAAGGGTAGAGCTGCCGCTTTCAAGGTGCGGGACTCTAACCCGGAAGCTTACAAGAAATCCCGCTATGCCCTGCGATGAACCATCAAACAGGCAAAGCGCCAATACAGGGCTAAGTTTGAATCATATTACACCGGCGCCAATGCTTGGCAGGGCAGGGCTTGCAAACTATTACAGACTACAAAGGGAAGCACAGTGACACGAGCCTAGCAGACAAGCTAAATCACTTCATGCTCGCTTCGAGCAACACTGAGGCATGCATGAGAGCAGCAGCTGTTCCGGACAACTGTGTGATCACGCTCTCCGTAGCCAACGTAAGACCTGTAAACAGGTCAACATACACAAGGCTGCGGGGCCAGACGGATTACCAGGACATGTGCTCCGGGCATGTGCTGACCAACTGGCAAGTGTCTTCACTGACATGTTCAACATGTCCCTGATTGAGTCTATAATACCAACATGTTTCAAGCAGACCACCATAGTCCCTGTGCCCAAGAACACAAAGGCAACCTACCTAAATGACTACATACCCGTAGCACTCACGTCCGTAGCCATGAAGTGCTTTGAAAGGCTGGTAATGGCTTTCAAAGAGAGAGACAGCCTATAGGGAGGAGGGCAGAGACCTGGCAGTGTGGTACCAGAATAACAACCTGTCCCTCAATGTAGCCAAGACTAAGGAGATTTTTGTGGACTACAGAAAAAGGAGGACCGAGCACGCCCCCATTCTCATTGACGGGACTGTAGTGGAGCAAGTGTCTGAGGAAGGCCCTAAAAATGTTCAAATACCCCAGCCACCCAGTTCTCTCTACTACGCATGTCAAGTGGTACCTGAGTGCCAAGTCTAGGACAAAAAGGCTTCTCAACAGTTTTTACCCCCAAGCCATTAGACTCATGAACAGGTAATCAAATGACTACCCAGACTATTTGCATTGTGTGCCCCCCCAAACGCTCTTTTTATGCTGCTGCTACTCTCTGTTTATCATATATGCATATTCACTTTAACTATACATTCATGCACATACTACCTCAATTGGGCCGACCAACCAGTGCTCCCGCACATTGACTAACCGGGCTATCTGCATTGTGTCCCGCCACCCTCCACCCACCACCCGCCACCCGCCAACCCCTCTTTTACGCTACTGCTAATCTCTGTTCATCATATATGCATGGTCACTTTAACCATATCTACATGTACATACTACCTCAATCAGCCTGACTAACCGGTGTCTGTATGTAGCCTCGCTACTGTATATAGCCTGTCTTTTCACTGTTGTTTTATTTCTTTACTTACCTGTTGTTCACCTAACACATTTTTTGAACAATTGGCAGGAGCCTGTAAGTAAGCATTTCACTGTAAGGTCTGTACAACACCTGTTGTATTTGGCGCACGTGACAAATAAACATTCATTTGATTTGATTTGATGAAATGCACACTGCGACTTGTAGTGTGCTGTAGACGAGGGCAATACAGACGCTTACAAATGTCAAAAACAAGGAATCATGAATATCAAAAATGTTAAAACATAAAATGTGTATCAAATCTTACAGTAGTGCATATATGCTAACAGTATAATAACGGGTTATGAAGTGGTGGAATTTTCCTTTAATACGTGGTGTGGAATTAGACAGTGAAAGGGAGTAACAAGTTCAGCCTGTACTAATGGCAATGCTAATGCATTAGCGTATTTAACCTCAGCAATTTTACTCAGTGTGCAAGATAAATATTCAATTCTTTATCCTCTGAGTTGATCCTTTGATATAAGATTCCTTTATCTAATCCATTCAGCATCTATCCCAGCCAGGCCAATGGAGTGGTTAAACAGGGACGAGTAATTAAAATCCGCTCTTTCCTTCAGAGTGCAGATTGGGGGTGAATGGCTCAGCTTCACTCATGGTCTATGGGTGGCTTGCTCTCCTCCAAGAAATTTGAACCAGAATTTGAACCGCTCACTGTGAGAATGAGTAAATGGCTAATCTCTATTGTCCCAGGAGAGCATTGGGAGCCAAATGTAAACCCTTTCTCTTCAATACGTCAATGTGTCACTGTTATTAGAGTTGCATTGTTTTGGGTCTCATATTGACATGGGTCCTATATCATGTCTCAATACTCAAAAATGGCTTCCTTTCCACATTCACCTTCCCTACAAGGCAGATGAAATGAATGTATATGTGTCCATCATATTTCATCAAGCGATGGCCATTGAGATGAGTGGCTTTGAGCCTAAGGAGTCACCGTTGTTTTAATATAATGGATACACAACTAGTATATCTAGAACCTGCATTCATTTGGTGTAGACTTGGTGTTACTTCCTCTACTAACCATGGGCTGAATCCTGACTAGTGATTTGTGCACATAACCTGTGTGAATCATCCATTGATGTCATTGGGAGATTTAGATTCTTCCTTAGGTGCTTATTTGCGGCCGTTTTTTTCCCAAACTGAATGCCGTATCAGAACCCATGTGGACTCTCTCGCTCTCATTCTCTCTCCATCTCTACGTTTCTACCTCTCCAGAATGAAAGAAATTGCAATCACAAGGGGATACAATGAAAGCCCATGAAAGAGAGCGAGAGCTAGAGAGGGACAGCAAGAGAGGGAGGCAGGGAGAGCGAGAGAGAGGCAGAGAGGGAGAGACATTTCTGACCCTATCTTTTACACTCCACACTGGCAAGTGTGAGTCCAATTTCACGAAGGTAAAATGAAAGAGGTCATTTTGTGCAAGGTCTCTCAACCCCATCCTTAATGAATTCGGAGAGAGAAGGAGATGATCTTATTTCAAGTCAATTAGTGGTACTATCAATCACAAAGGCCCACTGAACATCATTCAATTTCGTGTGATTGAGCTATGAGACTGGGTCATGTGTAGGCCTACTGCAAGGCTGGCCAACCGTCCTCCTGAATTGCTTCTGAATGTGTGTCACTACACTGTCATCAAGACAATGTATTTGCCAGGTAAGGGCAATTGTATGGTATGAGCCATATTGGCCTCCTGAGAGAGTGAGTATCTGTTGTCCCTGAACCATGGATGTACATTTTTACAGTCTAGTGTTACAGTTACTTCAGAGTGTGCCTAGTGTGGGACTAACGGTTGCTTCAAAATGTATAGTTCGGTTGGAGCATGCGTTTTATAAAATCTCTATACAGTCTATAGGGTTGGTATATTCCATGTGGTATATGCCACTTACCCTCTTTCAGTCTTTCTTTGATTTGATGCGATAACATAGTACTGTAATGTGTTTGACGGAGAGACAGATCTCTACACTGGCTGTAGATCACTCTCAAAGGGTGTCAGACCAAAGCTTATCAGATCACAGGCTTCTGTGATATGCTCTCCACTGTCTGACTGGGAACATGGACATGAAGGACAGCTATAAAATCCCTAACCCAATTAGGCGCGGTTTATTCAGTTAGAGCCGTGAAATTGTAAAATTGGACCTTAAAAGAGCCTTACGCCACCACTTTCTATTTCAGTGTGAGGATTCAAGGAATGACTTGGTCCATACACTGACTTCTAATAGCTTCTATGGTTGGGAGTTGGGACCGTACAGTAGGTTATTCAACAAAAACCCCTTGTCCGATTGGATGTATGAATTGACTGGAATTTAAATAAAAGTGATCTCCTATTTTGGAATGTGATGCCATGCAAAACACAACTCCAATGCTAAATATAGGCTGGGCACTTCAATTTGACATCATGTAGAAAAAAAATCCCAGGATTGGAATTGCATATGCAACTCCCATTCTGCTTCACAACAAGTGTTTTTGGGTCCCTTAGATCTTGTCCCAGCCAACGCAGATGCGCATCAATTGCCGTGATACATTTCCATCCTCTCTGAATGATTTCCCTTTGTTACACGTCCGTCTGCTTTGTCTCCCCAAAATGGAATCCTCCTCAAAGTGTGATTGAATGCTGAGGTTAATGGCCGACGTCGCTCTTTTGCCTGATGAGGTGAGGTACGCTTGAACCAGATGCCAATTCTGCAAACAGAGCAGATGCACGGCGCACCAGGGCTGATTTCCTTTCAATTAGTCTGAGCAATCAATGCAATCTGTGTTTGGTAATGTGCAACACTGTCACTGCTGCTGCTGAGGGGAGGAAGAGAGGGATGGAACAGAAGGCCTGAGAAAGGCAAAAGAAAAGAGGGGAAGTGAGGAAAAGAAAGAAAATCTAATCTGGTCCCCATGTTTAAATACTGTGTGAGGTGTTTGACAAAGAAAGATTGGAACTTTTGTTGGACATACTGAAAATATAGAAGTCTGTACTGAAGATCTGCATATAGGCCTGGTTCCTATACCCACACGAGTAGAATGATGCAAGGAATTGGGCCATGCATTCTAAGTAGTATGTTAGTACGGACATTGAAACATTACCTAGAATATGGCCTTTACTGATAGAGCCCATAGAAACTCATTGAATAACACATTCATAAATGGCAAAAAAGACAGTAAAAAATGATTAATAAGGAATAAGGTTTTGATGTGTCTGTCCTATATCTAGGTGATACTGTATAAATAAGCTCAGGAAATATTTGTGTTTTTTGGACACATATTTAACCCCTTATTCTTGTTGGCACAAAACTACCTCCATACTTCCATTCCTTTGTACGGATTACCTTCAGACGAGTCCGTAGAGAAAAATGGAGAATAACATTGTGTTCGCGAGAGTCCATAATGGGGTCATATTAGTTTGTACTGTAGCTCAAAAGGTTCGGAAGCTACAGAATGAAGTTGGCACATCAGCATTACCGACTTCAGACGAGTCCAGTGACACTTGTGACTCTTCAGACGAGTGCCGTGACACGAGTCCTGTTTCTCCTTTCCATAGAGTGGTTTGTAGGCCAATAATTGTTTTGCAGGCCAAACCGTTCGGGCACTATAGACATTTTCTCATGGTCTGACAAACACCGCAGTAGCTCGGCCACCTTCCACCGCAGATGTGTAAGATTGAGATGCAGTCCATGCAATGAACCTGATACAGTGGGGAGAACAAGTATTTGATACACTGCCGATTTTGCAGGTTTTCCTACTTACAAAGCATGTAGAGGTCTGTCATTTTTATCATAGGTACACTTCAACTGTGAGACACAGAATCAAAAAAATCCAGAAAATCACATTGTATGATTTTTAAGTAATTAATTTGCATTTTATTGCATGACATAAGTATGCATAGTAAAGTGTTGTATTTTTTAATATTGAGGAATATTTCACTTTCTCTGGTCATAGGAGTAACAACATGAATTGGTGCATGAGGCAGAAATAATGCGGCGTGACTCGAGTTTCACCATCAGATGGAAGACTGTGTCCCCTTTTCTCAGCAAGGAGAGAGGGAGAGAGAGAGGAGGGATGGTGAGTCGGGTGAGAGGCAGCCTCAACACTGCTCCCTCCCCTCAGCCTGACCACCAGATGTAGGCCATCCATCCAGTAAACAAAAAAAAAGCAAATTATTATGGTCGCTCAGCTGTGCCTCAATAGGAATACAGCAAATAAATGTTGTAAAATATCATTTCAAAACGGTCTGAGAAGAACATCATTGGCAGGGCAATTCAAGCATAGCAATGTGCAATGCTAATGTATCTGGATTATAGCCTACTGCACAAACATCATTGCTACAGAATTGTTTTTAATTGCTTAAAGTTTCATGGGCTTACGTTTAAGTCACGATTTCAAAAATCTGAGCGGTAGATCTCGGCTTGATCTTGACTCAGAAAAAGGTTGGTGTCCACTGTTCTAGAGCGATCCTGGCGCACCCTAGGATGCCTGAGTTCCAACACAGCATGGGCTGCCCGCTTTCCCCAAATCCTTTTCATACCTTCAAAACCCCAACAAATTAAATAATTCTCCATATTCTACGAATGTCGACTTATATATTTGATAAATGACAGTGATTTTTAGCTTGTCTTTCCTATAAACAGTGAGCCTTCATAAGAACCCAGATGAAGAGTGGGGTGCGTGGGAGGATGCAGTGAATCAGAGACTGAAAAGCCAGACGGAGGTCCCCATAGATGCAATACAAAGGGTGTTATCATCAAAGCAGCAGCAACATGCCACTATTCTCTACTCCCATTCCAGCACCTTCTAATGATAATCCATAGTAACCCATTTGAGCTCTATGGCTCTAGACACAGGCTGCCGGCTTTTAAACCATAGGTGAGATTTTCTTGGCTTTTATTTGGTACATTACTTCTCCTATAGCAGAGGACTCCAATCCTGACCTTGCGGCTCCCCAGTGTGTTCAAGCTTTTGTTCCCATGCATTACCACCCCCACCTGATATATCTAATCGATGCCTTGATAATCAATAGAAGTTTAATCAGACGTGTCACCCGGATCATATAGTGGCTCTCCAGGAGTACACTGCTCATCATGCTGTTTGAGGTTATATTCTTTAACTACAATACTTTAACGCCCGTATCAGGCCATTTCTATTGAAATACTATTTGTGACTCTGATCGGGTCACATATTTGAACATTCTCAATTCAATACATGTTGAATAAATTATAGTAGCTATTAGAGTAACTGGTCCCGTGTGGCTCATTTGGTAGAGCATTGCACTTGCAATGCCAGGGTTGTGGGTTTGACTCCCACGGTGGACCAGCATGAAGATGTATTCACTCACGGTAAGTTGCTCTGGATAAGAGTGTCTGCTCAGTAACTAAAATGTCTATCATGATAAATGTTCTAGCAGCATGACACTAAATTAAGGTAAACATAAATAATATGGTGTGATTTTAATTTTGGGTTTCAGTTTCTCTACTTCTCAAATTAGAACTGTAATTCATTTCAAAACAAGGAAGCAAACAGTACTTTTGGTCAGATTATGAGACCTTCATCTTTGAGATGATTAGAATGCTTGTGTCATGTATTGTCATGTTGTGTCTCTGTCCTTTCCTTTCACCCTGTCTCCCTCTGCTGGTCGTATTAGGTTACCTTTTCTCCCCCGCTTTCCCCCAGCTGTTCCTTGTCTCCTCCTAACTACCCATTCACCCCGTTTCCCACCTGTTCCCTTTTTCCCTCTGATTAAGTCCCCTATATCTCTCTCTGTTTTTGTTCCTGTCCTTGTCGGATTCTTGTTTGTTGTGTTTCATGCCTGAGCCAGACTATCGTCATGTTTGCTGTAACCTTGTCCTGTCCTGTCGGAATCTGCCGGTCTATCTGAGCCTACCTATGTTTGGTTATTAAAGAAGCTCTGTTTAAGTTAGTTCGCTTTTGGGTCCTCATTCACTCACCGTAACAGAAGAATCCGACCAAGAATGGACCCAGCGACTTCGGATCCTCTCCACTCAGCCGTCGAGATCCAGGGAGCGATGCTAGGCAGACACGAGCAGGAATTGTCTGCTGCTCGACATGCCGTTGAGACCCTGGCCACCCAAGTCTCCAACCTCACAGAACAGGTTCACCATCTCCGCCTCGATCCACCGGCCACTTCCAGGGCTTTCGAATCTCCGGAGCCCAGAATCAATAACCCGCCGTGTTACTCTGGGGAGCCCACTGAATGCCGCTCGTTCCTCACCCAGTGTGATATTGTGTTTTCTCTCCAGCCCAACACTTACGCCAGGAGCACTGCTCGTGTCGCCTACGTCATATCTCTCCTTACTGGACGGGCTCGTGAGTGGGGCACGGCAATCTGGGAGGCAAGGGCTGAGTGTACTAACCAGTATCAGGACTTTAAGGAGGAGATGATACGGGTTTTTGATCGATCTGTTTTTGGGGAGGAGGCTTCCAGGGCCCTGTCTTCCCTATGTCAAGGCAATCGATCCATAACAGACTACTCTATTGAGTTTCGCACTCTTGCTGCCTCCAGTGGCTGGAACGAGCCGGCTTTGCTCGCTCGTCTTCTGGAGGGTCTCCGCGCAGAGGTAAAGGATGAGATTCTCTCCCGGGAGGTTCCTTCCAGCGTGGATTCCTTGATTGAACTCGCTATTCGCATTGAGCGACGGGTTGATCTTCGTCACCGAGCTCGTGGAAAGGAGCTCGCGTTCTCCGTTGCCCCCCTCTCCGCATCACTACCATCTTCCTCTGCCGGCTCGGGAGCTGAGCCTATGCAGCTGGGAGGTATCCGCATCTCGACTAAGGAGAGGGAACGGAGAATCACCAACCGCCTCTGTCTCTATTGCGGTTCTGCTGGTCATTTTGTCACTTCATGTCCAGTAAAAGCCAGAGCTCATCAGTAAGCGGAGGGCTACTGGTGAGCGCTACTACTCCTGTCTCTCCTTCAAGATCCTGCACTACCTTGTCGGTCCATCTACGCTGGACCGGTTCGTCAGCTTCCTGCAGTGCCTTAATAGACTCTGGGGCGGAGGGCTGTTTTATGGACGAGACCTGGGCTCGGGAACATGACATTCCTCTCAGACAGTTAAGGGAGTCCACGGCCTTGTTCGCCCTGGATGGTAGTCCTCTCCCCAGGATTCAGCGTGAGACGCTACCTTTAACCCTCACTGTTTCTGGTAATCATAGCGAAACCATTTCTTTTTTGATTTTTCGTTCACCTTTTACACCTGTTGTTTTGGGCCATCCCTGGCTAGTTTGTCATAATCCTTCCATTAATTGGTCTAGTAATTCTATCCTCTCCTGGAACGTCTCTTGTCATGTGAAATGTTTAATGTCTGCTATCCCTCCTGTTTCCTCTGTCTCTTCTTCACAGGAGGAGCCTGGTGATTTGACAGGGGTGCCGGAGGAATATCACGATCTGCGCACGGTGTTCAGTCGGTCCAGGGCCACCTCTCTTCCTCCACACCGGTCGTATGATTGTAGTATTGATCTCCTTCCGGGAACCACTCCCCCCCGGGGTAGACTATACTCTCTGTCGGCTCCCGAACGTAAGGCTCTCGAGGATTATTTGTCTGTAGCTCTTGACGCCGGTACCATAGTCCCCTCCTCCTCTCCCGCCGGAGCGGGGTTTTTTTTTGTCAAGAAGAAGGACGGGTCTCTGCGCCCCTGCATAGATTATCGAGGGCTGAATGACATAACAGTTAAGAATCGTTATCCGCTTCCTCTTATGTCTTCAGCCTTCGAGATCCTGCAGGGAGCCAGGTTTTTCACTAAGTTGGACCTTCGTAACGCTTACCATCTCGTGCGCATCAGGGAGGGGGACGAGTGGAAGACGGCGTTTAACACTCCGTTAGGGCACTTTGAATACCGGGTTCTTCCTTTCGGCCTCGCTAACGCTCCAGCTGTCTTTCAGGCACTAGTCAATGATGTCCTGAGAGACATGCTGAACATCTTCGTTTTCGTTTACCTTGACGATATCCTGATTTTTTTCACCGTCACTCCAGATTCATCTTCAGCACGTTCGACGTGTCCTCCAGCGCCTTTTAGAGAATTGTCTTTTTGTGAAGGCTGAGAAGTGCACTTTTCATGCCTCCTCCGTCACATTTCTCGGTTCTGTTATTTCCGCTGAAGGCATTAAGATAGATCCCGCTAAGGTCCAAGCTGTCATTGATTGGCCCGCCCCTAAGTCACGCGTCGAGCTGCAGCGCTTTCTCGGCTTCGCGAACTTCTATCGTCGTTTCATCCGTAATTTCGGTCAGGTGGCAGCTCCTCTCACTGCCCTTACTTCTGTCAAGACGTGCTTTAAGTGGTCCGTTTCCGCCCAGGGAGCTTTTGATCTCCTCAAGAATCGTTTTACATCCGCTCCTATCCTTGTTACACCTGACGTCTCTAGACAGTTCGTTGTCGAGGTTGACGCGTCAGAGGTGGGCGTGGGAGCCATTCTTTCTCAGCGCTCCCTCTCTGACGACAAGGTCCACCCATGCGCGTATTTTTCTCATCGCCTGTCGCCGTCGGAACGTAACTATGATGTGGGAAACCGCGAACTGCTCGCCATCCGGTTAGCCCTAGGCGAATGGCGACAGTGGTTGGAGGGGGCGACCGTTCCTTTTGTCGTTTGGACTGACCATAGGAACCTTGAGTACATCCGTTCTGCCAAACGACTTAATGCGCGTCAGGCGCGTTGGGCGCTGTTTTTCGCTCGTTTCGAGTTCGTGATTTCTTATCGTCCGGGCTCTAAGAACACCAAGCCTGATGCTTTATCTCGTCTCTTCAGTTCTTCAGTAGCCTCCACTGACCCCGAGGGGATTCTCCCTGAGGGGCGTGTTGTCGGGTTGACTGTCTGGGGAATTGAGAGGCAGGTAAAGCAAGCGCTCACTCACACTCCGTCGCCGCGCGCTTGTCCTAGGAACCTTCTTTTCGTTCCCGTTCCTACTCGTCTGGCCGTTCTTCAGTGGGCTCACTCTGCCAAGTTAGCCGGCCACCCTGGCGTTCGGGGTACGCTTGCTTCCATTCGCCAGCGTTTTTGGTGGCCCACCCGGGAGCATGACACGCGTCGTTTCGTGGCTGCTTGTTCGGTCTGCGCGCAGACTAAGTCCGGTAACTCCCCTCCTGCCGGCCGTCTCAGGCCGCTGCCCATTCCCTCTCGACCGTGGTCTCACATCGCCTTAGATTTTGTCACCGGACTGCCTTCGTCAGCGGGGAAGACTGTTATTCTTACGGTTGTCGATAGGTTCTCTAAGGCGGCTCATTTCATTCCCCTTGCTAAGCTTCCTTCTGCTAAAGAGACGGCACAAATCATCATCGAGAATGTTTTCAGAATTCATGGCCTTCCGTCAGACGTCGTTTCGGACAGAGGTCCGCAATTCACGTCTCAATTTTGGAGGGAGTTTTGCCGTTTGATTGGGGCTTCCGTCAGTCTCTCTTCCGGCTTTCACCCCCAGTCTAACGGTCAAGCAGAACGGGCCAATCAGACTATTGGTCGCATCTTACGCAGTCTTTCTTTTCGCAACCCTGCGTCTTGGTCAGAACAGCTCCCCTGGGCAGAATACGCCCACAACTCGCTTCCTTCGTCTGCGACCGGGCTATCTCCTTTTCAGAGTAGCCTCGGGTACCAGCCTCCGCTGTTCTCATCTCAGTTCGCCGAGTCCAGCGTTCCCTCCGCTCAGGCTTTTGTCCAACGTTGCGAGCGCACCTGGAAGAGGGTCAGGTCTGCACTTTGCCGTTATAGGACGCAGACTGTGAGGGCTGCTAATAAGCGTAGAACTAAGAGTCCTAGATATTGTCGCGGTCAGAGAGTTTGGCTCTCCACTCAGAACCTTCCCCTTAAGACGGCTTCTCGCAAGTTGACCCCGCGGTTCATTGGTCCGTTCCGTATTTCTCGGGTCATTAATCCTGTCGCAGTTCGACTTCTTCTTCCGCGATACCTTCGTCGCGTCCACCCGGTCTTCCATGTCTCCTGTATTAAGCCCGTTCTTCGCGCCCCCGCTCGTCTCCCCCCCCCCCCCCCCCATCCTTGTCGAGGGCGCACCCATCTACAGGGTCCGCAGGATTTTGGACATGCGTCCTCGGGGCCGTGGTCACCAGTACCTCGTTGATTGGGAGGGGTACGGTCCTGAGGAGAGGAGTTGGGTTCCCTCTCGGGACGTGCTGGACCGTGCGCTGATCGAGGATTTCCTCCGTTGCCGCCAGGTTTCCTCCTCGAGTGCGCCAGGAGGCGCTCGGTGAGTGGGGGGGTACTGTCATGTATTGTCATGTTGTGTCTCTGTCCTTTCCTTTCACCCTGTCTCCCTCTGCTGGTCGTATTAGGTTACCTTTTCTCCCCCGCTTTCCCCCAGCTGTTCCTTGTCTCCTCCTAACTACCCATTCACCCCGTTTCCCACCTGTTCCCTTTTTCCCTCTGATTAAGTCCCCTATATCTCTCTCTGTTTTTGTTCCTGTCCTTGTCGGATTCTTGTTTGTTGTGTTTCATGCCTGAGCCAGACTATCGTCATGTTTGCTGTAACCTTGTCCTGTCCTGTCGGAATCTGCCGGTCTATCTGAGCCTACCTATGTTTGGTTATTAAAGAAGCTCTGTTTAAGTTAGTTCGCTTTTGGGTCCTCATTCACTCACCGTAACAGCTTGAAGTTTTACCAAGAAGGGGAAGAAAAAAAACGTGGTACTTTCTTCTAACATATTTTATATGATAAACCAAATCTTCTACATGCCAAATGTTAATGAATATTTGACATATTCATCATCCCCCCCCTGTCTACAATCACATACTGTGGTATCGGCTATACAAGCGAAGACCTTGCGTTCAAATGAAATGTGTGAAATTCATTTCACAGTTAAATACACCCTCGTTTTATGCTGTGGTATTCATTTCACAGTTAAATACACCCTCGTTTTATGCTGTGGTATTAATTTCACAGTTAAATACACCCTCTTTTTATGCTGTGGTATTCATTTCACAGTTAAATACACCCTCTTTTTATGCTGTGGTATTCATTCACAGTTAAATACACCCTCGTTTTATGCTGTGGTATTCATTCACAGTTAAATACACCCTCGTTTTATGCTGTGGTATTCATTCACAGTTAAATACACCCTTGTTTTATGCTGTGGTATTCATTCACAGTTAAATACACCCTCGTTTTATGCTGTGGTATTCATTCCAAACATAAAGCTAAAGTTAAGTGACATGTTAAATTGAAAGTGTTTGTTTGCCCATGAGGGAGAATGCAGTAGAAAACAATGAAGATAATGTCACATTTGGAATGTCATCCCTGTATTCCATTATTTCTGCATAGTGATGTTAAAAAAATGTTGGCAACCTTACTGTACCACACAGTGTACAATTACTAGACAGTCACATTTGTGCTGAGTTTGACCATAAGGGGTACTTGAAAAGTTTTTAATTAGTTAGTAATCACCTAGTATCTGCAATGTTTTAATATGTTGGAATCAATAGCACATTGAACTCAGAAATCACTCAGCCCAAAAGCCCTTCTTTGATAGCACATTCCAACAATCTAACAGTACAACACTTGGAGACAGTCTTTGTGGCAACTTTTTAAGTTTCAAGTTTGATCGTAATATAAAGTATAGAACATAATCATTATAACAATTATATGTTAGGAAGCCGATTTAGACCGTTGCAATGCTCCAACTCTTATCTCTGATTTCGATTATCTCCATTTTTAATTAGGAACGACTCTAAAGATGTAACTGGCTGGAGTTAATACTGGAGCAGGTTAAACAGCTTCCCTCTTGCTGGTGAGCCCAATGATTGGCAGGAAGTGAGAGACTAATTGCCCAGCTTTGGCAGACTCATCACCATTGAATAAAATGTTCAACTGACTTCTCCTCCTCTTATAAAAAGGGACTTGATAATGAGAGGGAAAAGAGGAGGAATAAGGGAAGATATAAGGCAAGTCCACACCCTCTCTCGCTCTCTCTCCCTCTCCCTCTCCCTCTCCCTCTCCCTCTCCCTCTCTGGTGAGTGTCCAGAAGTAAGATTAGGCAACATGTGCCTAAAGAGTTTCTCACTGAAACATAATGATAATGGTTTCAAAGTGAATCAGTAGAGTTGAAAGGAATGTAAAGTATTAAAGAGAACAGAAAAATACACCACTTGGGCCTATGACGGTACTGGGTCCTTGGAGGTGTCCCTGATGATGCAATCAACATAACTGAGATGAATGAACAAGTACAGTGCCTTCAGAAAGTATTCACACCCCTTCACCTTTTCTATATTTTGTTGTGTTACAGCCTGAATTTAAAATGGATTCAATACAGTTTTTTTGGGTCACTGACCACAACACACTCAATTCCCCATAATGTCAATGTGGAATTATGTTTTTCTACATTTTTACAAATGAATTAAAAATGAAAAGCTGAAATGTCTTAGGTGAATAAGTATTCAACCCTTTTGTTATGGCAAGCCTAAATAAATTTGGGAGTAAAAATGTGTGGACACTGTGCAGAAATAGTGTTTGACATACATTTTTTCTTCCACATTGACAGAGTATTTTGTAATCATTGACAAAAAAAGTACAACTGTATCCATTTTATTCCCACTTTGTAACACAAAAATGGGCTTGTCGCATTGGCTATAGCGGAATCAGTGGAATGGTATCAAATACATCAAACGTGGTTTCCAGGTGTTTGATGCCATTCCATTTACTCCATTCCAGCCATTATCATGAGCCGTCCTCCCCTTAGCAGCCTCCACTGGTGTGAATATTTTATGAAGGCACTGTACATGACAATTCAAAGTCAAGTATCACTCCCTTGAGTATCATCAGTTGATGCAGAAAAATAGGTGTTCTTGGTGCGCTCTTGTAGGTATCAAACCCCTGTGTTTCTATTGGTTAATAAGGAGCTTAGGACAGACAGTTTAGGAAGAAGGAGAGGAGAACCTCTATATACTCAGCTGAGGGGCAATAGATCACAAAAGTGAAGGGAGAGGGCCAGTAGATAAGTAGTGAGCTGGAGGGAATGTGAGGAGAGATTTGCAAAGGTTATAAAGAAGGGACTATTCATCTGGCAGTCACTTGGAGAGATTGCAGGAGTCCTGGAGGGAACTAGAAAAGGAAAGAATCACTCCTGGCCTTGTACTGAAAATGTTGGGCCCTGAACACCGTTCTCTCAATGGTTTAGTTGAATTGCTGATCCCAAATGATGTGTTTAAAGTCACAGACTTGGAAACACACACACACGATAGAAGAACCAACCCACACATGTCATGTTCTTCTTTACTTTTGGGGACCTAACCCTAACCCTTACCATACCCCTAAGCCCTAACCCTTACCTTAACCTTAACCCGTAATCCTAACCCAAACCCTACACCTAACCACTTACCCTAAATCTAACCCTAATTGTAAACCTAAACTTAACCCCTTAAGCTTAAAATAGCCTTTGTCCTCATGGGGGAGAATTTTCCTTGTGGGTACTTTTGAGGATTCTAGGTCCCCACAAGGATAGAAAAACCAACACAAACAGGCACGCACACACACACACACACACACATATCGATAGTATTTCGGATAATGTACAATCTGCTCAGGGGACATGTTCTGAGTAACTGAATTAACACTGAAGCCGAGGTTAACGCTGGGTTCAAACTTGTCAAAGACAGCTAGCTGCTTCACATCTGTGGGCCCTGCTTGCTTCACTCGTTAGGGAGGCTGAGATCTTCTCGCAGTTAGAGTGTAAGTCATGGGGAGACGAGGGAGAGACGGGGAAGACGAGGTAACGCTCCATCCTGCTGTTAGGGAGAGGTTCTCATCACGCCTCCTCAGGGCACAAGGCTTACCTGGAACAAGAGGTAATTAAAAGCAAATCAGTGTCAGTCTTCCAGCAAAGGTGTGGGCTCTGGGACCCATCAACTACCAACATAATAAAATGTTTCCTTACACACTGCGGCGTCTAGAACATCCGGACTGTGAATTCATTCTGGAATATATAACTGTAACCGAAAGCCTTTTTGATTAACGTCTAGGTCTATTCAGGTTGACCATGACACCATACTATAGGTTTCTCAGAGCATTGTTTACCACCTGACTGGTGCAGCTAGCAAAGTTAGGTGAACTCCAAAATATAATGGTTACTCTCTTTTTGCAGAGAGAGAGAGAGAGAGAGAGAGAGAGAGAGAGAGAGAGAGAGAGAGAGAGATGTATATACAGTATATATATATATATATATATATATATATAAAAGGGGTGGGGGAGTCGAGTAGACACCTAACTCAGCAGAAGTCACTTTGAGGTGTGTGCACACTACTCTGTGATGTCCTGAGGGCCAGATTGTGGAGACATACTCATGGTGGAGTGTCTTTCTTCGCGCTCTCTAACTTAAAGTGCACTGCCAACAAATAGCAGAAGAGCGGCATGGGAATCAGAGAGTTCATCATCAGAATTCCAATAATCTTTGTATAAATTCTCAGGGCCATTATGGGTTACGCTTTGTGTAAATGTATACATTGCTGTACAGCACAGTACAATATCAACTGGCATTTCATGTGCACTACTGTATGCAAATAATGATCCCAGTTCACCAAGTGAAAGAGCTTGCATATAGGAATTATTATTAGCCAATAGAAACCATGGGCATTATATTTCAAATATAATATTATTTACATTTCGTATTTTTTAACTCACAGAAAACTGAGCAACATCCTTGGAGTACATCACAATTTATGACATCATCCATTGTTGCGTGGGAACGGGTGGAAGAAGAACAGTGGTCCGTTTGACACATTTGAAGTTGCCACGAAGCATGAGGATGCGTTGAAAGTTTCTCTGTCAGCAGTTGTTTTGCATTGCCTTTGGCATTGTAAGCACTTCTGTCAGAACTAGTAACATTTCTATATTAGTTTAGAACAAAAAAAATACCTCTAGTATGAGTCACTGCGATGGGTACTATAGATTGCCTATGGCCATTCTGTTTTCCAGAAACAGGAGAAATCACGCTCTTCTGTTGGTCCTGTCCTTGAGTATGAGTATGAATTGATTGTAAGGTATAGTCACAGTAATGGCATTTTCTCTTCCTGGTTCTTACTCACAGAACATATTGGATGTACGGTATTTCATTCATCATGATGAAATGTATTCATATCATATTCCAGCTATATTATGTCACCTGTCAATGGATTCAGGTTAGCCGATGACGATGGATTAGAGTGCTTTAGGTGCTGTACTATAAAATTCACCATTCACAGCCTCTCTCTCTCTCTCTCTCTCTCTCTCTCTCTCTCTCTCTCTCTCTCTCTCTCACTCTCTCACTTTGTCTTTCTCGGTCTCTCTCGCATTCTCTATATCTCGCTATCCCCCCTCCCTCTCCATCTCTGTCCCCTCTTTCTCTCCCTCTTTTTCCCATCTCTCTCTCTATCTCCCTCTATCTCCTTGTCTTCCACCCCCTATCTCCCTCTCTCTCTACCTCCTTGTCTTCCACCCCCCCCCCCTCTCTCTCTCATTCTCTCTCTCTCTCTCTCTTTCTCGGTCGCTCTCGCATTCTGTATATCTCGCTATCTCTTCCCTCCCACTCTCCCCTTATTTCCCCCCATCTCTCTCTCTCTCCCCTTCTCTTCCACCCCCTTCTATCTTCCTCTCTCTCACTCCTGTCTCAGCAAGGACACCAGCAGGCTGACTCATTCACGATTTAGCTGTCAGCTCTGTCACCCCGGGGATAGGATTGTACAGAGGAGGTTACTGTCAACATGTTCAGGGAGGGTGTATGGGTGGCGGTGTTACCAGGCTTGATTGCTTCATTGCTAATAATTGGAGAGACTACTGTTTGGTGAAAAATGTTAATGAATTGTGTCATATTTGGTGATTATATAATAATGCCTAGCATGTGTGTATGTACGCATGTTTGTGTGTATGTATGCATGCATGTGTGTGCGTGTGTTTGAGTGTAATGTAAGTAGAGCCTGAAACAAGCCATAGTGTAACTGTATTTTAGTCTCCCTACAACCCACCCAGACTGGGCCAGACTTGCTCAGAGCATCTGGGCAACAGACAGCCCCATTAGCCCATAGGGTGCATTACTGCCAAGACAACAACAACAACATATGTCAGCATAATAATTGCATTAATGTTTTACATGTCTCAATGGGGTTGACTATGGGGGAAAAAAAGAAGGTGAATTAAACCCCCAACATTTTTATATTATTGTGGTCATATTTTGATGCAAAATGGCATGAAAATATAGTGTCAAGGATCAACTTAACCAAACTTTCAGGAAGAAATTAGCCTTAGGACTGCATTATAAATACTAGTTTCAACATATCCAAAGCTGTTAAAAGGGAGAGTGAGCTACTGTGAAGCCTTCCCTCCAAAACCCACCCATTTAGTGAGTTCATTACGTTTGCAAGGTACAAATTGTTTTCCTGCCCGCCAGGTATTGTCAATGAAGATGCAAGACGTTTGCTTGGCTCGCATGTAGATCAAACACCGTCTGCCCCGCGGACCCTCATTAATAGGCAAGGAATGTTTAAAGTAGTTTCAAGTGATCAACATGCTGGCAGGCCATACCCCTGTTGAATAAAAAATGAGTCCCAACGCTTTGAGAGGTGTAGATTAGACTCATATGTGGATTAGGCCCTGGGGATGTCAATGTTGGCCCACTTGATTGCTGTGTCCCACTGATAGATGGTCTCCTGTGATTTATTTCCACATCAAATGTTCTGTGTCATGAAACATGGGCCGTGGTGGGCTGTTGTGATATAATTGTTGTGACTGTCTTCTGATTTATCTTCCTGAGACAGTGCTACCCGCCTCTGCATACTCATCCTGGACACTGTATCCTCCATGCAGACAACTCTCCAGAACAACTCACAACAATGCCCTACTTCACCGTAATCACCTTACTTACGGTACAATAAACATGCAAATGAATAAGTAAAGGGAGAAAACCAAAATCTAGGGAATCTACGATGAGATCAAAACCAGGGCACTCCAGGTTATGTAAACATGTAGATTGATTTGGCTGCGGTACTGGTTTGACTGAAGGGTGATTGAGCTGGGGCGGCAGCAGAGGAGAAGGCTATAGGGCAGGGTTCCCCAACTGAATTTGACCCACGGGTGGTTTTATACACCCCCCCCCCCCCCCCCCCCCCAAAAAGAAATCTGAGCAAAATCATATATTTATATGTATTTACATTTTCATTGTTGTACATGACTGTAAAAACACCAGTTATTTCTATTTAGGTAACCTGTTCCCAAGTATGCTCATGCATAATAGATAACAGAGACCGAATACAGACACTTGATTGTATACAAATGTAAGCAAGGTTTGAAATGATCAAGTTTTTGTCAAATATGATATCTGTTCGTGATTCTTCCGGTCAAATTGCAGTCTACAAATGGTTTGTAATTATCACAAAAAAAATCAGACCGGGGCTGAATCTAGATGATCCCTGTTCTAGGGCCTTGGAGACTGACAGATGGAAAGGCCAGATGACGGGCATCACCCGATTGATGTCTCACGGTGGGAGCCGTTGCTCACACCATTTAAGCCGTGAGAACACTCAGGGTTCACATTAGCACCCATTTGGGCGTGTGTGTGTACATGTGGGAGCGAGATTGAGTGTGTGTGCATGCGTGTGAGAGAGATGAATGTGTTTGTATGTGTGTTTGTGTGCGCATATGTAGGTGTGAGAAATAGTGTGTTTGAGAGATAGTGAGTAAGTGGGACCCCTGCACCTCTCATCCACCTCATGCAAAGGAACTAGCTCACAGTTTCTGGGACTACCTACAGCTCCCCCACTCACTCCCTAACACTGGTCCCTATGGTTTTGGTTCTATTGAGTAGCCATAGTAACACGGAAAGTCGCAATGGAAGAGCTGATTTAGAACAAACACTGTAAATGAATGTGTCATCAAGAGGCGTGATAACACCAGGAACTACTTTTATCACAGCTGGTGAGAACAATGACCCAGTAACAAACCACAGATTAACACATTGGCACTTCACCGTTTTCAACTTTATCTGAGGGCTATTTGCTCTCACTCCCCAATTGAGAATCTCAACACTGCCTTTTGAAACCAGACAGAAAAAAAGCTCTCATCTGTAGAAGAATGGGATTCGGAGGCATACTCCTGAGACCCAGCTGACATTTCATCATAAGAAAGAAATAGTGTTTCAGAGGAGCTCGACACGGAGAGCTCAACACGCATCCGGCTTTGACACATGGAACACTTCGGAATATTACAGCAGATATGCTGTGCTTTGCTAAAACCCCATCAAGCCAAAAATGTGTATTACACCAGTGTGACGACCAATAGTTGATGTCTTCTATGTGACGAGCTAAAGGGCTAACGCTAACTTCATGCTGTCTCTTCAAACATGCATGAGCTGACTAGGGGCATTCTGGAAATACATGACATCTGCCTCTGATTCCACATCGCATCCATTCTGCAAAACTGTTTCAGTCATGATGAGGATGACTGCGGAAACACGCAAAACTGTAAATCTCACTGCTGACACCAAAATGCGTTCCAAATAGCTTTGTTTACGAGACAGTGATTCTTCTTTAAAGGGATAGTTTGGTATTTTGATATGAAGCCGTTATTAAAAGTTTGGTTCACTCACGTTACTGAGGAATTTGATTGTCATTAGGACTTGATGCAGTGGTACATACTGTATGATAGATTTAAATGTATGTGTGTCCACCTCAAGACATGTTATTGTATGGTGTGTGTACGTAAGCTGTTACAGTATGTCTGATATGTCTGATATTTGTCTCATAGTTCCCCACTGCTGTTGTCACAGTTGGAACAGGTCACTCTTCAAAAATAGATTTGACCTCAATGAGACTAACCTGGAAAAATATAGGGGGAAAAAACTATTAAATAAAACTACTTCCCCAGAGCCAGGTGAGCTGTACCCGAAAACTTTCGGTCTTTGCGCTAATGCTAGTTACCATTGGCTCATAAAACTACCACTAACTTCCTTCATACTGGACGCAGATGCATAGAAACGGTATCCACGAGTTCACCTGACGTAGATAAAGGGCCTCAAAATCCCAAACTATCACTTTAACTCGTCGTGCTGGGACAACACTTAAAAATATTAAGTGGCCCTTATACGGGCTAGGTACAGTTTCCACCACTCTCCATTTAGCCGGCACCAGACCTGTAAATCATTGTTATGTTTTATGGCACATTTCTTCCACAGTGAGCAGTAACGGGAGGTTTGTAAGGCGTCTCTACCAGCGACAGAGAAACATTCTCTGTTCTTAAATTGATCTCTGAAGACCATATGGCGTGTCTTCTGCCTACAAGACTTACCGTATATTGGCTGAGAATATTGAGTCTCCACAGGGAGCCTTCGGAGTGTATGTGTCCGTCGTGCTCAGTACCGTCAGCGATACGTCCTCCCTATTCAACATTCAACAACAGCCTTGTAGGAAAATGATTTTTATTCTCTGTGAAACAATATTTAATATATTAACTGCAGGTCATAAATTGACAATTAATGGATCAGGCACTTCATTAATGGTTCAGGTATCGCATGTAAATGTATTTTGAAGAGGGAAGATAGAAAAATGGGCTTGGATATCAAACGTCAACACAGGATCAATACCAATCTCACTTGGGGCGGCAGGGTAGCCTAGTGGTTAGAGCGTTGGACTAGTAACTGGAAGGTTGCAAGTTCAAACCCCCGAGCTGACAAAGTACAAATCTGTCGTTCTGCCCCTGAACAGGCAGTTAACCCACTGTTCCTAGGCTGTCATTGAAAATAAGAATTTGTTCTTAACTGACTTGCCTAGTTAAATACAGGTAAAATAAATAAGAACTTCTAGGAATATGGATCTAGGAAAATGATTGAGTGAGGAGTCTTAGCCTGTGTACCAAATGGCCGCCTACTCCCTACAGAGTCCACTACTTTTGACCAGAGCCCTTGTAGAAAGTAGTAGCCCTTGTAGAAAGTAGTGCACCATACAGGGAATAGGGTGCCATTTGGGATGCCGCCTAAATCTGTGACTTACCTAGACCACGAACATGTTGCAATTCAAATGATTTTGATCGATTCCAATGTCATTCAGGAGTAAGCCAGACACAGCAGGGGTTCAAACTCTAGAACCCAGTTCCTACATTTGAACAAAACTATGCTACATTTTATCTCTGGGACCCTCTGGATGACAAATCATTGCTAGATTATTGAATGTAAGTACATTATTTACCTTCAGAGGTGAATGTATCAAACCAGTTGCCGTGATAAAAGTGTTTTGTTCTTGTGCAGTCTCCTCAAACAATAGCATGGTATTTTCTCACTGTAGTAGCTACTGTAAATTGAACAGTGCAGTTCGATTAACAAGACGTTAAGCTTTCTACCCATATAAGACATGTCTATGTCCTGGGAAATGTTCTTGTTATTTACAACATCATGCTATTCACATTAGCGCACGTCAGCTCAACCGTCCCATGGGGGGGACAGAGATCCCTTAGAGGTTAAAAGTAACTAGTCACCGCCCCTTTGAGTGAGGTCAGAGAGCATGTCAGCCTGCTGGAGCTGTATACAATTACGGGTTAAGAATGAACATATCAGACCAGATAGACATCAAGCTGCAGCTCACGTTTAATGTGGTTTACACTTTGATTCTCAACACGAGGTAGAGACGATAAAATTACCTCCCGGACAATTGCTGGTACAGCTGATTAGCTGTCCTAAGTAAAGTATCTAGAAAACCAAATTTAAGTGGGACCATTCTATTACTCCCTTCAAACCATTGTGTTCTACTACTCTCATCACCAAACTGGGAACCATTGATACGGCTGAATGAATGGAAGTAGAATAAACTCAGTAGCTCTGTTCTGGACTACACGATAAGTCATACCGGATGACGGCAGAGGACAACAACAGTAGGAGACGGGTGGGGACCCCTTTTGGACAATCAGAGACTTACAAGCATGCCACGAAAATGCCTAACTCCCTTTCCAAGAATGCCTGGTTCCGACAGAAATACACGAAGTACCAAGACATTTACACGTAAATACATTCATGATTTCTTAGTCCAAACAGTTGGCGGTTCGTGTGCGAAGTATATGATAATTGTGAGAGTAGTTTCTTAATCTACCAAAGTATTATGTCTCTGTCCCTCTCTGCCTACCCATCTCTTTTGTAACAAGCCTCCATATGGTGTCAGTCCTCTAGAGACCTGTTTTTACTATATTAGGTGTGTATGTTTATCATGTGTTACCATTTAATTAGCTAGTAAATAAGTCATTCAACCATTTGTGTAGTATTGAGTCATAAGTAAGGCTCGGGTTTTAGTAGATGCAGGAGGCTACGACTGTTCAGAATGATGATTAATAAGTTGATTATGATTAATAAGTTAACTGTTTCTTGATGGGATAGGTTAAGAGTTTAATTCAGGAGATGGTAACTCTTTAAAGAACCGCTCTTGTGGTGCCCCAATTCCTAATGAGTTAATTGTTACATGATTAATTTAATCGGGTAACAATTAAAAAGTTCTAGAAACAATTCTATAATCACATCCCTGTCTTAACAAAAACACTTTCACCATTTTTAATGTTTCATGCACAGCACATCAGATGGACACTTCACATATATAGTGTGTATGACATCACAAAATAACAACCAAACTGACATCAGCGTTTTAGGTCACCTCTGCCCATTCCTCACGTTCTATGTTAGAAATATTGTTCCAGTATTCGCTTTAGAATGTGTTAGAGTTTAGGCGGGAAAATGTCTGTGTAGACAAAGACATTCTTTCAGTGAAGAGGGAGAGGGTGATAGCTGAATGTTCTGTCCTTGAATTACAACAGGGCGTGAGCTGTCAACCTCCCACCAGTTCCTTTCTCTCCTCCCCCCTCTTCTGGTGAGAGGGGGTTTGGTTGAAGTTATTTATTGCAAAGCTGATTTGACCTATTCAGACTCATCCTCCCAGGACATGGATCTGTGGTATTCTTGACATAGACCACACTTGTATTCAGCTATAAGAATGTATTTCCAATTCCAATCTCACTAGTGCAACTAAAGGGACTTTCATACTGGCTGGATGTGTATCAATCCCCTACAGATTGCCTTGTAGGGGTTCTGACTTTGAAAGCATGCCAAACATGTGTTACAGGGATATAGTCTAACATACTGCAGGTACATGCTAAGCATTATGGGATGAACCGGCCTCTAAAAAGTGAAACTAGAACTTCTGCCTTTTATTTGCAGCACTTGTTAGCTAAATCGATTCAAACCCAACCTACTGTACACTTCTATTCGGCCATTTATTTCCTCCCAGATATGTTTTGGATTGAAGATTATTTAGCCAATAGTAAATTCTCTGACTGTTCAAGATAACATTCCAAAAATGTGTTAGTCATCAAAAATTTCCTGGTCATTTGTGGTGGTATTGGTACAAGTCAGTGTATTGTACTCTACCCCTGAGGGTATAAAACCTTTACGGGACTTCTCACACCACAAGGGGAAGGGGGGCAGGGCTGTCTGTCAGTCAGAGTGAGACTCAGGCAGTGCAGCTCTGACCTCCGGCACGGTCCTTCCTTTCAGAGGAACAAAAAAGGGAATACTTGCCCAGAGGAATTATTTCTGGGTCATTGAAGAGCATTTTTGAATAATGTTCTCGTAACCTTATACGGATGCATACAGTACTGAATTTGAACCCGAAAACTGCAAATGGAACGAACAATATTAGACCAATCTTCCGTTGACATCAGCACATGATTTGTGCGGAATATCTGAGTTTGAGCATGAATCTGAAGTTAGAATTTAAAATGTAGTCTTGCTTGATATTTCCGCAAACATTCAGTTGAGGCTGGACTGAAAACACTACCCTTATAGTACAATCAAGCGACCTTTTTTCAGTAATGGGCATTCCAAATCTTTTCAGTGAGCCGCATCATTTTGCCCTGTTCACGTAAAATAACTGCATCATTTGGCTCCCAAAGGGCTCTTCATTCAAAATGCTTTAAAAAAAATTGCCGTAGAACCACGAAGAAATGCTCCTCTCTAATGTAAAGCCCAAAACGTATTCTAACATTATGTCAGAGCGTGATATGCACGTCCAAATACATCTGTTTTTTTTTTAGCTTGGATAAGAATGACGTGCTCTTCCCACCATTTTTTTCTTAAGTGAGGATTCACCATCTTCAGAAAATGATTGTGTGACTTACCGACAGATAATCGTTGTTTGAAGCTCCACAAGCGGGAGTAGCAGTATGCAAATCACTGGCAGGTCTGATGCAAGATCACCAGAAAAGGGCATGCACAGAGCTACATTTGCCAGACAGACGTTAGCTGGATGAGGAAGAGATACGAAGAGGTACAAGACAGGATTCCCGAGGGAGGGGAACAAAAGAGCCTCCACCTGGGAACCCATACAATGGGTGTACATGCCAACAAAGAATGACCTTCAACTCGCAACACAGGGCCCTGTCTGAGAATGTCACAGATAACGCGTGCAATCACCAGACTGAACTTCCAAGAGCTTTTCTCTGCAATGAATAACATCCATTGTATTCAAATTGAAATAATTGCTGGTGTACAGTACACACAATCACACTCAAATCAAGAGAAATAACCAATTCCCTGAAAGCTAATAGTTAATCATCCATTTAATCAAGCAACTCATTTTATCATTTTGGGGTGGCAGGTAACCTAGTGGTTAAGAACATTGGGCCAGGAACTGAAAGTTTGCTGGTTTGAATCCCCGAAGCCAGCAAGATAATAAATATGTCGATGTGCCCTTGAGCAAGGCATTTGACCTTAGATGAGTAAATAGGATTTTAACCATTTTTAATGCAGACTTTACAGAATATTTTGGAAGAGCAATTTATGTTCTTCCATGCAGAAGAGAATGGGCTCTTCATCATTGTCCATCAATCATTTCAAGAGCAAGTTTTGTTGAGTATTTTAACAGCAAGCTACCCAAATGTAAAGTAATCCTACACATAGGAACATTACGTGCAAAGCAAGCGCATCACAGTACAATATAACACTGTCATTTCAAATACTCTTTGTTGGCTGCCATTACTATATGTTCCTTAATTTGCTTCTCATAGAAAACTGAGATCTGAAGTATTTATTTGACCACCTGCCCACCTGTTTTTAATGAAGTATCCCTCTCCAAGCTGAAGCACTAGGCGAATAAGAACAATGAAAATTCCATATCATTCTTGAAAGGTGTGTTCCTGACGCCTCAAGGAAATAATTAAGAGTGGACTCTCTTTGGAGCTGTGCAATGCCTCCCGCTGCGTATGTAAAATGAAAGGAGTGATAGAGACTAGGTGTGCATGATCTAACAGCATCCATCACTTGAAATGTGTCATGTGCACTGATAGTGCTCAATAATAAATCACATACAATCACATTCACTCAGAGTTATGGCATAATCATACAGAGCGGATGGCTTGCTTGACCACAGTTGCAGCCTTTTTTGCTGTTTTAAATGAATCATTATGGTTATTAAACTACTAGACCATAACCAACACTACCACCTTGATAGTCAGTTTTGACCCATTGGTGATGAATGATATCATATTGCACTAGAAACGCCCTCATGGGAACGTAACCCATATCATCATTTATTCAATATGTTTAGGTCTGCAATCAAGAACTAGCTCAAATTATTAATTTACTTATGATGAAAACCAGAAAATTCCGAAAGTCAATCGTACATCACTAATTCAAAATGTGTTGAATAAATATCAGAAACAAATTGTCTGCTGTTTGTGTATGTGCAGTTGAAGTAAAAAGTGTACATTCACTTAGGTTGGAGGCATTAAAATTGTTTTTCAACCACTCCACACATTTTTTATTATCAAACTATAGTTTTGGTAAGTCGGTTAGGACATCTACGTCGTGCAGGACACAAGTAATTTTTTCCAACAATTGTTTACAGAGAGATTATTTCACTTATAATTCACTGTATCACAATTCCAGTGGGTCAGAAGTTTACATACACTAAGTTGACTGAGCCTTTAAACAGCTTGGAAAATTCCAGGAAATTACGTCATGGCTTTAGAAGCTTCTGATAGGCTAATTGACATAATTTGAGTACCTGTGGATGTATTTCAAGGCCTACCTTCAAACTCAGTACCTCTTTGCGTGACATCATGGGAAAATCAAAAGAAATCAGCCAAGACCTCAGAAAATAAATTGTAGACCTCCACAAATCTGGTTCATCCTTGGGAGCAATTTCCAAACGTCTGAAGGTACCATGTTCATCTGTACAAACAATAGCATGCGAGTATAAACACCATGGGACCACACAGCTGTCATACTGCTCAGGAAGGAGATGAGTTCTGTCTCCTGGAGATGAATGTACTTTGGTGCGAAAGGTGTAAATCAATCCTAGAACAACAGATGCTGGAGGAAACAGGTATAAAAGTATCTATATCCACAGCAAAACGAGTCCTCCTATATCGACATAATCTGAAAGGCCACTCAGCAAGGAAGAAGCCACTGCTCCACAACTGCCATAAAAAAGCCAGACTACAGTTTGCAACTGCACATGGGGACAAAGATTGTACTTTTTGGAGAAATGTCCTCTGGTGTGATGAAGCAAAAATAGAACTGTTTGGCCATAATGACCATGGTTATGTTTGGAAGAAAAAGGGGGAGGCTTGCAAGCCGAAGAACACCATCCCAACCGTGAAGCACGGGGGTGGCAGCATCATCTTGTGGGGGTGCTTTGCTGCAGGAGGGACTGCTGCACTTCATAAAATAGATATCGTCATGAAGAAGGACAATTGTGGGGATATATTGAAGTAACATCTCAAGACATCAGTCAGGAAGTTAAAGCTTGGTCGCAAATGGGTCTTCCAAATGGACAATGACCCCAAGCATACTTCCAAAGTTGTGGCAAAATGGCTTATGGACAACAAAGCCCTGACCTCAGTCCTATAGAAAATGTGTGGGCAGAACTGAGAAAGCGTGTGCGAGTGGCCATCACAAAGCCCTGACCTCAATCCTATAGAAAATGTGTGGGCAGAACTGAAAAAGCTTGTGCGAACAAGGAGGTCTACAAACCTGACTCAGTTACACCAGCTCTGTCAGGAGGAATGGGCCAAAATTCACCCAACTTATTGTGGGAAGCTTGTGGAAGGCTACCTGAAATGTTTTACCCAAGTTAAACAATTTAACGGCAATGCTAACAAATGCTAATTGAATGTATGTAAACTTCTGACCCACTGGGAATGTGATGAAAGAAATAAAAGCAAAATAAATAATTCTCTACTATCATTCTGACATTTCACATTCTTAAAAAAAATTGGTGATTCTAACTGACTAATGACAGGGAATTTTTAATAGGATTAAATGTCAGGAATTGTGAAAAACTGAGTTTAAATGTATTTGTAACATACTGGGTGTCGTGAGTATGAAGTCAGGCGCAGGGAAAACAGAGAGTTCAATATAGTGCTCTTTTTAATGCACACACGGTGAACCACGGCCACCCCACAAAATACTGGGTGTCAAAACCAAAATGCCCCAGACACGGGGAACGAAAACAGTCCAGCACTATATACGAACATACACCAACACGTTCGTCTGTAACAAACACCAGGGTTACAATAATCAATCCCGCACAAAGAAACGGGTGGGCCGGCTGACTAATAAAGCCCAGCTAATTACAACCAACTCAAAACAGGTGTAATCAATTTTATATTCTCCCTGGATTGGCTATGGAGCGCCTGGTGCAAGTTGGCCTGGGGATGGACTTCATAATAATAGTGAGGATAAGTCACACTACTAATCGGAAGGCCAAGCCTGTGTTGTGTACAAAAGTTCACCACCTTTTGAGTAACCAAACTAATGATCGCTTTGCAGCTGTAATTTACTCTTTGCCAGTGTCTTGATTCAGTGCATTTTGGACTCGCTTTGCCAACCTTGATCAATTACGTGCCACCTATAGCGGCCAAGTTCTTCAGTAAACACTCTCATGTACTCCCTTGCCGGTGCATGGCTGGTGCTGGATCACGGTAGGTGAGGTATATATTATTTGCACTTTGATGAGGAGCATGTTAATGGACACAGTGGCGGGAAGATGAGACCGGTATATTTAGCACAGCCAGCCGAAGCCGGAGAAGTTGTTTCAAGTCGTGCTAAATTATTTTGTTCTGTGAGACGCAGGGACTATGATTAATTGGTTGATTGTGTGTGTGTGTGTGTGTGTGATGCTATCTTAGTAGGCATTTGAATATCTGAAGCCTTAATGTTAAATTCCCCCACTTCATCTTTTGAGGTAATTTTCTATACCATTAAAGACTTTGGTGGCAGTATTCTGTGGTGGCTAAATCATGACTAGCTATTAGTTATGAAACAGTACGCTCACATACTTATTTGGCTAAATTGTGACTAGCTATTAGTGAGAACATTAAACTGTCGTTGATTACTTCAGCCTTTAATGCCATATGTTTATCATAGAGACATCAGATTGGAATGTCATTAAAAAGAGGGAAATCTTTTTTTTTCTCGCAACGGTAAATTTGACTTAATACTCGTTCCAAAGTCATTTTGAAATGAGGGGTTTTGCTTTGCTCCCAAATGGTTTTTATTTAATGTATTTTTCATGACTTCTAATCCGTTTTCTTTTTACTGCAGCCTGTCTTCAGCTGGGCAAATTCGTTTGCTTCATCCGGCAATTATTAGTGCTTATCAAACGTCAGACAACATTAAGTCAAAGTGGATTTCTGGATTATTTAAGGCAAATTATTTGTTGAAAAAAATGAATGAGTAATTAATGTAGGACATACAGCAACATAGAGGACGACTGAGACAGGACAATATAACTGTATTATCTAGGAAGCTTTTAATCTGGATTTGTTTTTGAAGGAAAGATCACAGACCATAGCTGGACAAGCTTGTTGTGCCAGAAGATCAGAACTTTACTGGATCAAGAACCCCTCTAATTTGTCTGGAAATTGGTTCCATTACAACAAAGTATAACTCAGGTTACTCTTCTAGCATTGTGTTTTTACCCAGTTCAGATAAGGCCTCATATGAAGTATGATGTTGCCTTGAGCTCAATTCAATTAGTCTGTACAGTGCAGCATTTATGTAGAAATGTATAGGAACATACCGTTTCTCCCCACAGTCAGATAGTCATCGAATGGTTTGGGATATTGTAAAAACAGGCCAAGATCCAGTAGATGATGTGCTATCCACACATTTTTACAATGGTGAATTTATGTGATGTCGAGGTATTTACATGACAATTACCCGTCCACCGAGGGCAATGCGAGTGCCTAAACATCTAACGTGTTGTGGATGGGGTTTGAGGAAGAGCTTAACCATGAGCTGCGGCCTTAATTTAACCCTTGAGGTTAGTTCTACTTCCCAAGTGAATGACAGCACTTAAGTTGCACAGTGTAACTGATGTAATTTTTGGTTTGACATGGGAATTCATATATTTTTATATTTAACCTGGCAAGTCAGTCAGGAACAAATTCTTATTTACAATGACGGTCTACCAGGGAACACTGGGTTAACTGCCTTGGTCAGGGGCAGAACGACAGGTTTTTACGCTCCAACCACTAGGCTACCTGCCACCCCAAATGTTGCCGTTTAGAAGTTCAAAATGAGGTGTCGTTATTCTGGAGAAGGTTGCGTTGTGTGAAAATAGCAGGTACACTAAACAATAGTCTAGGCATGACTCAACACTTAGGTAGACATGGGTGTACATAGAAAGTACTTGCATATTTACTCTTTAAACAATGCCATGGCAGATTGTACAGAATCGAACACTGCCTCAACAACATTCACATCGTGATTGTCTTCCATTCAGCATGTCAGCTATTTAAGGATGAAAAATACTCGCTGTTGGACAACAACCATCTGGCAGACCCACTCAAATCAGCCATGTGGATTCGCTGGCAAACTCTCTGCACCGTAGCTCTGGACAGAATGATTAACACCCACAACAGAAAACTTTACTCTGACATCTTGGCTTGTACCATGTGTAGTTTTCAAGTCTGTCTGCTAGCACAGACTACCAGCTCTATGGCTGAGGTAACATATTCTCAATGAGAAAATGTAGTGTAAAGGACAATGAGTCACCCACTCTAATTTGTTTAACCTGAGAGGGAGGAAAGTTCATAGTTAGCAACATAGAAATCAGGACTTTGATTATGTTGTTCCGGCTTTAACTGTGGTCCAATTTAATTGCTCCTTTTTGAATTAGGGACACTTCACAATATTGGCTTTGTTCGTTATGAAAAACTCCAATAATGTCTTTAACAGTGACTGCCATACGACAACAAAATAAACTATTACCAATCACAAAGAGTGTTTGGGATCCTTTACAATAACTGCTATTTCTAAATAAAAAAAATCAATAGCCTAACTCAAATCCTAGTTCTTCATATAGAGTGATGAGAGTGATGTGGAGGTCTGCTGCCCCCTCTTATGACTCCACCTACCAGAGCTGTTAGGCTCCAGTGGCGTAGTCTGTTGGTTATTTATACTCCGGCCCTTTTATTGTCCCTCGAGAATGTTTAATCAGATTTAACTCCGTCTGGGAAAAGAATGAGGGCAATCCCTCTCCACTGCACACACACACAGGCACACGCACACACACACACACACCATAAAGAGATTTCTGTGAGAGGCAGGGCCCGGCCAAAGTGATAGAATGTGCTGCAGGGAGTGATCAATATGTTTGTCCTATAAATAGACCCTAGCGCAGTGTGGCGCTACAGAGGAGGGAATGCAGTGGTAATATATTTCATGGGGGAACCCAGCAGGCCCTCGGCAGGAAGAACGCCTCTGTATCCAGAGGGCCGGTTGGTTCATATGTGTCAGCTATCAGTTACTCTACCTATGATCATGACTGTGTAGACATTATTGATATTAGTTACTCTACCTATGATCATGGCTGTGTAGACATTATTGATACCAGTTACTCTACCTATGATCACGGCTGTGTAGACATCATTGCTCTCAGTCGCCCATGAGGGGAATGATTCAGTCAGTGTGAAATAGATGAGTAACTCGCATCTCAAGTGGATGAATCAGTGTTGATATACACAGCTAAAATACCAAACACCTTAAGCTTTGATTGTACCTACACACACAGAGATATACACTGAGTGTACTAACACTTCTCTCAATATTTGCCTTCAGAACAGCCTCGATTTGTCAAGGCATGGATTCTGCAAGGTGTCGAAATGTTCCACAGGGATGCTGGCCCATGTTGACTCCAATGTTTCTTTACTACAGATTCTGGGAAATGTATGTCTGTAAAGTAGAAACATGTAAAGTATGATATACTGTGTACTCAAATGTACTGCTATGATGATGACTGTCATGAGTAAGTAAAAAAAAAAGCTGATATTGACAAGATCAGAGATGTACTGTATGTAGCAAATCAAAGTGTATTGGTCGAGTACACAGATTAGCAGATGTTACAGCAGCTCCGGTAGTACAGTAGTACAGTAATACAACACCAATACAATACCAAGTACACAAATAGTCCATAAAGTCCAAAAGAAAATAGATATGCATCCCCAATTCAGGAAACATGTATCCAAAATGAAGTTGCTGGGGTCTTTTTGATGGGGGAGGGGTTCACACTCATTTACTCAAATTGCATTGGCCAATACAGTAATACTGTAATATATGCAATTTACATAGCAGACACTTTTATCCAAAGTGACAACAGTCCACACATTTTGGTAGGTGACCCCAGTGGAAATCGAACCCACAACTCTGGTGTTGCTAACTCCATGCTCCTATGAACTGAGCCACGTACAGTGCCACTACAATAGATAAGTACAATGCAATACTGTGAAATACAATACACAAATAAAATACAGGTGGAAGTTGTATAATTGCCATCCCCTTGATTGTACCACATTCCTGCAGGTCATGGATGAGGCTTGCAATGACATCAATCCAGACCTACTGTTTGTCAGGCTTGGATGTGCCATGCTTTAAGGCTTTTCCCCAGGTGCATGAACAATGACAATATGCAATGTAATTTTGAGGAGAACCTAAGGCCAAATGCTCAAGACAGGCTTGATGCAAACTAGTGCCTGCTGAACATTTTTTTTTTTTTTCATTTCTTAAATTTGATTGCGTTACGAAAGATGACCACACCTTTGATCGCACATGGGATAAAAATGATGGACATATGATGTTAAGTACATTTGAATTAGTAGTGAACGTGTAATCACCGACACTGGAGATGAGAAGCAGGTGCAGGGAGTTGAACATTTAATCAAGAACGGACATGGAGCAGCGTCAGAACAAGGGGAAACAAAGCACACGACGACAATAATGCTGACGCGGGGAACAACGCAGGGAACAACACCGGGAACAGACATATGAAAGGGAGGTAATGAAAGCAGGTGATTGAGTCCAGGTGAGTCCAATGAATCACTGATGCACGTGACGAGGGAAACAGGTGTGCAAAATGATGGCGGCAGGAGTGCGTAGTGCTGGGCAGCCTGGCACCTTCGGGCGCCAGGGAGGGAGAGCGGGAGCAGTCACGACAGCAAGTGTATTACCTAATGTACTGTAATTTACAGTACTGAAACATGTATCTTCATTTTTGTTGCTATTGCATTAACTGGCTGTTAAAATAACTACATTTGAGAAGATATCTTTGGGTTTTGGTGATTAAACCAATGTATTCATTATATTTCACAGTAAACTTATATTTTGGATCAATGGTTGCGTGGTGAAAGATGTCTACAATGAAATATAATTACAGGTTTTGAATGTAAGACTGGCTGCGTTACAAGTGTTACCAGTTTGGGGTTTTGTACTCAGATTTTTTTGTAAATGTACCATGTACAGTACTTGTGAAGACAATACCAAAGCTGTAATCAACAACGGATTTGAATTTACACTGGGTATGAATTTGAATGATAATCACAACAGACAAGGGCCCCCGGGGACCCATGACAGATGTCACCATTCGATTATAAATGTCAACTCGGAAAGGTGGACAGCAACGTCTGTCCCTTAATTTCTCATCCAGACACCACCGTTTATCTTCTCATCAGTGGCCTTGTACTTGGAGTGGGTGCCTGCCCATTTACGAAGGAAAAACAAGGTGTTGAATCGAACCTCCCACAAAGCCCAAGATGTAAAAGAAAAAGAGAGGAGTGGAAGAGGGGAGGATCTTTAAAGTGAATGCTGCTGCTCATTTCCAGTGAGACGCGAGTGTCAAATTGCAGGTTGATGTGCTTCGTCCAACTAAGACGGAATAACGATTGAAGTTTGACATTCAAATGAAACATTACACAAAATGAAATACTTCATATATTTTGGGGAATTGCGGTTAAATAAAATGTGAACACATTTAAACAATTGAATCCAACTGAGGCATCTGCATGATATTGACTGTAGTACTTCTCAGTCTTGTCCTATGATTCTGCCTTGAACCAGGAGTAGTCAAGGGACTATACCAGTACTGTAAGATGAGATGAGAGATGACGCGAGGAGTTAGTTTCAAAAGCTTGCTTCAGAGGTTGATTGCATTCTGGATTCAAATCCTCTCTTGCTTAAACGTCAGTAGCATTTAAACTCTCTCAAATGTTTTAGAGGTGTAGCATGTAACAATATTGCTTTAGAATTATGTTTTGTCTATATCTTGCCGTTATAAACATCAACAGACAACAAACCACATCCTGTCCTTGGGGATGTTGTAGTACATGTTGTCATTGAAAGACTTAGGATTAAAGGTAAACTACAGCATTGACAGTTATTGACAGTAGTACAGCTAGCTCTTATTGCCAGTAGTAAAGCTATACTTTCCATTACTGAGTTGATACGTTTTCAGTGTGGCCCCTCTTTAGAGCAAGGGAATTCAGTGTGACTCCAACTGATATTTCATCACAAATACTTTTTCATCTGAACATGTGAAGTTCTCTTTCTTGCTCGCTGTGTCGCATCGCCGCCATTTCATAAGAGTTGTTTGTGATGGTGTTGATTGTCCGTGCGATAAACAGGCATCATTAGCATGCGAACATGGACGTGCCAAATGTCAGCTAAGCTACCGTTGTCATAATTATAGTTGCCAAGCGAGCTTTGTGTAATCCTTTATCCCATGATTGTCCCACAGACTTGTCATCAACATTTTCAACTTCAAAGGGTTGCTCCTCTCACTAGTCCTGCACGTGATCACATTTCATTTCCAGAAGTAATGTTTGCTCTCTTGTGAAGTGGCTGGTTGGTGTCGTCTTTTGTACACCTAATTAGCTATAGTTCCTTTAATGTTACACTACCCATAGTAAACACCCATTAGAGCATGTTGTTACGACAGTATGTATGCATTTGAAGCAATGTTTGGTAAAGCATTTTTAACTTGGCTTAGTATTTCAAGAGAGTATATAGTTTGTATTTAGAAAAACACATTTCTTCTACCAATGTTGATAACTCATCCAGTAGTACCTTTTATGGAGGATAAGGCTTTATCATTTATCTGGGCTCAGGGTGAGTTGTAATGGAAGACTGGAAGGCAGCTTCCGATTAATTAAGCAAGAGGATATTTGAAAGGAAGCAAGATTTATGTTGCTGGCCTTATCTGCTTTAAAAAAAATCCCTTTACTCAGTAGATGCGTGTGAGGGGCGTCAAAAACATTCAGAATACATCAATAATTCCAAAGCATTTGAGAAAAAGGAATACAAAATGGTAATTGGAAACTTCTCGTCACCTAAAATAAAAAATAGTCTTTATCAAAAAGATAAATGTTTTGCTTCGTATGGCAAGCCATGGAGGACATAAAGGAAGTCAGAAGTGTATGGCATCCATTTTCGGACTGCACCAACTCATTGTGACTCTGAGGCTGTCCTAATATGGACACCACAGAGGTGGGATTAATGAAAAGGCACTGGCACCAGACGTCATCTTTCAGGACGTCATGGTAACCTGGTGCAGAGAATGGGGTTGGTGTGTGTGGGGGGACTTAAGTGTTACCTGTGTGACACATTCATCATGAGGATGTTACTGCCTGCACTTGAGTTGCAGGAGAAGACAGGAATCACTGTGTGTGTGGAGAGCATGTGTTTGGTTGAGAGAGAGGGAGGGGCCTTGGCTATTAATTACCCTGGTGACATGTGCATCACTGCCTTAGAGAGGGAGAGGTAGAGAGAGGGAGAGGTAGAGAGAGGGAGAGGTGGAGAGAGGGAGAGGTAGCGAGTAGAGGTAGAGAGAGGGGTAGAGGAAAAGAGAGGGAGAGGTACATTAAAGAGAGGGAGTGGTAGAGAGAGGGGTAGAGGTAGAGGTAGAGAGGGAGAGTTAGCAAGAGAGAGATGGAGAGGTAGAGAGACAGACCCCACAGAGCCCCAGGACAGCAACACAATTAGACCCAACCAAATCATGAGAAAACAAAAAATAATTACTTGACACATTGGAAAGAATTCACAAAAAACAGAGCAAACTAGAATGGTATTTGGCCCTAAACAGAGAGTACACAGCGGCAGAATACCTGACCACTGTTACTGACCCAAATTTAAGGAAAGCTTTGACTATGTACAGACTCAGTGAGCATAGCCTTGCTATTGAGAGAGGCCGCTGTAGGCAGACCTGGCTCTCAAGAGAAGACAGGCTATATGCAAACTGCCACAAAATGAGGTAGAAACTGAGCTTACATTTCCTAACCTCCTGCCAAGTGTTTGACCATATTAGAGACACATATTTCCCTAAAATTACACAGATTCACAAAGAATTCAAAAGCAAACCCAATTTTGATAAACTCCCATATCTACTGGGTGCAATGCCACAGTGTGCCATCACAGCAGCAAGATGTGTGACCTGTTGCCACAAGAAAAGGGCAACCAGTGAAGAACAAACACCATTGTAAATACAACCCATATTTATGTGTATTTATATTCCCTTTTGCACACTAACCATTTGCACATTGTTACAACACTGCATATACATATTCTTTTGGAACTTCTGTGAGTGTAATGTTACTGTTCATTTTTATTGTTTCTTTCACTTTTGTTTATTATCTACCTCACTTGCTTTGGAAATGTTATCACATGTTTCCCATGCCAAATAAAGCCCATTGAATTGAATTGAGAGGGAGTTGTAGAGAGAGGGTAGAGGTAGAGGTAGAGGTAGAGAGAGGGAGACGTGGAGGGAGAGGTAGACGTAGAGAGAGAGAGGTAGAGGTAGCGAGCGGGAGATGTGGAGAGAGAGGTAGAGGTGGAGAGAGAGGTAGCGAGAGAGAGCGAGAGGTAGAGAGAAGGAGAGGTAGAGAGAGGGGTAGATGTAGCGAGAGGGATAGAGGTAGCGAGAGGGGTTGAGGTAGAGAGAGGGAGAGGTAGAGAGAGGTAGAGAGGGAGAGGTAGAAAGAGATGGAGAGGTAGAGAGAGGGGTAGAGAGAGAGGTAGAGGCAGAGAGAAGGGTTGAGGTAGAGAAAGGGAAAGGTAGAGAAAGGGAGAGGTAGATAGGTAGCGAGAGGTACAGTGGTAGAGAGAGGGGTAGAGGCAGAGAGAGGTAGAGAGAGGGGTAGATGTAGAGAAGGGGAGAGGTTGAGAGAGGTAGAGAGAGGTAGAGGTAGAGCGAGAGAGAGGTAGAGAGAGGTAAGGCGAGGTAGAGTAGAGAGAGGGAGAGGTAGAGAGGTTGAGAGAGGGAGAGTTCGGTAGAGGTAGAGAGAGAGAGAGAGAGAGAGAGAGATAGATGTGTAGAGGTAGCAAGAGGGAGCGGTAGAGAGAGGTAGAGGGAGGTAGGGAGAGGTAGAGGTACAGAGAGACATGTAAAGGTAGAGAGATGGGTAGAGGTAGAGAGAGAGGGAGAGGTAGAGAGAGGGAGAGGTAGAGAGAGGGAGAGGTAGAGGTAGAGAGGTAGAGAGAGGGGTAGAGGTAGAGAGAGGGGTAGAGGTAGAGAATGGGAGATGTAGAGGTAGAGAGTTAGAGAGTTAGAGAGAGGGGGAGTTAGGTAGAGGTAGAGAGAGGTAGAGAGAGAGAGATGGTTAGAGATAGAGAGAGGGAGAGGTAGAGAGAGGTAGAGGGAGGTAGGGAGAGGGAGCGGTAGAGGTACTGAGAGACATGTAAAGGTAGAGAGAGGGGTAGAGGTAGAGAGAGGTAGAGGTAGAGAAGGGGAGAGAGGGGGGAGAGAGAGGGGGGGTTGGGGTAGAGAGGGGTTGAGGTAGAGAGGGGTAGTGGTCAAAAGAGGGAGAGGTAGAGAGAGGGGTAGAGATAGGAAGAGATAGAGGTAGAGAGAGGGGTCAAATCAAATCAAATTAGAGGGGAGTGTGGGTAGAGGGGAGTGTGTGAATGTGTGTAGGCACCCACATACAGTACCAGTCAAAAGTTTTAAAACTCATTCAAGAGATTTTTTATTTTTTTAAAACTTTTTTCTACATTGTAGAATAATAATGAAGACACACATTTGGAATCATGTAGTAACCAAAAAAAGTGTTAAACAAATCAAAATGTATTTTAGATTTTATATTCTTCAAAGTCGCCACCCTTTGCCTTGATGACAGCTTTGCACACTCTTGGCAATCTCTCAACCAGATTAATGAGGTAGTCACCTGGAATGCATTTCAATTAACAGGTGTGCCTTGTTAAAAGTTAATACGATTGAGACAAGCAGTTGCGTTGTGACAATGTAGGGGTGGTATACAGAAGATAGCCTTATTTTGTTAAAGACAAAGTCCATTTTTTGGCAGAAATACCTCAAATAAGCAAATAGAAACAAAGGTCCATCATTACTTTAAGACACGAAGGTCAGTAAATCCGGAAAATTTCAAGAACTTTGAAAGTTTCTTCAAGTGCAGTCGCAAAAAACCTCAAGCGCTATGATGAAACTGGCTCTCACGAGGACCGCCACAGGAAAGGAAGACCCAGAGTTACCTCTGCTGCAGAGGATACGTTCATTAGAGTTAACTGCACCTCAGATTGCAGCCCCAAAAAATGCTTCACATAGTTCAAGTAACAGACACATCTCAACATCAACTGTTCAGAGGAGTGTCACACCCTCGTCTGTTTCAACTGTCTTTGTGATTGTCTCCACCCCCTCCAGGTGTCGCCCATCATGCCCATTATCCCCTGTGTATTTATACCTGTGTTCTCTGTTGGTCTGTTGCCAGTTCGTCTTGTCTGTCAAGTCAAGCAGCGTTTTTGTGTCTCAGCTCCTGCTTTTCCCAGTCTCTGTTTTTCTCGCCCTCCTGGTTTTGACCTTTGCCTGTCCTGACTCTGAGCACACCTGCTTGACCACTCAGTCTGCCCCTGACCCTGACTGCCGTCCTGTACCTTTTCCCCACCTCTGGATTATTTACCTCTGCCTACCCTGACCCTACTTGCTATCCGGTGCCGTTGCCCCACCTCTGTTTTACTGACCCCTGGCCGCCTTGACCTGTTTATTGCCTGCGTCAGTTGGATTATTAAACCATTGTTAATTCTATGTTGTCTGCATCTGGGTCTTACCTTCATACCTGATAGAGGAGACTGCATGATTCAGGCCTTTATGGTCAAATTACTGTAATGAAACCACTACTAAAGGACACCAATGAGAAGAAGAGACTTGCTTGGGCCAAGAAACTCAAGGAATGGACATTAGACCAGTGGAAATCTGATGAGTCCAAATTTGAGATTTTTGGTTCCAACCACTGTGTCTTTGTGAGACGCAGAGTAGGTGAATGGATGATCTCTGCATGTGAATTTCCCTCTGTGAAGAATGGAGGAGGAGGTGTGATGGTGTGGCGGTGCATTGCTGGTGACACTGTCAGTGATTTATTAGAATTCAAGGCACACTTAACCATTCATGGCTACCACAGCATCCTGCAGTGATACGCCCTCCCATCTGGTTTTCGCTTATTGGGACTATCATTTGATTTTCAGCAGGACAATGACCCAAAACACACCTCCGGGCGGTGTAAGGGCTATTTGACCAAGAAGGGGAGTGATAGAGTGCTGCATCAGAAGATCTGGCCTCCACAATCACCTGACAAGTGGTCAGCATATGTGGGAACTCCTTCACTGTTGGAAAATAATTCCAGGTGAAGCTGGTTGAGAGAATGCGAAGAGTGTGCAAATCTGTCATCAATGCAAAGGGTGGATACTTTGAAGAATCTGAAATCTGAAATATGTTTTGATTTGTTTAGCACTTTTTTTGGTTACTTCATGATTCCATTTGTGTTATTTCATAGTTTTGATGTCTTTACTATTATTCTACAATTTAGAAAATAGTCAAACTAAAGAAAAAACTTTGAATGAGTAGGTGTGTCCAAACTTTTGACTACTTACAATGTTATGCTTTCACATGTTAATTCAGAGAAACAGATTGTAATTTTTGGTGCACATAGAAAGTTATCATGCGTGCATTCAGGTGTGTGTTCTGCTGTGAATTTTCTTCACAATAGAAAAACATAGGGTCATTTTCTTCCTAACAACCCAAGGTATGATGCCATGTCATCTTGTAAATGTACATCAAACATAGTGATCATAAACGTTGAAACTTATTCTACAATGTAGAAAATAGTAAAAATAAAGAAAAACCCTTGAATTAGTAGGAATGTCCAAACTTTAGACTGATAATGTATAAAAATACCTGAATTACCCATGTGACAAGCAGGGTTGATGAAGGGTGTGTGTGTGTGTGCGTGTTTATGCGTGTGTGACATGGCGTGTGTGTGTGTGTGTTGAGTGAGGCTAAGCGAAGCAGTCAGCAGTGCAATTTCTTTCCTACCAGCAACAAGGCACCATCACCTTTCAATTCACCTTCCATGAAAGCTCCCAATTCAATTCACCTAGTAGCATTGGTCTAGTCGGGACTGAAATATATAATTCTACATTGTTAGCTTTGATGCTTTCAAAATATCCAATACAACCAGCAGGAGCTTCCCTTTCTCCTATCCTTCCTTTTTATTACTGGAATACTCAGTTATGGCTTTGCGTACTGTATAAATCAGTGGAGGCTGCTAAGGGGAGGACGGCTCATAATAATGGCTGAATCGGAGTAAATTGAATGGCATCAAACCATGTGTTAGATGCAACTGATTCCACTAATTCCGCTACATTCATTACCATGAGCCCATCCTCCCCAGTTAAGGTGCCACCAACCTCATGTGGTATGACTTCATGGAATGCATATGGTACAAAATCATATGAACCATATACCGTACAAATAGAGATTGTGTTATTAAATGTCTGACTACCAAGTATAGCATTTTACAAGACACTCATCACATCCACAAATACTGACACCTTCAGTAGCATCTAATGCACAAATCTGAATAGACAATCTCAAGCATGGCATTAGAGCCTACGCTAGTCTAAGACAAAGATAAAGTGTCCGATTTTCCTACAAGTATCAGGTATAATTTTGCACAATGTCCGATACACTTGACTGGCAGGGCCGTTAAACTCCTGGCACGTTCAGATAATATCCAATTCAACGTGGCAGAGGCACAACACTACAACAGTGTCTTCTTTTGTGCAGGAATGCAGCGTCAGCACCTCTGTTAAAGCACTAGATTATGCAGAGCGGAGCCCAGAGTCCCAAAGGGCTAGACGGGAGGAACGAACGGCTGGTTGAGTCTCAACGTTGGATACCTTCTGATCGTTGATAACCAATTCAGTAATTACATATCTGCGTTGACAAGGGACTAGAAACAGGTCCCTCGCCCAAGCATAGGATTTTTTTATGAATATGAAGGTGGTGGGAACATATTTAACTAGAGGAGTGTGGAGAGAAGGAGGGAACTGGGAGAGCAGTCTCGAGGCAGCTAGTTTTGTTTTTTGTATTTCATCTGTAGATTTGATCATCTGCTCATCCATGCATTAGCCATTTTTTTGGGGTGGGGGGGGGGGGGGGGGTAACGATCGCAATCGACATTGAAATGACTAAAAGCACATCGAAACTGTGTAGAAATGATAATAGACCTACATTTTATAGACCCTTCATTCCGTCCAGCTAGCTAATAGTCATTGAAAATGAAAGCTAGACAGTCAGGGACCATCAGAAATTCTAAAAGTGATGGTTAGAAGACTATCCATCACAAGGAAATAGAATACATTTTAAGTGCAGCTCTTTGGCTCTCGGTGAAGACTGAATATGGCCCACGGGGAAAATAAGTTTGACACCCCTGCATTAGTGTATTTTCCTGTAGAATAACTTGGATAAGTAATTCTGTGTTCATTAGTTAAAGTTCATCTCCTAGAATTGACTCACTCCAAATTGCTGCCTGGCAATCAATGAGACCCAAGCATTTTTTGAAAATGTGTATTTGCAACACTTAGAAAAATACTTCTAGCTCTGGCTCAGAATGTTGGTTTCTCTGTTTCCTTTTTTCAACATAATTACTACATAGAGACGACAGGACACACGGCAATTAATTCTAAGAAAAACATCTGGGTCATGTGACATGAGTTAGGACCTGATGCATTTTTGCAACCTGGGGTCTGAGTTAATGCAACCTGTTATATCTGTTGCACCCTGTTATATCAGAATTTGGAAAATACAGCACCACAGCATTTTACGAACCAGCGTCACAAATGCATAAGGCAACAGGTGAGGATTTAATCTTCTGTCTTCATTCATGATTCTCAGAAACACTCTGTACCCGTATACAATTGATTACATTTTCTTTTCACCTTCTTCTCTGAGGATTTTATTAGGAGGGGGTAATTTCACCTCTTACCTCTAGGTGGGTCAATTTCACCTTCAGCCGATGTCATCCATCACCTAGCTATGTGATTCACTTCACACAGGAAAATAGGTCAGAGAATGGGCCACCCAGACACTGCAGATTAGCACCGGGTGTCAACCACAGCCGCGACTGCCGAAGCAATCCAGAGACAAAGACAGGATCAAATTGAAAAGCCGACTGCTTTTTTCCTACAGGGATCGAGGATGATACACAAGGAAATATTTGATCAATCCAAGTTATACTTCTGTACTGTGCTGAATTTGTTCTGGCTATTGCCTATGATGATGATAGTTCTGTCCCATTTGTCATTTTATACATCTGACATGTTAGAATTATTGAGTTTACTCAATGGCTATTTTCTTTAGAGCCCTCCAACTTAACTTTGGACCTTGAAGCCAGTTCCACTGCGTTTTTTAATTGTTCCCCTCTAATCAGGGATGATTTAGGCCTGGGACACCAGGTGTGTGCAATTAATTAGGAGGTAGAACAGAAAACCAGCAGGCTCCGGATCTCACAGTGTTCGAGTTGAATACTCCTGTTCTAGAGCGATATCTCAAGAGGAAGCAGTGGTATAGGATATAGTAAAAACATATAAACATAAGTGTTTATTGTGTTTGTTTGTTGTTTATTAAACACAACACACCTCATCTATCAACTATATATTCATATGAATTTATTGATTGAAACCTATAACATCATTACCGACCTGTGTGCAATATGTATGTCACAGTACGGTCAAATGACTTGTTTACAAATGGGCTCAAACCAACTAGGATAACTGTGTTTGGAATTGGACCAGCACCGCAAAATCTTGACTCAGCTACCACCATTGGAGCTCTGTCAGCAAACTGCATCACTATTGTTTCCTTTGGAGAGTTCCCGTGAATTGACAGAGTGCACGATAGACATTACATAGCATGTTCTTGATTTTACAAGTGGGGTAGCTAAACCAAAGATAAACATGTAATCCATTTGAATGTTATTCCTGGGAATTAGAGTGTTGCATATCAGTGTCATTAGAGTCTGACTTGCCTTTCAGTAATTTTGTCCTCGTTACAGATCTCAGGTTAAGTTTGTCATTTTGCTCATCAGGATGATCACATAATGAGGTAGTGAGCCAAATGTTGCTTGAATAATGCAAAGGCTTTAATCCATATTGGCCTCTGACTCTGAGAGGAGGAAAACAATGCACTGAACTAAGTATAACAAGCACAGGTCAAGGCGGCAGAAAACACTCGTCTGAAATGAATGGCAATCCTAATACTCCCACAAAGCAGTTGTTGCACTCATTTGTTCTGTGAATCAAAAAGCACAACAGTTTGTCAATGCTAAGAGTCGTCGGTAAGTGCCAATTACCTTTACAAAGTCTATGGCTTCACCGGGCTCGCACTTGGGGTGGTCTATCGGAACTCCAGTAGCAAGCGGAGTCTCAGAACTATACCCCACTGGGCTCATCCAAACACAACTCTGTGTGAATCTGGATACAGGCAGAGGCCCCTTTTCTGCCTGTGGTGTAATTATGAAATGGCGAACCATAAAACACAGATATTGTTTTATTCTTTGTCTTGTTTCTCTCAAAATCATACTTTTTTAAAGAGAAAAACAACAACATTCTCAGTCTACAACGATGCTTAAAACACGTCCGGAGCACGTTTGAGGTCTCAGAAAAATCTAAAAACATTTCATTTTTAGGTGTAAATACCCTTTCATTCAAGAGAGCACCAGCAAGAAACTTGTTTGGTAAGAGGTGTTTCTGTAGCACACGTGATTGCAGAGTTTGTCAAATAAATTGCCACTGGATTGGTGCAAATAGTTATGATTTCATTCTGGCAGGTAGGCATAGGCTGCTTAGTAGTTAACATTTAATTGAGAAAGTCTTTGGGAAAGCCTTTCCATCTCCCAGGAGACTCATATCGTTATTAGCAGCATCGCTGACGACTACACAAAGTGGTAGACAAAACGTGCACACCCAGACAGGGGCATTCCAGCGTTACCACTTCAGAAAGTTGAAGGAAAATATGAATCACTGATGCATTTGTCTTACGATAATCTTTGGAAGATTAATACATGTTCTAATAAGTTCAACACGCTTAGTTGATTTCCTGAACAAAACATGAAGGACACCTTCCACGTAAATCCACGTGAAAGCTATGATCCCTTGTCGATGTCACTCGTTAAATCCACTACAATCAGTGTAGATGAAGGGGAGGAGACAAGTTAAAGAAGGATTTTTAAGCCTTGAGACCATTGAGGCATGGATGTATTGTGTATGTGTGCCATTCAGAGGGTGAATGGGCCAGACAAAATATTTAAGTGGCTTTGAAAGGGGTATGGTAGTAGGTGCCAGGGGCAGCAGTATGTGTCAAGAACTGCAACGGTTTTTCACGCTCAACAGTTTCCCGTGTGTATCAACAATGATCACCCAAAGGACTTCTAGCCAACTTGTCAACTTGTCACTACTGTGGGAAGAATTGGAGTCAACATGGGCCAGCATGCCTTTTGACACCTTGAAGATTCCATACCCAGAGGCTGTTCTGAGGGCAAAAGGGGGACAAAAGTGGGGGTTGCAACTCAATATTAGGAAGGCATTCTTAATGTTTTGTACACGTATTGCCTTCAGAAAATATTCACACCCCTTGATTTTTTTCCACATTTTCTTGTGTTACAGCCTGAATTTAAAATATATTACACTTTGATTTTTTTTTGTCAATGGCCTACACACAATACCCCATCGAAGTGGGTATATTTTTTAAATTACACTTTGGATGGTGTTTTAATACAACCAGTAACTACGTGGATACAGGCATCCTTCCCCACTCCACGCCAATGGTGACTTTAAAACAGTTACAGAGTTGAATGGCTGTGATAGGAGAAAACTGAGGATGGATCAACAACATTATAGCTACTGCACAATACTAACCTAAATGACAGAGTGAAAAGAAGGAAACCTGTACAGACTAAAAATATTCCAAAACATGCACGCAGTTTGCAATAAGTATTTCTCAAGTCAAAATGTGTTACATGTTGTCTTATGTAAACAGTCGGAGCTGTTGGGCAGGTCTGCCTCACTGTCTATGTTACTGGATAGACAACAATCACCGCAGCTGTTCACCCCATGTTAGCAGGTAAATAGACATTTTCAAATCAAAACATAACTTTAATTTACCCGGTGTGACGCACGGATATTCGAAACTCAGTTTTAGACGAGACTGACTTTATGACCAAAATGATCATGTTTACACTTTGCAGTCAATTTTGACACCAAAATAACTGTTTGTGACTTATATCGATGCCACATAAGCCGTTTTCAAAGGGATTTCTTGCTTTTTAAAGGCAGTCGCTCTTTCATGGCTGTAATATGAGAAATCTGAAGGACGGAGCAACAAGATTGTAGGTACTCCACAATACTAATCTAAATTACGGAGTTATAACGCACTGAAAATTGTCCTTTATGTCCTGAATTTGTTTGAGACAAATCCAACACAAAACAACGTTGAGTACCACTATTCATATTCTTAAGCATGGTGGTGGCTGCATCATGTTATGGGTCTGCTTGCCAGTGGCACGGACTAGGGAGTTTAAGAAAAAAATATACAGAATAGAGCATAGTACAGGCAAATTCCTAGAGGAAAACCTGGTTCAGTCTGCTTTCCAACAGACACTGAGAGACAAATTCACCGTTCAGCAGGGCAATAACCTAAAACACAAGGCCTGTGTAATAACCTAAATACACTAGTTGCTTACCAAGATGATATTGAATGAGTGGCCTAGTTACAGTTTCGACTTAAATCGTCTTGAAAATCTATGGCAAGACATGAAAATGGCCGTCTAGAAATTATGAACAGCCAACCTGACAGAGCTTGAAGAATAAGAAAAATATATTATTTGCTAATATTGTACAACCCAGGTCTACCCAGAAAGATTCACAGCTGTAATTGCTTCCAAAGTTAATTCTAACATGTTTTGACTCTTTAGTGTGAGTGCTTATGTACAGGTAAATGAGATATTTCTGTAAATTCAATACATTTGCTAAAATTTCTAAAACATGTATTCACTTTGTCATTATAGGGTATTGCTTGTAAATTTGGAATAAGTCAACGGGTATGATTACTTTCTGAAGGCACTGTATACTGTATTCTCCTCTCTCCTTCCCCTTTACTCCATTCCTTTCCAGTTTGGTAAGAATGAACCGAATTGAATGTTCTGCCTTGCCAGTTCCCACTCACTAAACATCATTTGCATTTCTATTTCACAGATGAAACCACAGCTTATGAAGAGAATACAGACAGCATTAGAGGATCCCTGAATTGGGAGTCGTCACGCCAGCTTTCTCCACAGTAAGTTCTTATTAAAGTGTAGACTGAGCACATTATGTACCGGCTGGTACGAACTAGCCAACAAAGAAACAACTTTCAGCTATTTATTTGTAACCTGGTGCCACATGTAATCTGATTTACCTAGTGGCTATTCTGGAAAGTTACCTGAGCATCAAAATAAGATGGAAACTATGAAACCGATCATCTTGGTCTTTGGAACGTGATTTAAAAAAATGTGAATACACAACAAAAACATGACTGCAGGGAACATTCTAACAACGAGAATGAATGTGAGCACTGCTGACAACAGCACACCCAGCTGTGGGGGGCTCTTGGGGATGTGTGGGCTTACTTGGCTTGGTTGGTGCTGAGAGAGAGGTCCTACCACTGAGCTCCTCTCCATTCCCAGGCTGCAGCGTGCTGTATATAGAGGAGATAAATTCTAAGATGAGCCGTGGCTAAGCTCCCTGTGAATGGTGCCATCGCTCAGTGGGGGGGGGGGGGGGGGGGGTAATTAAACAGTGTGAGTGTGTGAGAGAGAGTGAGAGAGAGTGAGAGTGAGAGAGAGAGAGAGAGGGAGAGAGAGAGAGAGTGAGAGAGAGAGAGAGAGAGAGACTGACTGTCTGTCTGTCTGGATTTGGACTGTGTCTACAATTAGACTGGAGTGTCATTTCTGCTGTGGGGCTTTATGTTAAATAACGTACCTTAGGAAATTGTTAAAATAGAAAGCTTATGTAAATACTGATACAGATGATGATGATGATGATTTTAATTTAAAGGGCTATACTGCGGTTTGGGTAGTATAGTAGTACTATTTCTTAGATATGTTACTTGTTGGAAATGTACTTTTCCATTATACCAGAATAACTTACTAGTCCTATTATTAACAGAAAAGCCATTATCAACTATTACAAAAACTGTCTATATCCATTCCCTTCTTGCAAATAATTTCACTCCAAGCTACAGCTGAAGTCGGAAGTTTACATACACTTAGGTTGGAATCATTAAAACTTGTTTTTCAACCACTCCACAAATTTCTTGTTAACAAACTATAGTTTTGGTCGGTTAGGACATCTACTTTGTTCATGACACAAGTTATTTGCCCAACAATTGTTTAAAGACAGATTATTTCACTTCATAATTTCTTCATTATTTCCCAATCATTCACTGTATCACAATTCCAGTGGGTCAGAAGTTTACATACACTAAGTTGACTGTGCCTTTAAACAGCTTGGAAAATTCCAGAAAATAATGTCATGGCTTTAGAAGCTTCTGATAGGATAATTGACATAATTTGAGTCAATTGGAGGTGTACCTGTGGATGTATTTCAAGGTCTACCTTCAAACTCAGTGCCTCTTTGCTTGACATCATGGGGAAATCAAAAGAAATCAGCCAAGACCTCAGAAAAGCAATTGTGGACCTCCACAAGTCTGGTTCATCCCTGGGAGCAATTTCCAAATGCCTGAAGGTACCACCTTCATCTGTACACACAATAGTACGCAAGTATAAACACCATGGGACCACACAGCCGTCATACCACTCAGGAAGGAGACGCGTTCTGTCTGCAAGAGATGAACGTACTTTGGAGCGTATAGTGCCAATCAATCCCAGAACAACAGCAAATGACATTGTAAAGATGCTGAAGGAAACAGGTACAAAAGCACATGGGGACAAAGATCGTACTTTTTGGAGAAATGTCCTCTAGTCGGATGAAACAAAAATAGAACTGTTGACCATCGTTATGTTTGGAGGAAAAAGGGGGATTCTTGCAAGCCAAAGAACACCCTCCCAACCGTTTGTGGGTGTGTTTTGCTGCAGGAGGGACTGGTGCACTTCACAAAATAGATGGTATCATGAGGGAGAAAATGTATGTGGATATATTGAAGCAACATCTCAAAAGATCAGTCAGGAAGTTAAAGATTGGTCGCAAATGGGTCTTCCAAATGGACAAGCATACTTCCAAAGTTGTGGCAAAATGGCTTAAGGACAACAAAGTCAAATTATTGGAGTTGCCATCACAAAGCCCTGACCTCAATCCTATAGAACATTTGTGGGCAGAACTGAAAAAATGTGTGCGAGCAAGGAGGCCCACAAACCTGACTGGGTTACACCAGCTCTGTCAGGAGGAATAGGCCAAAATTCACCCAACTTATTGTGGTAAGCTTGTGCAATGCTACCTGAAACGTTTGACCCAATTTAAAGGCAATTCTACCAAATACTAATTGAGTGTATGTAAACTTCTGACCCACTGGGAATGTGATGAAAGAAACAAAAGCTGAATTAAATCATTCTCTCTCTCCTATTATTCACATTCTTACATTTCACATTCTTAAAACAAAGTTGTGATCCTAACTGACCTAAGACAGGGAATTGTTAATAGGATTAAATGTCAGGAATTGTGAAAAACTGAGTTTAAATGTATTTGGCTAAGGTGTATGTAAACTTCAGACTTCAACTGTATGTCCAAAGCTTGGAGAGGGGGAAAATGTAAAAAAATGTCTAAAACATCACACTCCTTGATGATATTGATGTTTGGATGAACAAAAAAAACATCCATTTGAAACCCTAACCCTGTGCGGCCTTGTCTCTTGTTGATTTTTGTTAACATGGATCTTGTCCGAATAGCACAGATTGACAAACCGGTATGTTCTTGTTTACTTGATCAGAAGAATTCCCAGGCGCATAGCGAGCTTCTGAGTGGGTGTATGCCAGGCAAGAGCAGGCTATTAGCACCATCTCGTCGCTTTTTTTCTCTCTCAACCTAGGCTGCAACGGCGAACCAGTGAACATTAGAGAGCTGTTTCTTCTTTTGCCCATAAGGAATTAGGGAATTTAAAACTGTTTTTAAGTAGACATGACTAAGTCATCGTGGGCTGGCAAAGAGCTGTTAATTATCGAGGCTAACCTAACAGGGGGAAAGCTGTGAGCGAAACTATGGGATTGTCTGGATTCCTATATTCAACACAAATCTAACTGGTGTTGTCTTTTGGTACACAGTGCTTGGTTTGGCGGTGTCATGAACGTTTGTGCTCTTGAAAAGTTTGTGCTCGTTGCTAGTAATTTTTCTACTTTCCCTCATTGAGAGGCAAAGGGCATAAGGGAAATGTACAACATATTGTTTGAAGGGGAATGGATGTTACATTGCTGCGTTGATTCTTCCAGCCTTCTGGTAACTTCCAGACATCTTAGAGGTTGCCCAGGCTGCTTAGCAACTGTAGAATGTGAGGTAACGGGGGCTGTGTGTGTGTATGTGTGCATGTGTGTGCGCACCTCAATTTATTTTTTGCAACTAGCAGTTAGTTTGACTGCTACAGTGGAACCCATGGAACAGTGGGTGAGGGACCACCCATTTGATTATAAGGTGCATTAAACCCAAATATCAACAGAACCTTCCGGCTGTGAAGAATCCCTTGCGTTTTTTTTATTTATTTCAAACTCATGAGGCACAAATCAGTTGTATACCCTTGCCGTACACTTCAGGAAAAGTAAAACAGCCACTCCTTAACTGAGGGTCGAATGGAGCGACTGTAATTCATTTGGCCACGAGTTTCATCTTTCAAACGAAACAAAGGTGCCACATTGGCTGCATGAGAGGACAATGTTGGCAGACTCCACTGTAGAGTTATTGCCAAGCCTTAGCGCGCTCTCCATCTCCTGCGGTGGCTCTTAAGCAGGATATAGTCATCACATGGAGTGGCTCGCTTGTTTGCAGTTAAGCACATTTACCTAGTTATTTTAACATCCATGTGGGGCGATCTGGCAGTAGCTGGAGGAGGACATTATCCTTATTGGCACTTAAGACACTTCAGTACTCATGGCAACCGATTTACATTTGAAATCTGCTTTGCTCATCTGTCAAATGGGCTTGTTTCCTCTATAAATGGTTTTTTTTGGCACATACCATTTCTCTAGATGGAGTGCTGACACAAGATGTTCACCATCCTAGATATTTGATGTTGAGGTAAGTAATAATTCTGACATGTACTGTTACCATCCAGCATGAAAGGCCAAAATGCATTATGCACAGCGCCACATTTTCAGCAATGCCTAAAATAACTTTGAATGCAGTACAGCTAAAAGACATTTGGAAATGAAAATGGTAAGACAGGACCAAAATGGATGATATGACTGAATTGAGTCTAAATATCTGGTTCTGACATCTCCCGGCGGGCTCGCCTCAGATCAAAAGAAGAAGAGGAAGGAAAAAACAACAGAGTGAGAATAGAGTGGTGGGCCGCACACACCGAGCGAAAAAACACGACTCTCCTCTGTGACGCTCCGTGATGAACTGCGCTCCTGACAGATAAATCTGATGCGGTGAAAAGGCAGGATGCTGAGCCGAGCATTCAGGACTCTCTGGAGCGCCGGGGCCGACGTGTCGGGAATGCGGGAACAGATGCTCCACACGTAGAGCGAGGAGCCTGGCCTAATTTAGACGGCGGTGATGAAAAATGGACAGTGAAAGTGCTTACTCTGCTTAGCCTGCCCTCATCCACTCTCCTCTCTTCCCCTCTCATCGCCCAACCCCACCCCCATCATCCTCTATGGGGAGAATGCATGAGGAGTGGAGGGGCTGCTTCCCCAATAGAAGGTGCTAACTTAATTAGCCCTCCGCCACTTTGCATCCCCCCCTCCTCCTCCTTCTCCTCCACTTCCTCATCCTCCTCCTCATAGCTGATTATCTGGACCGTTGTCAAATCAAGTTTATTTTGTCACATTTTATTTGTGAAATGCTTCCCAACAACGCAGAGAAATATTTTTGGAAAAATAAAAATATGAGGAATTAGTACACCATGTGCTAAGTCGATGTGCAGGGGTATGAGGTATTTGAGGTAAATATGTACAGTGCATATAGGTAGGGGTAAAGTGACTAGGCAAAATGATAGATGATTAAGAATAGCAGCAGCGTATGTGATGAGTCAAAAGAGTCCGTGCAAAAAGGGTCAATGCAGATAGTTAGCTATTTGGGTAGCCATTTGGACCGGAAGTAGAAACAATTAGCATTTTTCAAACAAGTGGCACACTTGCAGTTGTGCTGCTGACGCTGGGCCTTCAAGTGTCTCCAGGTATGAGGCCTCAGTCCCCCTCATGAAGTTCAGGTATTCACTGGTTGTGCTCACAGTGTGTTTTTTCTTCCTTGGGAGAATATATAGGCATAAGTAATGACCGGTACAGCACAGGAATAATAAGGTACAAACTCCAAAGCTAACCTGATGGCAGCCAGTGTGAGTGCAGTTTTGTTCTACAACCATGTATTGTCAGTGTGGGGCCAACCAGATCTACCAACCAGATCAGTGGAGGCTCCTCAGAGGAAGGGGAGTACCATCCTCCTCAGTGAATTTCCATTTAACATTTTTTTTTTACATTTCAAAAGTTATCCTTTTTAGATAAAACTATACTACATATAATCACATCACAAAATAACTGATTAAAACACCTTATTTTTGCAAAGAAGGTCGACAGTAGCCTCAAGGGTAGCAATATAGTGTAGCCGGAGGACAGCTAGCTTCCGTCCTTCTCTGGGTACAAAACTTAGGAGGCTCATGGTTCTAACCCCCTTCCATAGACTTACACAGTAAATATGACAACTTCCGGAGGATGTCCTCCAACCAATCAGAGCTCTTGCAGCTCTTTCAGGACATGTTGTCCACCCAATCAATGGATCAGATAATTTATCTGGTACTGAAAGCATAAGCCTTTCAATTTTTTTTGAAAAAGCTGTTGTGCAGCAACTCACTGCCTTCCTGATGACAATGTATACGAAGCTTCAGTCTGGTTTTAGACCCCATCATAGCACTGAGACTGCACTTGTGAAGGTTTTGAATGACCTGTTAATGGTGTCAGACCGAGGCTCTGTGTCTGTCCTTGTGCTCCTAGACCTTCTTAGTGCTGCTTTGATACCATCGATCACCACATTCTTTTGGAGAGATTGGAAACCCCAAACACGAAGAAGTTCTGGCCTGGTGTAGATCTTATCTGTCGGAAAGATGTCAGTTTGTCTCTGTAGATGGTTTGTCCTCTGACAAATCAACTGTAAACTTCGGTGTTCCTCAGGGCTCCTTTTTAGGACCACTATTGTTTACACTATATACAGTAGTTTACCTCTTGGTAATGTTATTCGGAAACATAATGTGAACTTTCACTGCTATGCGGACTGCACACAGCTGTACATTTCGATGAAACATGGTGAAGCCCCAAAATTGCCCTCCCTAGAAGCCTATTTTTCAGACATAAGGAAGTGGATGGTGGTAAATTTTTTACTTTTAAACTCGGACAAAACAGAGATGCTAGTTCTAGTTCCCAAGAAACAAAGATATCTTCTGTTGAATCTGACAATTTATCTTGATGGTTGTACAGTCATCTCAAATAAGACTGTGAAGGACCTCGGCATTACTCTGGACCATGATCTCTCTTTTGATGAACATTTCAAGACTGTTTCAAGGACAGCTTTTTTCCATCTATGTAACATTGCAAAAATCAGAAACTTTCTGTAAAAAAATTATGCATAAAAAAATGTATCTATGCTTTTGTCACTTCTAGGTTAGAATACTGCAATGCTCTACTTTCCGGCTACCCAGATAAAGCACTAAATAAACTTCAGTTAGTGCTAAACACGGCTACTAGAATCTTGACTAGAACCCAAACATTTGATCATATTACTCCAGTGCTAGCCTCTCTATACTGGCCTCCTGTTAAAACGAGGGCTGATTTCAAGGTTTTACTGCTAACCTACAAAGTATTACATGGGCTTGCTCCTACCTATCTTTACTATTTGGTCCTGCCGTACATACCCACACGTACGCTACGGTCACAAGACACAGGCCTCCTTACTGTCTTACTGTTTCTAAGCAAACAGCTGGGTGCAGGGCTTTCTCCTATAGAGCTCCTTTTTTATGAAATGGTCTGCGTATCAATGTAAGAGACGCAGACTCTGTCTCCACGTTTAAGTCTTTATTGAAGTCTCATCTCTTCAGTATGTCCTATGATTGAGTGTAGTCTGGCCCAGGAGTGTGAAGGTGAAAAAAAGGCACTGGAGCAACGAACTGCCTTTGCTGTCTCTGCCTGGCTGGTTCCCCTCTCTCCACTGGGATTCTCTGCCTCAAACCCTTTTACGGG